>NW_023270426.1:50932539-51139102 GCF_011800145.1 Mirounga leonina | reverse complement strand
CGGGGCTCGATGCGGGGCTCGATGCGGGGCTCGATGCGGGGCTCGATCCCCGGACCCTGGGATCATGACCTGAGCCGAAGGCAGACGCTTAACGACTGAGCCACCCAGGCACGCCTGATTTTCAAGAAACTAGATGGTTTCACAGGCAGTTAGCACTCTGTGGCTCTTTTAAAACCAATCACCTCCTAAGAGGCTAACTTCAAAGGAAGCATCATATAGAGGCGATTTAAAAGAAACCAACAGGAGTAGTCTCTTTAAATACACATTAAAAAGATGAATACAATACGAGGTGCTTTCATTTTTTTTTAGATTTTATTTTTAAATAATCTTTACACCCAACATGGGGCTCAAACATACAACACCAAGATCAAGAGTCGTATGCTCCACTGACTGAGCACCAGGAGCCCCCAAAGTACTCTTATTTGAAGAAGTCGGCTCACCTCTTGTTCTTCCCTTCAGGAAATGAATTAGAATGGATTAACCAGGAAAACTGAAAAGGTTACCTGCTCTTTTGTCTTCCCTTCCTCCCCTCAGCCTCAAGCCTCTCTGAATGTGTTTACTTGAAATCGGGGTATGGAAAGTTTTTTGGATTGAGTTTTAAAACCAAACAAGTCAGAATAATTTTCCTTGGTATGCAGAAGAACAGAAATGAACTGTTTGCAGAAATGTTTTTTAAAGTTCATAATAAATTGAATAGTGACTATAATGTTGATTTGCCTGATTTATGCAAAATATTTATTTCTAAGAGAAGAAAATGGAGACCAAAAAATTTCCTCTGCCCTTAAGGTCCTTCTAGCTGGACTAAGAATCAAATTGACATGAGACAGATTAACAGGAGAAAATCAAATTTAGTTTCCTACGTACTGTGTAGTTTCCTACCGGGAATCCACATAGGCATGACATTCCCTACATGTGCAACTTGAGGCTTATCCTGAACTAAGGAGAGGGTGAGGGGCCTGAGGACAGGAAGGAGAGGAAGACTACTAGTCAGAAGGTGAGAGGAGATGTTTGGAAACAAAAGTTGCCCTGTCAGGGAGATTTTTCCTTGGATAAAGAGGTCTCTGTTAACAGCTCTCTTCCTGGTACAGGCTCTCTCTTTTTTTTAAGATTTTACTTATTTATTTGACAGAGAGAGACACACAGTGAGAGATGGAACACAAGCAGGGGGAGTGGGAGAGGGAGAGGGAGAAGCAGGCCCCCCCGCCAAGCAGGGAGCCCGATGCGGGGCTCGATTCCAGGACCCTGGGATCACGACCTGAGCTGAAGGCAGACGCTTTAACAACTGAGCCACCCAGGTGCCCCTAGGCTCTCTTTTCCAGTGTAAATTTAGGCAGTTGAAGGGGAGGTAAAGAGCTTTTCTTGAATCTGCAGGGTTTTGATTGCTTTTAACTAAAAAAAAAAAAATCTTCATGCCAAATGGTCCATCTTGGGGCAGTCTGTCCTTGGCCCCTACACACGACACAACTCAGAATGGGCGCAGGAATATATATACATATATAATACATATATATGTTTTCTCTCCACTGATAGTAAGTCTAGTCTATTAACTTGAAGATTTAGAAAACATTAATTTGTTCCCAGAAGGACTGAGCAACTTTGAAAACCTATTGAACGACCCTCTACCCTCTTCATTAATTTGGAATTTAGGTTCCCTGGGATGTTAAAAAGAGTATTTTCCTGGGACGCCTGTGTGGCTCAGTTGGTTAAGCATCTGTCTTTGGCTCAGGTCATGACCCCAAGGTCCTGGGATCGAGCCCCACGTCGAGCTCCCTGCTCAGCGGGGAGCCTGCTTCTCCCTCTGCCTGCTGCCCCCCTGCGCCCCCGCTTGTGCTCTCTCTCTCTCTCCGACAAATAAATAATAAAATCTTTAAAAAAAAAAAAGTATTTTCCTTTCTATTAGATATACTCAAAGGACTTATCAAGGAAATTAATAATGTAGAATGAGTTCCTGGGAAAATCTTTAAAATACTGAGGCAAAACACTTTAAGGCACCATTTGAGTGGTAAAGAATCATTAGCTTTCCATACTGACAAAATAACTGATAATTACAAAAGATTTCTTCAGTTCTCTAAAGCATCAACCAAAGAATCTTGACCAGGCAACATACTGTTAATTTATTTACAGTCATTACTTGAATTTGGAAAAATAAAAGTACATTAAAAAAAATATCCTCCCAGGGGCGCCTGGTTGGCTCAGTCGGTTTAGCATCTGCCTTTGGCTCAGGTGATAGTCCTGGGATTGATCCCAGCAGCAGGCTCTGTGCTCAGCGTGGAGTCTGATTGTCCATCTACTCCTCCCCCTGCTTGTGTGCACACACTCTCTCTCTCTCACTCTCTCAAATAAATAAAACCTTTAAAAAAAAATGAAAATATGGAGGTAAATAGGAGAAAACTGCTAACCTAGTTGAAAGTGGTTGCCTCTGGAGAGGGGACTGAAAGGTAGGGTGTGGAGAAGGGAGATGCTATTTTTCATTCTATGTTTTGTCCTATTTTTGATATTTAATAAAACATTGTGCACATGTTAATTTAACAGAAATCAAGGAGCATGCACTTCCCAGAAAGAGTAGGGTGAGGGCACTACAGGGTTCTGATTAGTTTTTGCTTGGGGTCCTCAATTTATAGCTCTTTGTTTCTAAATGAATACTTCGTTGTTCATTGTAATTGAAATTAATACAACTTCCACTACTACTTTGAGGTCCCTAGAGAGTTTATAAGTGAAGATTAGAGAGATCTTTTCTTTTATATTTAAAAACTAACAGAGGGAGGGATGCCTGGGTGGCTCGGTCCGTTAAGCATCTGCCTTTGGCTCAGGTCATGTTCTCAGGATCCTGGGATCCAGCCCCACGTCTTCAGCGGGGAGCCTGCTTCTCCCTCTGCCCCTCCCTTCTGCTTCTGCTCGCCTTCTCTCTCTCTGACAAATAAACAAATTAATAAATAAAATCTTTAAAAATAAATTTAAAAAATAAAAATAAAAACTAACACAGGGAGACAAACCATAAAATGGCTCCTAAGCATAGGAAACAAACTGAGGGTTGCTGGAGGGGAGGGATTTAGGGGATGGGGTAACTGGGTGATGGACATTAAAGAGGGTACATGATGTAATAAGCACTGGATATTATATAAGGCTGATGAATCACTGACCTCTACCTCTGAAACCAATGATACATTAATTGAATTTAAATAAAAATAAATTTTAAAAAAACTAAAAAAAAAAAAAAACAAACCAAACTAACAGAATGCACCACTAGGGTTTGTTGTTGTTTCTTTTTTTCCAAAGTTGAGAAAGTTTTAGGGAACTGGAATAATTAATTTTATTTGCTTTTTTTTTTTTTTTTAAAGATTTTAATTATTTATTTGAGACAGAGAGAATGAGAGACAGAGAGCATGAGAGGGAGGAGGGTCAGAGGGAGAAGCAGACTCCCTGCCAAGCAGGGAGCCCGATGCGGGACTCGATCCCGGGACTCCAGGATCATGACCTGAGCCGAAGGCAGTCGCTTAACCAACTGAGCCACCCAGGCGCCCAATTTTATTTGCTTTTAAGCCATTGTTGAACTGGACGTTAAATTTATAATGAAGTTTTGTAGGTGTCTATGACTAGCTTTTTTCTTTAATAATATGTGTATACCACTGTTTTCAGTTCAGTGAGTGGTGTTTTAAAACTCAACATTGACTTCTATTTCCTAAAAACGAAAAACCAAAAAAAGCACTTCAAATTCAGGAGGAAAAAACGCAAATTATAAGCTGGTTATTTATAATATGTCATATATACATATATAATTATATGGGCATAAAAGGAGCTAATTTAGTTAATTTAAGAAAATTTTTGTGGTTGAAATATTTCACATGGTCTGCCAAGAGCTAGTCTTATTAAAGCAAGGATATTACTGCTTGTTCCTGAAAAATCCAAATCAAAAGAGATGGACTGTAAACGTATCTACATGTTAGGAGCACCATGTACATCTGTCTTTCTCGAAAAAGTCTTCAGAGCACTTAAAATAGAATTAAGGTGTCACTGTTTTATGTTATGTCTGCTGACATTACTTCTATTCCTGTTAACCGAGCACAGATGCAAAGGATGCTACCAACCAGACCTTAAATAGTAACCGCACAACCTCAGAGCTAGGAAGGTGGTACAGCTCCACACAAGGCCACATTCTTGTGAGCTCTTCCAGCAGGGAGGGGGGGTATCAGCTTGCACAGATTATTTCTTATCCTTTAAACTTGTTTATTAATACCAGTCAGGGCTGTTATTTAGTCAGTGCTTAAGAAGGCCAGGCCCTGTTCAGCATAGTCTGTAGGGGTGAGTTTTTCTAATCGGTGGAGAGTGTGTTATTAGCCCTGTTTTGCAGATGGTAACACTGAGACTAAGAGGTGGTCCAGCCAGTTCTCTGTAGAGTTAAAATTTGCAACTTCTTGACTCTGGAAGCTCAGGCTTCCGCTCTGCTTTTCCATACCTTGGGGCAGGGTTGACAAATCCCTGGGTTATTAATTCTTGTGTTAGCTCTCTGGGAGGTTGGCATTGATATAGAACCCTCCCACACTGGCATGGATTTGGCAAAAAGAGCACAGGATTCAGGGTCAGGAGGCCTGATCCTTCTACCAGTTCTGCCTCTATCCCAGTGGTTGCTGGTGAGAATTCTCTGCCTTCTTGAGCCTCAGTTTCCTTAACTGGATAGGAGGCCTGGATCCCAGACAGCTCAAACATATGTAAATGTCACACCTCCCCTTTCCCAGAAGCTGCCTAGCTCTTCCCACCTGGACAGAAACTCTAGGTGTCCAACCAATCTCCCCAGGTGAGAAATGGGGCCAGAGTGGATGAGTGGGGGGCCACCAGGGAGCAGGGTGCTGCACTGGTCTGCTACTGTTTATGTTGTTTTAAATTTTTTTTCTGTTTTATTATTTCCAAATTTTAGTTAGAGCCAATTCTCATTACTTTCCATGGCTCTGAGTAGGTCCTGCTCTATTACTTTTCTTCCTCTAAACTCCGGCATTTGAGATTGTGGGAGATCCTGCACAGCTCATAAAACCTCAGGACCAGTTCCCATCCGACTTTCCTCCCACTCTCCAGCCTGTATTCTGCCCAACAATACACTCCTTGGCCAAGGGCTCTGTCTTGGAAGTGAGTTCATTTAAGGGCAAGACTTGCATCGAGTGCAAGGGGATCCGGCAAGTGAATTCCAGGCCCAATTTTGCTTCTTCAGCTTTGCTGTGAAGCTTTGGGCAAATTGTCTAACTTCAGAGCCTCATTTCTAAAATGGGTACTGTTATGTTTTAAGTAAAAGGGCTTGGGGCGAAGTACATAATAACGAACTCTTTTTTTTTTTTCATTTTTCTTTATTTTTTAAAATTTTATTATGTTATGTTATTCACCATACCTTACATCATTAGTTTTTGATATTATAGTCTTCCATGATTCATTGTTGTGTATAACACCCAGTGCTCCATGCAGAACGTGCCCTCTTTAATACCCATCACCAGGCTAACCCATCCCCCCACCCCCCTCCCCTCTAGAACCCTCAGTTTGTTTCTCAGAGTCCATAGTCTCTCATGGTTCGCCTCCCCCTCCGATTTCTCCTCCTCTCTCTTTTTTCCCCACTCCTCTCTTGATGTGATTGTGAGGAGAGCAGATTTGGGTAGGGAGAACTAGGGGCGCTATCTTCTGCATGTAATAAGCAATTACTGGGGACCCTTTTTAAAGTGAGGTGGGGTGAAAGGAAGCAGGGATGCAAAGTGAGTCCATGGGCAGGGATGGAGGCTGGAAAATAGATCAATATCCAGGGAAGCGAAAAGGGCTCTCACCGAATCCCCCAACGTGCCCTGGGAAAGACAGGGCCTAACAGCCAAGTGCCCATGGCTTCAAAGAAGCTCGGGAAGTGGGGACTTCTCCCAAGTTGTTTAGTTTTCCTGGCAGAGGAGGGAGATAAAGGGATTTCAGAAACAGGGATCCAGGGGAGATCTCAGTCGGCGCGAGGCAGAGAGCTGACCAGCACTCGGTGGGCCGTCCCTACTGCGTCGGTTCGGTGCAGGTCACTCCGCAATCGCTCAGTTAAGGATCTGAGCTTCACAGGAGTCAGCCATCAGCTCTTTCATCGGAGCCGAGGGAGGAGGGAGGCAGGCTGAGCGCTGGCACACCGGCGTGCGTACGAGCACTGGGACGCCGGGCCCGCCCGACGGTGGGCGGACTTCGGAGCCCAGCGCCGCACCGGGAAGTGATCGCCGCCGCCCCGCCGCCTGACGCCAGCGGAAGTGCGAGCCCCGGGCGAGCCTGCTCGGAGGCGGAGCGCCCGGGAAGGGGCGGGAGCGGGGCGGGGCTGAAGGTGGCCGTGGCTCGAGGGGGCGGGCGGGGCCTGCAGCGGCGGGGCGGGGCTTGGCGGTGGTTGTTTTCACCCAGGCTGCGGTGCCTGGCTTTCGCCTGGGGCTGCTCGGCGTGGAGGAGTGAGCTGCTGCAGAAAGGGGCGGTCGCCGCTGGAGGTAGCCAGGAGGGCCGGAGCGGAGCGGGCGAGTAAGCCCGTGGTCGTCGGCCGCCGCGATGTCAGCGCAGTGCTGTGCGGGCCAGGTGAGCGGGGGGGAGGTCAGGGGGGCGATGGATCGGGCTACGGGACCAGGAGCCTAGGCCACCGCCGGCTTCCCTGCATGCGCGCCCCAGATCCGCGGCTGTAAGTGGGCCGGGGCTGGGTCGTCTGGGGCTGACACTGCGCAGACTGGATGAGTGCATCGGGCGGAGCACGGCGGGCAGCCGTCGGGGAAACCCTGTGCCGTGGGCGGGCTGGAGGGACACGGGTAAGCCCGAGAGGAGACCCCGAGGTCTTCCCGTCAGGTCTTAGGGACTTCGCCTAGGGCGGGGCAGGCAGGGCTCGGGCGAAGGAACCCGACTGTCCCCGGAGAATTTCCCCTCCTCCTCCTGGCACGAGTGTGTGGTGCTGAGCTCGGTAGCCCACCGGCTCTGCCTACCCGAAGAGCCCAGAAAAAGACGTGCGTTTGGGCAACGTCTCCTTTCTCATGCCGCGAACAAAACTCGGATCATATGGCCCAGGCAGCTTGCACTTGGCATCTAGCAAACCTAGAGCTTTGGCTCTGTGCCTTCGAGAACGTCTCGAAACCTTGTTTCCAAACTATGTTGCTCAGGGCCGGGTGCAGGGAACACTCAGCCCTGCTTCCTGAGTTCCCGACGCAACCCTGGCTGGACGCAGCCCGGCTGCCTGGGCAGAGCGCGAGCCTTCCCGTCCCTCCTTTTGACTGAACTTCCCAGTTACACACATATAATATCTTAAAACATACATGTCTACTTGGGATAGGCGACTCCTACTGGTTAGTAGCGCATCTGGGGAGAATTACTAGGTTTTAACTCTTTTAATGCTAATTTTACACCTTCCCGCTGAGTAAGAAACTAACGAAATAGGTAAAGTCTTCCGGATGCGGAGCTCCCTCCTCCCTATCCTCCCTAGTCTGTACAGCATTTCTGTACACAATTTTAATGGTATGTTTTTTCAAATGAATCCAACTCCGGGGGCATTCAGGTACTGGGGTGTTCTTGCTTTCTTTTTTTTTTTTTTTTAAGATTTTATTTATTTATTTGACAGAGACATAGCGAGAGAGGGAACACAGCAGGGGGAGTAGGAGAGGGAGAAGCAGGCTTCCCCGCGGAGCAGGGAGCCCGATGTGGGGCTCGATCCCAGGGTCCTGGGATCACGACCTGAGCCGAAGGCAGCCGCTTAACGACTGAGCCACCCAGGCGCCCCTGTTCTTGCTTTCTAATACATTCAGCCCTTAGGGCAATCAAGGCCAGTCCGTAAGTGATGGAGGGGTTCACCTGTGAGTTTCTGTAACTGGCCGATTATACTGGCAGATAATCTGTCCCCGTTCCAGTGGCTTTGTGAAGTTATCCTGGTTTTTGAGGTCTAATACAGTACTTGGCATGCATTCATGTTGGCCTTTTCAAACATGAGGAAATTGAGGTTTTTGTGGGTTTTCTTAGGTTTTTATTCTTAAGTAATCTCCATACCGAACCTGGGGTTCAAACTCACAACCCAAGACCAAGAGTCACGTGGTCCACCGACTGAGCCAGCCAGGTCCTCCTGAAAATTGAGGTTTTTAACTTGAGGTGTAATGACTTGCCTTAAGTCAGGCAAGGAGAGAGATGATGCTTACCACCTTGCCAGGGCTTTTGAGACCAAGGTGGATGGGAAAGGCTATTTTCTGAATGTTCTCAATCTCAAAGCGTTGCAAATCTTTAATTGTTGTTTGAGATGCTTTCCAATTTGACGCCACACTTCCCATTATTTAGTAATTACAGATATTTAGGGGCATCTGTCCTCCCCTAGTCCCTTGAAAGCCCCTTGAGGCCTTCTGTGACTCCAAGCAGCTAATTTAGGGCTTTGAAAATGATTACCAGTACTCAAGTGGTCTTGTAAAAAAATTATTGGTATGGTTGATATTTTGGCAGGATTTAATGAGTTGTTTCTAAAATCCCCCTCTCAGGACTTTGGAAAGAACCAAATCCTGGCCATTCATCACAGGAAAGTTAACTTCTGCTTTCTCTGGGCTGCTTGAGGCAACACTGTGGTGGGTCTCAAGGCAGTGAGGGGTTGATGACACTGATTTCATCCGGATGGGGCTATTAAGGAGTGTACGTTAAAAAAAACCTCATAACACCATCAGAAGCTAAGTCTGCCGTGGGGCCTGGGTGGCTCAGTCGTTAAGTGTCTGCCTTCGGCTCAGGTCATGATCCCAGGGTCCTGGGATCGAGCCCCGCATCAGGCTCCCTGCTCAGCAGGAAGCCTGCTTCTCCCTCTTCTACTTCCCCTGCTTGTATTCCCTCTCGCTGTCTCTTTCTGTCAAAAAAAAAAAAAAAAAAAAGCTAAGTCTTCCAATCTTTTCATTTAAAATTTTTTTTTAATTATAATGAATAAACGAATGAGTTTTTCTATTCTACCAATCTTGTTTGTTTAATTTGAGCACCTATGAACTGTTTTTACTCATAGCATTTCTTTTTTTAAAAAATTTTATTTATTTATTTGTCAGAGAGAGAGAGGGAGAGAGCGAGAGCACACAAGCAGGAGAAGTGGCAGGCAGAGGGAGAAGCAGGCTTCCCGCAGAGCAAGGAGCCCGATGTGGGACTCGATCCCAGGACCCTGGGATCATGACCTGAACTGAAGGCAGATGCTTAACCGACTGAGCCACCCAGGCTTCCCTCGCACAGCATTTCTGATATCAAATGTGTAGGGTTCCTCACCCCCGCCCCCGCACCAACCAATTTCCCAACTCCCCGCACACCAACTGGACTTACAACAATTCAATTCAGTTATGACACCACAGGCTTAGTCGGATAAGACTGTCTCGCCCCGCGTTTCAGATGCCAGTCACAAGTCTCCTGGTCCTCCCATACTCAGGAGGAAAACCAAATCTCTGTTTCTGGTTATATCACAATATCACAGCACCTACCATGTGCCAGGAGCTAGGGATAGGGCCATGAGCCAGGCAGACATCATCTCTGCCCTCAGTCGTCCCGTTGTGGGTGGGGGCATCCCATAAACATGTTAACAGTGAAACGGTCAGTACTGGTACTGTAACCAGACCTGGTGGCAGAGGGGCTTTGGGTAGTTTGCTGGGGAAGCCTGTCTGAGAAGATGCTCCCGGAACTGAGACTGATCAGTAAGGAGAGGCATCCATGGCACGGTCTGGGTAAGGGGCCTTTCAGGGTTTTCGAGGAACGGAAGGGAGTCCAGGGTGTCATCAGTGAAGCAGATGAGGTAGAGAGGCAGGCAGGTCCGGATGTGGCCAGCAACTGTCAGCCACGTTTGGAGTTCGGGTTTTGTTCCCGTTCCAGGGAGGGCTGTGGTTTGATTTACGCTTAGATCACTTTGGGAGCTGTGAAGACTCAGCTGTATCAGGGACTAGAGTAGAGGCAGGGAGAGCAGTCAGAGCTGTTCATTCAGTGAATATTTTTTAACTGCCTCCTCTGTGTGCAAGCAGGCTGTAGCAGTGAGCACAAATGCTTCCCGATGGAGCTGAAATCTTGGCCATCTGCTGTTGCTGTAGTCCGAGGAGGAGAGCGTGTTTTATCTTAACATAGGCTGTCGTGTTTACAGTGCGGTGTTGTGGGTTTCTGGGCTAATTTTAGAGGTAGAATTGGACTTTTGTGTGGATTAGGAGTGGGGTGTGGGAATGAGAGCGATTCTGGATTTGTCCCTGGCAACTGGATTGATGATGGTGCCATTTACTAGGTGAGATAGGAGGCTAAAGATTTTATGAATTTATTTGACAGAAAGAGTGAGCGAGAGAGGGAACACAAGCAGGGGGCAGAGGCAGAGGGAGAAGCAGACTCCTCTGCTGAGCAGGGAGCCCAACGCGGGGCTCGATCCCAGGACCCTGGGATCACGACCCGAGCCAAAGGCAGACAACCGACTGAGCCACCCAGGCGCCCCCAGTTGGATGTTTAAATTGGGAGAAGTTTGGGGGCGCCTGGCTGGCTCAGTTGGTAGAGCATGCGACTCTTGATCTTGGGGTTGAGTTCCAAACCCACATTGGGTGTAGAGATTACCTAAAAATAAAATCTTTTTTTTTTTTTAAGATTTTATTTATTTATTTGACAGAGAGAGACACAGTGAGAGAGGGAACTCAAGCAGGGGGAGTGGGAGAGGGAGAAGCAGGCCTCCCGCAGAGCAGGGAGCCTGATGCGGGGCTCGATCCCAGGACTCTGGGATCATGACCTGAGCTGAAGGCAGACACTTAACGACTGAGCCACTCAGGCGCCCTTTAAATTTTTTTTTAAAGATTTATTTATTTGACAGAGAGAGAGAGCGTGAGAGCAGGAACACAAGCAGGGGGAGCGGGAGAGGGAGAAGCAGGCTTCCTGCTGAGCCAGGACCCTGGGATCATGACCTGAGCCGAAGGCAGACGCTTAACCGACTGAGCCACCCAGGCGCCCCATAAAAATAAAATCTTAAAAAAAAATTGGGAGAAATTTGAGGTTGGTAATAGAAATTTTGGGGACTTTAACTGAAGACCTTTAGGAAAAATGTGTAAGCCAGAAAAGAGCTACGGACTCAGTTCAGGGTTTGAATTGGGTAATCTGGACAACCAGGCTGGTGTGAATGTGCGCATTTTACCTACCCTCTATTATCCTTAACTGTAGAATGGGTGTGATAATACCTCCTGGGGTTATTTTGAGGATTACATGGGATCTAGACATACAGTCTCTAAAACATGGTTTGGCACAGAGTAAGGAACCCCAAAACTCTTAGTTTGTTACTGGCCAATACCCACCTGCGCCTGGACATTCTCCAGGTCATCTTATTTTTGCACAGACTCTGATAAGCACTTAGATTTTGCTTATGCTGTTGCTAATGGATGCTAATGGAAGGAGAGATGACAGGAGAGAGTGGTCACTCGACACTTTGTGGGTACCCAGCGCTGTGGCGGGTCCCTGAAGACTGGATGATGAACAAAGCTTCCTTGCTCTCCTGAAACTTAAGGGCTAGTTGGGGTGGAAATGTGGGGACAGCTAGCTACGGAAAATGATGGTACACACTGTCAGTGGTAAATGAGTTGTATAATTGAAAAATCTAGACAGTGCTTTCAGGGCAATTTGAGAATAAAGCTTGACAGGATTTACTCCAGGCAAGTGTAAGCATTAATGATAGTAGTAGCAATAGCTGAAGTTTATTTCCTGCCCACAACGTGCTCGCTGTCGTCTACCTACCTGTCGCTCTTTAGGCGTACATTTTTCACAACAACCTAAACGGGCGATTAGTGTTCTAACTGGCCTCCTTTTGCAGGGGAGGCAACTGAAGTACAGAGAAATAAATGAACTTGACTGATATTACATGGCGGTGGAGCCAGGCCTTGAACACTGGTCTATCTGACTCAAGTTGGGGCTCTTAACTACAAGACTGCCATCCTTTATTATTCTGATTATGTATAAATAATCAGGAACAGTTGCTCATTAATGTTGTGTATTATGAGCCTCAGGCAGTTTTGAATACACAGCTGCTGGACTGCTTTGATAGATATTGGTAGTTGCCAGTGGTTGTGGGTGGGTAGGGTTTAGCTTCTTCCAGATGAAATTCTACCACACATGCAGATGTTTATTGGCAGGCAGGTACAGAACAGTCATGCAACCTGATCTGAGGCTTCATTAAGTCCCAGCTCTTTGCCCTTCTTGGTACACTGACATGGAACTTGCACGTTCACCTGCATCACTAGACGCAGCTGTATTCTAGTGTGCAGGACCCTACCAAGGCTGCCAAGCTAGCAGGACCACATGGATGGATCGCAGCCATGGCGCCATTCCCGGGTTGCACATTCACTCTCCAGTGGTGGTCGAGCCAGTTCATGTAAGGGCATGAATGCCCTGGCCAAGGTATTTCCAGCCAGATCGTATTAATCACTGAGACTTTCCCCAATGAAAGCCCATTTCGTTCTTTCTTTTTTTTTTTTTTTAAGATTTTATTTATTTATTTGACAGAGAGAGACACAGCGAGAGAGGGAACACAAGCAGGGGGAGTGGGAGAGGGAGAAGCAGGCTTCCTGCCGAGCCGGGAGCCCGATGCGGGACTCGATCCCAGGACCCTGGGATCATGACCTGAGCTGAAGGCAGTCGCTTAACCAACTGAGCCACCCAGGTGCCCCGAAAGCCCATTTCTAATGTCTGTTAGGTTAAAGTCTCGAATGCCACCAGGAACTATCCATGGTCAAAGACACATAAAGCTAGATGTTAAAACAGTGAAAACCTTTTATTCTGTAGCCACTGACAGTGGGGAAAAGAGCTGAGCTCTATTCCCATTTGCCCAGAGTTTTCAAGGGGGAATGAGGGAGTAGGGAGGAGTGAGTGGGGCCCAGTAGAGTTAGGGATGTGAAAAGTTACAGGCGTGGTTAGTGTCCTTGTGATTAGGCCAGCTGTGTCTGCTAGTTGGCAAGTTAAGATTGTCCTTCCACTGAGACTGTCCTTTTTGATGATTACTTTTCCAAGGAATGGCATGTGGGTCCTTGAGGAAGACACTCCAGAGTCGTAGGAAATACATATACATCTCAAAGGGACAGGAAGAATTCATAATCGTAAGCCCTCTTTGGTAAATGCTCTGAGAAAGGGAGGCCAGGGCTTATCTCAGGTGTCGGCTAGGGTTTGTGCAGAGTTGCTTTGTGTCAAGATTTCTTGGGAGTTTTCACCATTTCTCACCATGACTATGTTGGTTAACAAAACCGGGGTTCATCGGAGTTAGAGGGCACCAAAGCCCATGCAGGAGACTTAGAGTGTGGCCTCTGAGGAAGTGTTAGCTGTCATCAGGGGATCTGATCACCTCCAGACTGGAGCTTAAAACACACACACACACGCACGCAGTCCATGAAGACCTGTACAAAAAGTAAATAAGCTCAAGAAGCATTTCCTTAGTAATGATCTTCCCCTGGCTTTGAAAGTTCTTTCTGATCGTGCACTTAGATCTGCCCAAAGCACATACTACTTGGAATCTGATGGACAGGAATTGTTTCCTGGTTACTGCATGTATGGGCTTCCTCTCTCCCCCTAGACAGAGCTCATACTCTGACCTCGCTGAATCCCCTGTTGAGTGCTTTTAGTTACAAAACTCTTTCTCCCTACAGCTCTTTGTTTATGGTGATTGGAAATGTTAGGTCCTCGTGATATCATGTGATGCTTCCACCCTTGGAAGGGATCCAGGCACAAAAGTTCATTCTATCCATGACTGGTGTGTTTTTGAACTTTTGGGGGTATTTGTGAAACGGGGAAAAACATCACACTTATCACCCAGAGAACCATATTTTGATATTTTAAAGTCCAGCCACCCATATTTAGTATATATGATTTTACTTCGCAAAATTAGGGTTATGCTGTAGGTGCTGTATTTTGTCCTACCCTTTTTGTGGAATTATTGGGTGATCAAGGGAGTTTTTGTTCTTTCGGTTTTTTGGTTTTTTTTTAACTAATCTCTTCTCCCAATGTGGGGCTCAACTCACAACTCCAAGATCAAGAATTGCAGGTGCTACCGACTGAGTCAGCCAGGTGCCCCTTGGTCAGGGAAGTTTTTAACAGACACAAGCCACTCCTTTGCAGCCATTAATGTTTTTTGGGCTGACATTCAGGTGTAGGTATTCTTCAGCCTTCAAACATGATGACTTCTCCAGAGGTGTTAAATAAAGTTGAATGAGTGAAAGGTACTTACTAAGCATAAGTTAATAGGTTTGTGTGCTTTTCTATTTCTAAAAGATCAAAAATAATGAAGAAAATCTGAATTACACCCCCTTTCGATGCCATCACTGACAATATATTTCAGTCATTTCTAACATTTTCTTTAACTTTGATCTTTTTCCTTACCTTTATTTGTATAACTACTACCTATCTAGATGGTATTTGAGTCATTCTTTTCCTGCTGTATGAAGGTGCTCATCTCTGTTTCAGTTACATTAAGTCTGAGTCCTGTCTTCTTATCAGTAGTATCAGCACTTTTACTTTTCTGTTCATTTTTGTACAATGCAGGCAGAATGCACTGAAGTGCCCACATAGTTGCTCCCCCACACTGACAAAGGGTGGTGATTGGCTGGTATGGAACTGTTGGCTCATATTCCTCACTGGTGAGCTGATACAGAAAGAGCGTTTGAAGATGTGTAGTTAGGCAAGTTTAGGTTGTTGGGGAGATAAGTCTGTCACATATCTTATGTGTGAGAGAATGAGGGTGGCCATGTTGGTTGGAGAGTTAGTGTAAAGGTTGTTCACCCAGATTTGTTTTCTTGGGTTGCTTTATAGCTGACCTGGGCGAGCTGACAAATAGCTTTGGGTTGCGTGCAATGCCTTGGCTGGGAGGGCTGAAGAGGGCCGACCTGTGGGGAGTGGAAGGCAGCCTCAGACTGTGTCTGCTAATGAGATAATCTCTTCCCCATTGCTTGATTCTGCCTGGTTTTCTGTATAAATATCACCTATAGGTTTCCCACAGCTATTCAAGATCTGGAAGTGAGTCAAGTATGAGACTTGGAAGCTTACCTTTCAGTGTCCCAGGTGTTTCAATGTGAACTGCAGGGGTAGGGCAGTAGGGATGGCATTGTCTACTTATATTTCAGTTCATCTATGATAATTTGACCTCAAAAAGAAAGTCCTCGGGGCCCCTGGGTGGCTCTGTCGCTTAAGCATCCAACTCTTGATCTCAGCTCATCCACATTGGGTATGGAGCCTACCAAAAAAAAAAAAAAAAAGAAAGTCCTCATGTAAGATGGTATGCAGAGCTAAACACTGACAGTTCCATTTTATCTTCTTTTTTTAAAAGATTTTATTTATTTGAGAGAGAGAATGAGAGAGAGAGAGTACATGAGAAGGGGGAAGGTCAGAGGGAAAAGTAGACTCCCTGCTGAGCAGGGAACCCAATGCGGGACTCGATCCTGGGACTCCAGGATCATGACCTGAGCCGAAGGCAGTCGCTTAACCAACTGAGCCACCCAGGCGCCCCCATTTTATCTTTTGAATTGTTTTCAGTGCCTGTAATTATAACTATAACATAACTATTGTTCAAGAAAAAAATTTAACTGAGTAAATTCTAAAGATCTAATTGGCTTTATTAATTATTTCATGAACCCAGCAGCATCCCATCTAGCAAGTAGAATGGTTTTTAAAGGTAGAGAGGGAGGGGTACCTGGGTGGCTCAGTCGGTTAAACGTCTGCCTTCGGCTCAGGTCATTTTCCCAGGGTCCTGGGATCGAGCCCCACATCAGGCTCCCCGCTCCTAGGGGAGCCTGCTTCTCCCCCTGCCTGCCGCCCCCGCCTCCTGCACGCTCTCTCTCTCTTTCTGTCAAATAAATAAATAAATAAAATCTTTTAAAAAATTAAAAAAAAATTAAAAATAAAGGTCGAGGGGGTGGAAAAGGAATGGTTTTTAAAGGTAGAGAAGGGTGGAAAAAGAAATTATTAGCAAAGAATTCATTGTTTTAGGCAAGGTCGCCCTCTTAGGGGAGGAGAATGGATGTATCCGCACATTTCCCGGTGCTGACAGGGATATTCCATGGCAGCTGGTTAAAGGTTACATTTTTGGAGGGTTGAAACTGCAGTTAGGTTAGGTAATAGGTCTTCATTTACTGATTTGGGGTCTTAACCTAAGTGACACCATTTTGGGTGTGTGGTTTTCTTTTTAACACTGTAACGATTCTGTGTTCTGTGTGTCCAGTCAAGCAGCACTGTTAGTGAAGTTTTGTTACATTTTGTTGTTGTCAGTTGAATTCAAGGTTGACATTGGATCCTGAGAGCAATATTGATCAAGTTACTAATCTGTGATTATCTTTAATGATCAGGTTTTCCAAGTAGTCTAAAGTGAACCTTTGCAAGATTTTTTTTTCTCTTTTTTTTATTTTATTATGTTATGTTAATCACCATACATTACATCATTAGTTTTTGATGTAGTGTTCCATGATTCATTGTTTGCGTATAACACCCAGTGCTCCATTCAATACGTGCCCTCCTTAATACCCATCACCAGGCTAACACATCCCCCCCCCACCCCTCCCCTCTAGAACCCTCAGTTTGTTTCTCAGAGTCCATAGTCTCTCATGGTTCATCTCCCCCTCCGATTTCCCCCCCTTCATTTTTCCCTTCCTGCTATCTTCTTCTTCTTCTTCTTCTTCTTCTTCTTCTTCTTCTTCTTCTTCTTCTTCTTCTTCTTCTTCTTCTTCTTTCTTCTTCTTCTTCATCTTCTTTTTTTAACGTATGATGTATTATTTGTTTCAGAGTCTGTACAGGTCTTTCTTTTTAAAAGCACTCTGCTGCCCCTTTAGGCGAAGTATCCCATTTTGGCTAACATTCAGATACCTTCCAGAAAGTGGTCGCTTTTCTGTTCAGAGAGTTGTTTCTCTTCTTTTCTTCGATCTCCTGTTGGGTTTGTAGGTGTTCAGAATGGTTTGATCCCTATCCAGCTGAATTCCTGAGAGGAGACGAAATCCAGGTCTCCTACTCCTCCGCCATCTTGCTCCGCCCCCCCTGCAAGATTTTTGAACATAATGTGGGAGTCAGTGTGGCGTGTGTGTAAGGAAATTCAAATATCAAATAATGGATTGATTTGGTTACATAAAACATCTGTTTGAATTTTATTCTATTTTATTTTTTTTAAGATTATTTATTTATTTGACAGAGAGAGAGAGAGAGAGAGACAGAGAGAGAGGGAACACAAGCAGGGAGAGTGGGAGAGGGAGAAGCAGGCTTCCCGCCGAGCACTGAGTCTGATGTGGGACTCGATCCCAGGACCCTGGGACCATGACCTGAGCCGAAGGCAGACGCTTAACGACTGAGCCACCCAGGCGCCCATCTGTTTAAATTTTAAAGGAAACAGGATTTTACTTTGGCTTTTGTTCTGTAGTTTTCCTTCTGAGATTAAAGCTGAGCTGATGTTTAAGGAAAGCAGCTGTTACAGAAAAAGTTAGAGTGGATTTTCATTACAAATTTTGAAACAACTTGCAGGTTGAAGTAAGGTTGCGGTATACAGTGATTAAAGAGCATTTTTCCCCCTCATGAAAACTGTCTAGTCAAAACAAAAGTAGGAAAAACACATGCACACAACCCCTTAAATCTTATTTATGCAGAGATAACCAGGAGAGCTGGAGAATCAGACTTGTTTGTTTAAGTATTGTTTTTATAAACTGGCCAACTACACTTTGAAACAAAGCCCACAAGGTCTTCATAGGATTTATTTTCCAGTTTTTTGTTCTTGCATTATATCTCAGTAATTTCACAGAGGGCTGAGTCTCCTAATGCTCTGATCCTTAGTGCATGTGGTTCACCAAAACAAGGAGGAATTCAGTCTTTTGTTGCTGACTCCATGCTTACTGAACTCCTCTAGTGGTATTCTGAGAAACAATGGCAGTATTTTGTAACCATAGCAATGAAAATGTTCTCTGTAATAGGATTCTTTATCAGTATGAATTTTCCTCAGCTTTGGTAGCATTATTCCTGTTAAATAACAAAAGATCCAACCACGTAAAATTTAAGGACCTAATTGGCTTTACTGATCGATTCATGAATGGGCAGCATTCCATCTAGTAGGTAGAAGGGAGCTTCAAAGGTCTACAGAAAAGGAAGGGTTTTCTTTTCCTTTTTTTTTAAGATTTTATTTGTTTGAGAGAGAGCGAGAGTCTCAAGCAGTCTGTATGCTGAGCGCTGAGCGCACGCAGGGCTCAATCCCATGTCCCCGAGACCAGGATGTGAGCGGAAACCAGGAGTTGGACACCCAACCGACTGTACCTCCTAGGCACCCCAAAAGGGAGGGGTTTTCAAAAGTAGGAGGGAGAGAGCAAAAGGAAACTTTTGGTACAGAATCCATTGTTTTAGGCAACGTTGCCTTCCTAAGGGGAGCAGAAGGGGAAGGAGTCTATCAGTAAACTTCATAGTGCTGACCAGGAAATTCTGTGTTGACTAGTTAAAAGTTATATTTTCAGGGGTTGAAACTGCAGTTCAGTTCACCTAAGGGACACCATTTGGGGCCTGTGGTTTTCTTTTTAACATTCCTAAGAACACTGGCGACTTCTTTGCTGTTTGGGGGGGGGCGGGGAAGCTTACAACCCCTAAAGCAATATGTCAATTGATAAATATTCACTGGGTACCTAGAATATTAGTTCAAGGCATTAACTAGGTCTACTTTCATGCTTGGGAGCAACTAGTGAATTGATGCTGAATTTTCTTAGTATAAGATCTCTCCTGGACAGAACTTCAGAGACCTGGATTGAGGTTGGTGTATCTCAGCTTTGGAGCTTTTATGCCTGTGAAAGGGGAGGAAGCAGCAGGTTCACTGGGGGGACACTTCCTTAGGAGTAAATGAACCAACTCAGGGAAGAAGGTGGGGAGCTAGGTCCTCAGGAATGGGCTCTGGTGGTTTCTGTACAGCCCTGTGGTTACATAGTGTTTCATCCGAGAGGGTTCTTGCCATTTTTCAGCTTCTCAAAGGAATCTTATGACCTCAAAAAAACCTAACGTAGAACGATAAGGGAAAGACCAACATTGGAGATATTTCCATTTAACGGACAGGCTTTCGGGGTGCCTGGCTGGGTCATTCAGTGGAGCATGCAACTCTTGATCTCGGGGTTGTAAATTCGAGCCCCAGGTTGGGTGTAGAGATTACTTAAAAATAAAATCTGAAAGCAAAACAAAAAACCAAACCCCAAACTTTAAAAGGCAGACACTTCTGTAGCAAACATAGAAAGAGAATAAAACAATGGAGGGTACAGCCTGCCTGGAAAGGAAAGAGCATGGGGGTTTGGGGTGGGAGAGGTTTTGACTTTGTCAGATGACACCCTACACCCTAGAAGTTCTTAAGGGAGAGTCCAAGATTCCTGGGGGTTTTGGCAGCCTTGGTTTCCAAGGAGCAGAAGCTATGGCACTGTGGGTTAGAGACTACTGGGGAGCTAAGGAACTGATCTTTTAAGCTAAGGTTATGATCTTTTAAGACCCATGGCAATGGAGGGGAGATCAGTAGCTAGATGTGGGAGATGTGGCATTTCAGTGGAATGTGGTTTGAGGTGTTAAAAAACAAAATTCTACTGAGTAAAATGGAAGATCTAATTGGCCTTATTAAATGGTTCTTGAATTGGGGGGTGCCTGGCTGGCTCAGTCAGTGGAACATGTGATTCTTGATTTCAGGGTTGTGGGTTCAGGTCCCACGTTGGGTGTAGAGATTACTTAAAAATAAAAAAAAAATTTTTTTTCAAAAAAACCCAATTCATGAATTGGGCAGCATCCCATCTAGCAAATAGAAAGGAGCTTCAAGAAGTTTTAAGAAATGGGGAGGTTTTTATAGGAAGGAGAGTGGGGCAAGGAAGTTATTAGCAAAAAAAAAAAGGAAAAAGAAAGGATTGTTTTAGGCAAGGTCACTTTCCCTTAGTGGGAAGAGCAGGGAGTTTGTTTGTTTGTTTTTTTTTTTTTAAAGATTTTGTTTATTTATTTGACAGAGAGAGACACAGCAAGAGAGGGAACACAAGCAGAAGGAGTGGGAGAGGGAGAAGCAGGCTTCCTGCGGAGCAGAGAGCCCGATGTGGGGCTCGATCCCAGGACCCTGGGATTGTGACCTGAGCCGAAGGCAGACGCTTAACGACTGAGCCACCCAGGTGCCCCAGGGAGTCTTTTTTTTAAAGATTTTATTTATTTATTTGAGAGAGGGAGTGAGCGAGAGAGAGCACAAGCAGGGGGAGCGGCAGGCGGAAGGTGAAGCAGGGTCCCTACCAAGCAAGGAGCCCGATGAGGGACTCAATCCCAGGACCCTGGGATCATGACCTCAGCCAAAGACAGATGCTTAACTGACTGAGTCACCCAGGCTTCCTGCGCAGGTGTCTTAACATGCAGATTTCCTCATATTCCTTTGCAGGGATGGAGAGGGCCCATGTGACAGATGATCTCATTGGTGCTGACTGCAAAATTCTTGACTGACTGGTTAAGACGATATTTCTTGAGGGGGGTGGAGGATGAGGAGGACTACATTTCAGGGAGAGGGTAGAGCTACAATTAAGTTAGGTATTAAGCCCTGGTTTGGTTTCTTGGCCGTGTGTCCGTGACTCCTTTGTGGGCCTGTGGTTGATTTTAGAGAGGGATCTGAACAGATTGCCCTTGTGGAGGAGGAGCAGGTTACAACCTGAACAAATCTGGGGCTGGCCCTTGGTATGCATAGTGGAGAGGCTTGGACACTTACTGTCTCCAGATTGCAGGATGCTGAAGTTCATTTACTCTGAGTTCTGTAAGCTGCCAACATTTTGTTTGAAAAATAAGTATTTAAAGCCATAATTTACATCCCACATATTTTGATGTTGTGTTTTTGTTACTCTGTTTAAGTATTTTCTAACTTCTCTTATGATTTATTCTTTGGCCTATGGGTTATTTAGAAGTGTGTTGTTATTTTCCAAGTATTTGAGGATATTTCAGGAGTATTTTTGCTATTGAATTCAAATTGACTTTTGTGGTGATCAAAGAACATATTCTGTATATATTAATATCTTTTAAAGCTGTTGTTGTATGGCGCAGAATATGATATATCTTGGTGACTCCCCCTTGAAAAGAACATATATTCTACAGTTATTGCATATAGTGTTCAAGTTGATTGCTTGTGTTGCTGAAATCTCCTTTACTGATTTTTTAGTGGTGGTGGTGGTGGGGATCATCTAATTCTATCAATTACTGGGAGAAGGGTATTTTCTAAAATGATTGTGTTTTGTCTCCCCCATTAGTTCTGTCATTTTTTGTTTAATATATTTTGAAGCTGCATTAGGTGTACACACATTTAGGGTTGTTATGTTTCCTTAAGGAATTGATCCTTTAAATTTTTTTTAAGATTTATTTAATTATTTGAGAGAGAGAGAGTGTGTGTGCACACACGTAAGTGGGGGAGGGGCAGAGAAGAGAGAATCTCAAGCAGATACCCTGCTGGGTGAGTAGTCGGATGCGGGGCTCCATCCCAGGACCCTGAGATCATGACCTGACCTGAAATCAAGAGTCAGATGCTTAACTGACTGAGCCACTCAGGGCCCCTGAATGAATCCTTTAATAAAATGACCTCTTTTATCTCTGGAAATGCTCTTTATCTTCAAGTTTTTGTCTGGCCATACCACCCTTTTAGCTTTCAATCCATTTGTGTCTTTTACCTTTTTTTTTTTTTAAGTAAGCTCTATGCTCAATGTGGGGCTTTAATTCATGACCCACAGATCAAGAGTTGCATGCTCTACTGACTTGAGTCAGCCAGGTGCCCCATCAACCCGTTTGTGTCTTATATTTAAAAGTGTGTGTCTTATAAACAGTGTGTAGTTGGGACTTGCTTTTTGATCCAGCCTGACAATCTTTGCCTTTTAATTGGATGATTAGATTATTTACATTTAATGTAATCATGTTTGAACGTAAGGCTATGTATGGCCATTTTCATTTCCCCTTCCTTCTTTTTTATCTTTTTTTGGGGGAGGGATATTAGTTGAATATTTTTAAGCATTCTATCCTCCTTTATTGCCTTTTTATTTCTTAGAGTGTTGTTTTAAGGATTACAGTATTGTAGCATCTTGAAGAAGGGATATGAATCAGAATTTCACCATTAGTGATGGAAACTCTTTTGGTGGGTCAATTTACTATATATTTACTGAGTATAGCAAATGATGAATTAAGTAATGTTCATGAGATTTTAAAACTGTATTTTCTGTTTTATAAAAATAATACATAGTTATCATAGAAAATCTGGAAATACAGAAAAGAATAAAGAAGAGAGTAAATATTGTTTATAATCCCAGAGAGAACAAACCTTGTTAGTATTTTGTTTTTTTTAGTTCTAGTATTAAAATACAATAAATTAGACTGTACTTTATGTACTATTTTATATCCTAACTTATTATCACATGGTACTGTGAACATTTTTACATATCATAGGAATTCTTGTTACATATTGTAGGAATTCTTAAAAGCAAACACTGTAGGGCGCCTGGGTGGCTCAGTTGGTTAAGCGACTGCCTTTGGCTCAGGTCATGATCCTGGAGTCCCGGGATCGAGTCCCGCATGGGGCTCCCTGCTCGGCAGGGGGTCTGCTTCTCCCTCTGACCCTCCCCCCTCTCATGCTCTCTCTATCTCATTCTCTCTCTCAAATAAATAAATAAAATCTTAAAAAAAAAAAAGCAAACACTGTAATCACTGTATAACATTTAATTGATCATATCAGCATTTATTTCACTATTTTCCTTTTATTAGACATTTAGTGTCTGTCTGCCTTCCTTCCTTCCTTCCTTTCCTTCTTTCTTTCTTCCTCTTTTTAAGGTTTTATTTTTTTTCAAGTAATCTGTATACCAAACGTGGGGCTTAAACTTACAACCTTGAGATCAAGAGTCTCATGCTCCACCAACTGAGCCAGCCAGGTGCCCCTTAATGTATTTCTTTAAAAAAATCCCCAAACTATTATAAATAAGTCTTATGTAGTTTTTCTCTCTGCCTGTGCCTCTTTAGGTTAGAACACTGGAAACAGTCCTACTGTGACACAATGTGAATATACGTTCCTAAAAATCACACTATGCAAAATTGCACAATAAAAACCACAGGCCCAGGGCGCCTGGGTGGCTCAGTCGGTTAAATGTCTGCCTTTGGCTCAGGTCATGATCTCAGGGTTCTGGGATCGAGCCCTGCATCGGGCTCCCTGCTCAGTGAGGGTCTGCTGCTTCTTCTCCCTCTGCCTCCTCCCCATGCATGCTCTGTCTCTGTCTCTTTCTCTCAAGGAAATAAAATCTTTAAAAAAACAAACAAACAAAGCCACAGGCCAAGGGAAAAATGATGTTGGGGCATAACATTCTAAACTTTATCAGTGATACACTAAAAAAAAAAAAAAAAAAAAAGGAAACTAGTTAAAATGGTATTACAGTTTTACAAATGTTAAATGGTTAAGAAGGGGGGCACCTGGGTGGCTCAGTCAGTTAGGCCCCTGCCTTCAGCTCGGTCATGATCTCAGGGCCCTCATTGGGCTCCCTGCTCAGTGGGGAGCCTGCTTCTTCCTCTCTCCGCAGCTCCCCCTGCTTGTGCTTTCTCTCTCTCTCAGATAAATAGATAAAATCTTTAAAAAAATAATAAATGGTTAAGAAGAAATACATAAATACTATGAAAAGTTTGGCACTTCATTTTGAAAAGATCTGAAATTTGCTTGTGGAAATGGGTGTTGGAAGAGTTGCAGCTTATGAGTTACTGTGAAGTCGTAGAAGGAAGGTTATCTGAAATTGGATGGAAAGGTGTAACACCACATGTGTTTTTGGAAGTTCGTAAGTGCTGGTTGAACTGAGTTGTGTGCATTTCATGTATTCCTGTGCAGCTCAGTACAGCTGAGTATACTTTTCTACCTTCAGTGAGTATCTCTCACAGACAAAATTACGCATCCTATTATGTTCAAATTGTTCTCTAACATGGCAGGGGAGAAAAAAGTTTTCTTTGACTCTCCTAGCATCTCTGGTGGACACAGACAGATTAACAGGAGAAAACCATACACATTTATTGAATGTAAGGTTTATGTGACTTGGGAGCCCTCATAATGAAATGAAATGTAAAGAAATGGTGAAACCTACTTGCTTTTATATTAGGTTGAACAAAGAGAGGCAGTTGTGTGGAAAAGTGATTTAACTTTATGGGGAGACTTAACTAGAAAGATAAGAATTATTTTAATAAGGTCTGTTTTAATAGGATTCTCTCCATCTCAACTTTTGGTCTTTCATAAGAATGTCTTCCTCCTGGTACAGGGAGGGCACCTTTCTTATGGGAATTTATCTTCTCTTTTCAGGAAGAAAAAGGAAGGCCAGAGCACCCTTCTTGAACCTGCTGTTTCTCAAGTGCCTTTAACTCAAAACACTCTATGCCAAAGTACCATATTTTAGGGTGACATGCTCTGAATTCTTAATATCAGTCCTGTTGGGGGGCACCTGGGGGGCTCAGTTGGTTGAGCATCTGACTCGTAGTTTCAGCTCAGGTCATGATTTTCATGGTTGTGGGATCGAGTCCCACGTCAGGCTCTGTGCTCAGTGCAGAATCTGCTTCAGATTCTTTCTCCCTCTCCCTCTGCCCGCTCACTCGAGTGCGCTCTCTCTCTCTCAGATAAATAAAATCTTAAAAAAATATATCAATTCTGTTCGAACAAATTTGTGGCTTTTTTTTTTTTAAAGATTTTATTTATTTATCTGAGAGAGAGAATGGGAGAGAGAGAGCCTGAGAGGGGGGAGGGTCAGAGGGAGAAGCAGACTCCCCGCTGAGCGGGGAGCCCGATGCGGGACTCGATCCCGGGACTCCAGGATCACAACCTGAGCTGAAGGCAGTTGCTTAACCAACTGAGTCACCCAGGCACCCCAAATTTGTGTTTTTAAAGCAAGTATAGCAGGACGGACTATAGGATAAATAGCTCAGAAGCACTGGATGTTGGCGACCTTCTTCACTAAGGCTGACCAACAAGTTCACACTCCTGTTAGCTGCGTGAGGGAGAAGCTGACCCTCCTGCCTCCCTTTGGATCAGCTCCCAGAAAGCTGATGCTTGAAGTGGCTGGAAGGATCTTCTGCTCGTCCTACCCAATTGTGCTGAGATTTCTTGTACTATAATAAGCAAATACAGAGACAGGAACTTCCTATCTTTGGAAACAGTTCTTCTTCATTTTTGGGAGCTCTGGTTTAATTCTTCCTGTGGGCCTCCCAAGGCTGAAATGACCTGCCAGCTAGGATCTTGGAGAGGGAGGTGACAGTTTTGTATAGTCAGAAGAGGCAGGTGGTGTTGAAGGTGGGCATACGCTGTGGCTCCCGGACCAGAAGAGGCCCACAGTTGGGTTGATCCTGCTGGTTGTGGGAACCCCAGCATCCACCCAAACCATAAACTGTAAATTGGGACATGCTAACAAAGGGGAATTAGACCTCTGGCTATGAGAAGTTTCAGTCGGAAGCCAAAATATTTGGAACTTTTAGCACACACAGATAGTTTTTAAGGGTAATGGTCAGGCAGTTTGAAATGAGAACCATCTTGGGAAGTGTTTGGTTGGCGGCAAGTCACCGAAAGTCTCACTCCTGACTTTCTCATGGGAGTGATACCTGTCGCTCCTGGTTGTTGGGTTACTGTTTTGGGATGGCCTGTGGCCTGTGAGAATCTGGGAAGTCACAGGTGACTGCTGGATCTAGAAGGATCCTTAAGGGAGTGACACGCCCACCCTCTCACATCACTGAAGAGGAGAGAGGCCCCCAGAGCTCAGGGCCTCTTCCAAGGCAACAGCAAATCAGGGCCCAGGGCCTGCCACCTTGCTCCCCTGGCCTTGGCCATGCTCAGTGCCCAGTACACAGTTCTTAAATGACAAGGGAGTGAATGGGTGGCTTTTTGTTTATTTATTTATTTATTTATTTATTTATTTTGATCCTGAAGATGTCTATTGTCTTTGCAGAGCAGTTCGACAAAGAACTCATGGCTATAGATTTGAAACATCTTACGGTTGATGTCCCATATTGGTTTTTGAGACCATGTTTTGCTGTAATAAGATCAGTGTACACCTTTTGTCCTCTCTCTTCCTTTAAACTCCCAAATAATCATTTACCTTTTTTTTCCCCCAGAAAGTTTTGCTCTGTCCATGGATTATAGGATTTGACAGAAAGAAGTTTTTAAGAATGTGCTTTCCTACCAAGTGATGTCATTTGTGAAAGTTGCAGGTTGCTGAATAAGAGGTATTAGGCCCTTTAGAAAGAGCTGGTTAACCAGGGAGCCGCTCTATGCAAATTATTATGCCGAGCCGTAGCTTCTGGTTGCAGGCTTTGAAAAGCATGCAGCAGTAAATTATTTCCTTATGACGCGGGGGTTGGGGGTGGGGTGGGGGGTAGCTCTGAGGGTTGTCACGGGATTGCCTTTTCTTGGAAGCAGAAGGGCCAGCAGAGCTGAGTCTCTGACTTCTTCTTCCTGCTGTGGTATGGCAGGAAGAAAGCAGGGCTTGGAGTTCTGGAGAAGAGGCTAATTAATGCTCATTGCATTTGCCCTTCATTATGGAGAGTCTGAGGGTATTCCCAGATTATTTGGGAGATGCCCCTTCTCTCTTCCAGTCAGCATTATTCTTCCATTCCCTCTTCCTGATGTTTCTAAGACTTAGAGAATAATAAAAATTAGTACTGTAAGTAAAGTCAGGAGCTCCTGATCACAAATTATCTGTTCTATAAGGCTATTATTAGAAGGGATAAAGAAAAAAGCTATGGACTTGTTAAGTGAGCTGTAGCATTTGGAAGGACTGATGTGAGCTGGTGGGTCCCAGGGCAGTGCTGTTGGTATTTTGGGTGCCACAGTTCTTGCTCTTGAGGGACTCTTAGGCAGAGCCGATAAACCCCAGATGTTAGTAGCACTCACCAGCCTTTGTGAAAACACTGCCCCCACCGTTATGACCTGTGACCCACAAAGCCCCAGGGAGATGGGATGCTGCCCAGGTAAGAACCACTGAGTGCTTTGGGCTTGACAATTTTTTCGTACAGTTTATAGAGTTCTTGCAAAACAGACTGAATCCTACTTCCAGGGTGTCACAGCTATAGCGATGAAAAAGGACACAAGCAAAGTAGATGATTCTGCCGCAGCACCCCCTTGACATATATGAGATACAGTATATACAATATGAGATACAATAAAAGCTTGATACAACGACACAGGTTGAACTTCGGATGTGGTTTACTTTAAATGTTGCTCAGAAATATTGCATTAAGGTTTAGTGCTCTGGATAAGCCGGTTAGGTGAACTTACGTTTGATAGGAAAAGGAAAAGCATACTTTCTGGTGAGAGAATTCATCTAGACCTATTTCTGGTGTGCATTTTAGGCTGTTTTGTTGATTGTCTAGAGGCGGTATAGTTCGGTAGTCAAGAGCCGATTCTGATGATGGGCAGCTTGAATTTAGGTGCAGTCTCTGGCCCGTACCGGTGGTGTGCTTTTCCTCTGTCCTTTAGTCTACTTACCTGTGATATGGGGTAATCACTAGTATCTTCGTGGGATTTTGCACTTGGAACAGTAGCTGGCCCAGAATATGCGTTCATAAATGCTCCCTGTTATGGGATGGACTGGCAGTCTTTGTTGGGGTAACAGTACCGAAATTTTAAGATGTAAGTAAGTGTCTTTTGAGATTTGATCCATACCCTTTACATCAGAATAAATAATGTGTAGCTCTAATATTTAACCATATTAAAATGGGTCCATAAAAAATATTAAGAGGAAAGATTAGTGAACTTTTAAAATAATAATCTTGGAATGGCTAAGGTTTTTCTAATTGTGATGGAAGATATATAAAACAGATTGATGAATTTGACTATATAAAAATGAGGAACTTGTCCAGAGCAAAATATAAACAAAAGTCAAACACAAATGATACAGTGATTCACAGGATAAAGATATATTTTCCTTAGTGTACCAAAAGAATTTTTATAAATCAATGGAAAAGACACACAATAGAAAAATGGACAAAGGTTAGGGATAGATACTTCAGGGGGAAAAAAAAATGCAAATTGCTGGGGCGCCTGGGTGGCTCAGTCATTTAAGCGGCTGCCTTCGGCTCAGGTCATGATCCTGGGGTCCTGGGATCGAGCCCCATGTCCAGCTCCCTGCTCAGTGGAGAGCCTGCTTCTCCCTCTCCCTCTGCCTGCCACTCTGCCTACTTGTGCTCTCTATCTCTCTGTCAAATAAATAAATAAAATCTTTAAAAAAAAAAATGCAAATTGCCAGTAAATATGTGAAAAGATGCTCAGTCTTACTCATAATTTAAAGATACAATTAAAAAATGGAGATTTTTCTCACTAATCAGATTAACAGTTAAAAAGTATAATAATATAATGTGATTAACATAACATAAAAAAAAAAAAAAGTATAATACCCAGGGGCTCCTGGGTGGCCCAGTCGGTTAAGCGTCTGCCTTAGGCTCAGATCATGATCTCAGGGTCCTGGGATCGAGCCCTGCATTGGGCTCCTTGCTCAGTGTGGAGCCTGCTTCTCCCTCTCCCCCTCCCCCTCCCCCTGCTTGTGTGTGCTCTCTCTCTCTCTCTCTCAAAAAAGTATAATACCCAGAGTTGACAAGGTGATAGAAAAACCAACCTTTGTGGGTTCATGTTTATTCACCTCTGAAGGAATAAACTGTGCTGTTTTTTGTATTGGAAGTAAATGCGGAACATCTTAAGTCATCACTGGTAGTGAAAACTAATTTAAAATAAAAATGTATTAGTCTTCCATACAGTGGAATATTAGGTTGCCACTAAAAAATGAGGTAAATTTGTGCAGAGAGGGAGAGATGTCCAAGATGTGTTGTTAAATAGGGATTAAAGAAAAGTATGTATATGATGAACCCAATGAATATGATTTTCAAAAGGAATAGGCATATGTGTATTTATGTATGTCAATGCTTGTAAATGCATAAAGATTTCTGAGAGCTTTTTTTTTTTTTTTTAAAGATTTTATTTATTTATTTGCGAGAGAGAGAATGAGAGACAGAGAGCATGAGAGGGAGGAGGGTCAGAGGGAGAAGCAGACTCCCTGCCGAGCAGGGAGCCCGATGTGGGACTCGATCCCGGGACTCCAGGATCATGACCTGAGCCGAAGGCAGTCGCTTAACCAACTGAGCCACCCAGGCGCCCCTGAGAGCTTTTAAGATACATTGTCATATATGTAGAAACTGTCATATATAGAAGACTATATACGGTCATATAGAAGATATATGTAGAGACTGTCATAAGTGGTTACTGCATTGGAGTAAGAGGGAGGTTGGGTGGTAGGGAATAATGGAGGGAGCATTTGTTTCTCATTTGACATCTTGCTGTGCTGTTTGAATTTATCATGAGCATGTGTTGGTTGCTTTTAAAATTTTCAATCTTAGGCTTTAGCAAACCTAAATATGTGAATTTTGACATGTATGATTGCATTTTCTGCCACTGTTTTCATTCTCGATGCTACTCCTGCCCCTCAAGGAGATGATGGTAGTGGCGGTGTGTGTTTTATATATTTAGGAAATGGGTTTAGACATAAGAGATTTAGCCCATGTTTGCATTAAGACAGGAAACTGAGATGATTATTTTGGCTGCACAACTGGTACAGATGTGTGGTGTATCTGCATTATTCATCATTTGCATATGTAAATATTTCTTTTTCATAACTAAAGTGTACTGAGGTGAATAGAACTGGAAAAATAAGAATATGCCACCCATAAAAGTGGGTGCCAAGATTACGGTTAAACTGTCAAATTAGATTTTGTAAGGGTTTCCAGCTGGCTGTGGATTATTAGGAGACATATGAAAGGGCTGCTTTGGTATAAGATAAGAAAATTGTTGGAGAAATGGGAGCCCTGGTACCAAGATTCAGCCATCCCCAGTGTGCAGTCTCTTAAGAAAACTGAATGTGGAAAGATCCATGAAAAACTTCATGTAAACTTTACAAAGCATTTTATAGCTGACCAATAAGTTAAACACATGAAACGATTTCAGCTTCTAAGTGCTAGGAATTTGTCCTTGGGGGACACTTGATTCCTGTTTAAATTAACAGGTGTTCAAAAAAACCTCACAGTTTCCTTTTGTGTTCTTAACATGGAGTTGGAGAAATGCCTAAGCTTTTACTTTTCGGTTGAGGAGAAATAGCCAACTTTTTAAAAAATCATGATTTGAGGTTTTCCTTTTTTTTTTTACACTTCCCCATTTCTTTAAAAAGGACTTTATTAGGTTATTTTTAATTAAAGAAACTTTATAAAAATTAAAAGAGTTTTATTAAGATACAGTTCACATACTATACAGCTCACGCATTTCAACTGTACGATTCTGTGGTTTTTAGGATAGTCCCAGAGTTGTGCAACCCTAAGTTTAGGACATTTTGTCACCTTCCATGGCCATTAGCAGCCATTGCAACTTTTCCCCCAAATGTCTTCAGAGCCCTGGCAAGGGCTAACCTACTTGCTGACTTGGTGGATTTGCCTCTTCTGCAAGTTTCATATGAATAGAATCATATAGTATGTGGTCTTTTGACTGGCTTCTCTCACAGGGTGTGTGTTCAGAATTCATCCACGTTGTAACATGTACAGTATTTCATTCTTTTTTATGGAATATCCCACATCTTACTCATCTTTGTGTTAGTTGATGGTTGTTTGGGGTTGGTTCTACTTTTTGCCTTTTAATAATGCTTTTATCACCATCTGTGTACAAGTTTTTGTGTGCATATGTTTTCATATATATCTAGGAGTGGAACTGCTGGATCATATGGTAACTGTGTTTAACATTTTGAGGAACTGCCAACTCATTTTCCAAAGAGGCTGCTGCATCTTCCTGTCCCACCAGCACTGCATGAGGGCTCTTGATTTCTTCACATCCTCACCAACTCTCATTATTGTCTTTTTTTAAATTTATTTTTTATTTTTTTAAAAGATTTTATTTATTTATTTGACAGGGAGAGACATAGTGAGAGAGGGAACACAAGCAGGGGGAATGGGAGAGGGAGAAGCAGGCTTCCAGCAGAGCAGGGAGCTCGATGCGGGGCTCGATCCCAGGACCCTGGGGTGGTCATGACCCGAGCCAAAGGCAGAGGCTTAATGACTGAGCCACCCAGGCACCCTTTTTTTTTTTTTTAATTACAGCCATCCTAGTGGGTGTGAAGTGGTATCTCATTTTGGTTTTGACTTGCATTTTCCTAATGACTAATAATGTTGAACATCTTTTCAGGTGCTTATTAACCGTTTCTATATCTTCTTTTTTTTTTTTAAAGGTTTTATTTATTTATTTGTCAGAGAGGGAGAGAGGGACAGAGCACAAGCAGGGGAAGTGGCAGGGAGAGGGAGAAGCAGGCTTCCTGCGGAGCAGGGAGCCCAACGCAGGGCTTGATCCCAGGACCCTGGGATCATGACTTGAGCCAAAGGCAGACATTTAACCGACTGAGCCACCCAGGCACCCCCATTTCTCTATCTTCTTTGGAGAATGTTCATATCCTTTGTCCATTTCTTAGATTTTATTTATTTATATGAGTGTGTGTGTGTGAGCCGGGTGAAGGGCAGAAGGAGAGGGAGAGAGAATCTCAAGCAGACTCCACGCTGGGCACAGAGCCCAACACAGGACTCGATCTCATGGCCCTGAGATCATGACCCAAGCTGAAATGAAGAGTCAGTCACTTAACTGACTGCAACACACAGGTGCCCCTGCCCATTTCTAAATTGGGTGTTTTTTTTTTTTTTTTTTTTAAGATTTTATTTATTTGACAGAGAGAGACATAGTGAGAGAGGGAACTACCACAAGCAGGGCGAGTGGGAGAGGGAGAAGCAGGCTTCCCACAGAGCAGGGAGCCCATGCGGGGCTCGATCCCAGGACCCCGGGATCATGACCTGAGCCGAAGGCAGACGCTTAACGACTGAGCCACCCAGGCGCCCTGGGTGGTTTTTTATTACTGAATTTTATTTTGTTTGTTCATTTATTTATTTATTTATTTTTAAAGATTTATTTATTTTAGAGAGAGAGAGAGAGCATGAGCAGGACGGGCACAGGGAGAGGGAAAGAGAATCTGAAGTAGACTCTGCGCTGAGCACAGAGCCGGACACCCGGCTCAATCTCACAACCCTGAGATCATAACCTGAGCCAAAATCAAGAGCCGGCGCTTAACCAACTGTGCCACCCATGCACCCCTATTACTGTATTTTAAAAGTTCTTCGTATATTCTAGAGATTCTATCATATATTCTAGGTATGATAGCTAGATATTCTAGATATCCGTATAAGATAGGTGATTGCAGATATTTTCTCTTATTCTGTGAGTTGTCTTTTCACTTTCTTAATGGTATCATTTGAAGCATAAAAGCTTTTAAATCTTTTTATTTTTTTAAAGATTTTATTTATTTGACAGAGAGAGACACAGCGAGAGAGGGAACACAAATGGGGAGTGGGAGAGGGAGAAGCAGACTCCCTGCCGAGCAGGGAGCCCGATGCGGGACTCGATCCAGGGACTCCAGGATCATGACCTGAGCCGAAGGCAGTTGCTTAACCAACTGAGCCACCCAGGCGCCCAAAACTATGAATGTTTAGTGTGGGGGGTTCAAATTCTTGTTTCTGTTGATCATTTTTGAATTATTTGATAACTTCAAAATTGGTCGCAAAACTTTTTAAAGATTTTATTTATTTATTTGAGAGAGCTAGAGAGAGAGAGGGAGCACAATCGGGGGAGCGAGAGGGAGAAGCAGGATGCTGATCAGGGAGTCTGACTCAGAGCCCAATCCCAGGACCCCGGGATCATGACCTGAGCTGAAGGCAGACGCTTAACTGACTGAGCCATGCAGGTGCCCCAAAACTTTTGTTTTATACAGCCTGAAGGGGGTTAATTCCAAGATGTTAAATTAGCAAAATTTGCTTATATGTATGTAAAGTATTCAGGGATATATATATAGGACCTATGATTTTGGAAGGTGGTATTTTGAGGGAAAGGGAATTTTCTGAACTTACCACTGAATTTGCTTTAAGCCTAAGTATAATTTTTGTTTTCTGTCTTTTACTTTTGTATCTTCTTGTAATAGTTAACTTTGAAGAGTTTGGAATGATCTTTTTTATGTATCTTAGAAAGTGTGGGAGGAATTTTAATATTAGCAATGGGAAAAATGAACCATGGAACATTTTAGAAATGGACATTTTGTGCAGAATAAAAATGAATAACATGTAAGCAACTTTAAAAATGTTTACTTAATATAATAGTTGAAAGAAGGTAGCTAATGGTCCAAGGAGATTTGGATTATGGGTAGTTACAGGTGCCAAACTCAGTTTCACTCTGTTCTATGCTTAGTGTCTACATTTTTAACTGGAGCCCCAGTATACTATTGCTCAAAACTTCCAAACATCCTCCCTCTCTCTGTCTAGATCATAATCTTATCATGTGTGTATGTCAGCATCTTGCCGGTTGCTTCATTTTAGAGACAGCACCGTTGAAGTCTCGGTCAGTTTTAGGGTCTAGCTGACTGAGTTCGCTTCGCAGGACCTTAGGAAGTAAGGAAAGTTACTTCCCTTTTATCCACCTCAGCTTTCCCATGAAAAAATGGAAGCGACCTTCTTTTTCTCTGTGTCTTTTGTTAAACAAATTCAACCAAGTAAATTTTGAAGATTTGGCTTCATTCATCCATTCCTGAATCTGGCAGCTTCACATGGAGCAAGTAGAAGGGAGCTCCATTTGGCTATAGAAAAGGAAAGGTTTCTAAAAGGGGAGGGGGGGGGCAGGAAATTACCAGCAGAGAATCCATTGTTTTGGGCAAGGTTGCCTTCCTAAGGGGAGTGGAAGGGATCTCTCGGTAAACTTCCCAGTGCTGACCAGGAAATTCCACGTTGACTGATTAAAGGATACATTTCTAGGGAGTTGACACTGTGGTTAGGTTAGGTATTAAGTCTTATTTGCTGACTTGGGGTGTTACCCTAAGTTGACACCATTTTGGGCCTGTGGTTTTCTTTTGACACTTATTATTTTGTCTTTCCAGCACCTTTTCAGAGTCCATATAGCTTATACAGTTTTTTCTGATTATAAAAGTAGTACATTTTCATGCCAAAAAATTCAGTGATTATTTTCTCGTTTGTGAAAAAATGGCAAAAATACCAATGAAAACGTGGCATAAGTGAGTATTTCTGCTTTACAGCGTCTTCATGTTACCTGTCTCTGTGGGGGCAGGTGGAGGGAGCTTCCAAACAGTGTACTGTAAGTCTCCTGGAGATGTGGTGATCTATCGAAACAGGCTTTGGAGTCCTGATGGTCTTTGCGATCAGAAAGTCCGGTTTCCTCATGCGTAGAATGGGATCGCAGTACTTAACATCGCAGGGCTCTTTTGAAGATTAACTGAAAGAATGTCACGGAAGCACCTCAGTGCAGTGCCTTGATACAGAGGAAGGGTGTAAGAAATGGTAGGTAACTATTATTTATAATGAGTACTGAGTAGCAGGATCGTCCTGGTTGCCTAAGCCACTCTCATCTTGGATTATCAGTGTTTTGATAGCAGCACAGCCTGTAATTCTCAGCCTTCTTAAACTGTGGAACTTGCTGCGAAGTCTGACGCGTGGAAGTAGGGCGGGAGCGCTGGGGCTTTGTTGGACCTTCTTGGATTCACCTGCCCGCGCGGCTGCCTCGTTCACCTGCCCGTGGAGTAACCCTGTGCTCTCAAGGCAGTATCGAAGTGTCCGGGTGTGCACAACTGTCCCTTCTCGTGTGAGCAGTCTCCACTCTCCACCCTTATCCTTGCCTGGTGCTATGTTAGAAAGAACAAAAATGCGTTCTGCCCATCAGTGGGGTGGTTACCAGGATAGAATGCGAGGAAGTTTGCGAAGGCCCGATCCAAGTGTTACACTTTGATGGAAGTGTGAGAATGGAAGAGTGTAGCCTCAGCCAAGAGTTCAGCCCTCCTAAGTGAATGAAGTTAGGGTACAGGCCCCCGGAACATAGCACTCACACAGTTCTGGTCCCATAATGAGCCTACCTGCCATTATAATCTTTAAACTTTTTTTTTATTTTATTTTTAAAGATTTTATTTATTTATTTGAGACAGAGAGAATGAGAAAGAGAGCACATGAGAGGGGGGAGGGTCAGAGGCAGAAGCAGGCTCCCGGCCAAGCAGGGAGCCCGATGCGGGACTCGATCCAGGGACTCCAGGATCGTGACCTGAGCCGAAGGCAGTCGCTTAACCAACTGAGCCACCCAGGCGCCCCATTATAATCTTTAAAATGGAAAGAGAGGGGCTCTTGGCTAGCTCAGTCGGTAGAGCACGTGACTCTTGATCTCAGGGTTGTGAGTTCAAGCCCCACGCTGGGCATAGAGCTTACTTTGGAAAAAAAATGGGAAGAGAAAACTTAGGAAGCAAATGCCGCCTTTTATTTTTTAAAGATTTTATTTGACAGAGAGACACAGCGAGAGAGGGAACGCAAGCAGGGGGAGTGGGAGAGGGAGAAGCAGGCTTCCCGCGGAGCAGGGAGCCCGATGTGGGGCTCGATCCCAGGACCCTGGGATCATGACCTGAGCTGAAGGCAGATGCTTAACGACTGAGCCACCCAGGCGCCTGCAAATGCCCCCTTTTAGATGGTAGAGATATTTTTATATTTGACTTTGGTCTGTGCCCAACATTTGGAGCTAATAAAAAATAAACAAGCAGACAAAATAAAACACGACCTCTGCCATGAGTGCTCCCGGATGACCTCAGCTAGAAGTAACATCTCTCTCTTGGGGGCTGCACCGTTCATTTAGCTGTCTGCCTGTCCTTGTCATGCCAGATACTTCAATAAGAGTGCTGTCTCTCCTCATAGACAGTGAGCTTCTGGACTATTCAACAGAAACTTAGGGAGCACCAGCTTTGCTGCAGGCACCAGGTTAGGCACTGAAGAGAGCCTAGAACAAGATGGATAGTCTTTGCTTTGATGAAATATAGAGGCTAGTGCGGGGGACAGATTTTAAATAAATCATTCCCAAGAGACCTAATTCCAGTGAGATGAGTTTTATGAAGTTAAGACAGTTTATGAAACGAACTTAATCCAGGCAGTAAGATTAAGCAGGTCAGGAGGCAATTTGGGGAAACATTAGTACTAGGGCTGCCATATAAGGTTGCACAGTTTGTGTACTGCACAAAGGTGACCAGCTGAGAGGGAAAGTGAGAGTTGAGATGCAGTCCCTGCTGGCTTGCTCATGCTGCTCCTTTTCATAATTTACAGAAAGGCATTGTATAGACTACCAAGGAGCAGTATTTAGTTCCTCTTACCCTCCCCTGCCCCAAAGTGTTACACTGACAGTTAAATATTATAAAGCAGTGAAAAGAAATGGACTTAGGAGGCGCCCAACTGAAACAGAAATCCCAGTTCTTTCATTTACTAGGTTTGTCTTTGTTATTTGATCAACTTTTTCACCGGTCATGGAGATGAAGTTAACAATGGAGATGGGTAACAACATAGGGTAACAACGTAGGATATGGAGATGGATAACAACATAGGGTCATGATGAACATTAAATTCTGTAGTGTGTGTAAAGAATCGAGTAAGGTATCTGATGCATGTAGTAGGTGCTCAATAAATTTTGTTCATAGAAACTTGTCAGTTGCTTCTGTTATCATTTCTGTTGCCTATTTTAGCCTATTTTCTCTATATTTCCCCAGTTTCTTCTTTGCCTTCTTTAGGAAGACTGGACATTGGCTAGAGTATCTGTGCATCAAGCCTTCTCACTTTCTAGTTGGTGAATGGGAAGTTGTATTATCAAAGGTTAAATCTTCAGGTTTCCATTTATGTCCGACAACTACTTTTTATTTTGGTTTGTTTTTCCTGCTTCGGAATGCTTCGTTTCAAGACATTCTGGATGCCTGAGGGTCACCAGGAATTTAGTCTGTCAAATGAGTTTTAATTTGATTAGAACGTTGCCTCTCAAACTTGTTCTTGGAGTGGGATATCCTTTGTAAAGCATGGTGTTCCTTACTCAATACCATGAGAAAGTTAGTGATATGAACTAGATCAGTTTTGACAGCAGAATGTGATTATTGTCTATGTCTTATAAAATTCCAACATGTTTGTTCATGAAAAAGCAAGCTAAATATCACCTTCTGATTCCTGGTTTTCCATTAATATTTGTGATGTGTACTTTCTGTTTGCCACCTGCCTGCATAAGTGGGGGTAGGTGAAGTTTCCCCCGGGCTCCTCTTCCCACCATCACCAACAAGTCCAGGTCCAGAGAGGTTTCTCACTTACTTCCTACTTCATTGCCATCCTCCCACACTCCCCAAATTCCCGTGTGTTGTCAGATTCCTATGTGCTGTCTTCATGGAGGGTGGGGGTGCCCACTTCAGAGGTGCCATCCATCAGCCCTGCCCCAACCCCAACCCTGTCACGCCCCTTGGAGCTCCCTGAACACCAAGGCCTTGGATTGCCCCGGGGACGGAAGGAGGGGTGAGACAGCTCCAGAAGTCTTCAAAAGAGCCCTCTATTTGGTCCATCATCCACTCTACCCAGCAGACTTGAGAAATTCTAGGTTTGATTGAACAAATAACCGTAATTAAGGTCCATTTCCTGAACTCCCTATCCCTGGGGCCTGTTCACGTTGCAGCCCAATAACCGTTCATTTGGTGTATATGTCAGCCTAGCTTTGTGGTGCATGGTGTTTGATTTCGATGCTGGGGTACTATTCTTCACAGTCGAGGACTGATAGAAGAGCTCTGTCTTTATAGTTTTCAAAAAGCAGAGGAACACCACTCCCAACATGAGTAAGTAACTTGTTTCATTAAAAGAATGCCCTCTCTTTTAGATTCCCCTCTGCCCCACCTCCTACTTGCTCACAAAAGCAATGCCCTGATGAGTAGAAAATAAGAAGGTAAAGGTTGGGGTCCCCTATGTAAGAATATTTTCCATTTCTGTTGGTCTTTTGATAGAAAAAAATATGATTCATAGGTTCCTTCGTTTGGCCCTGGTTCCTTTTGCAAATGGATTTTAAGAACATCAACAGGAAGTTTCTCACGTTGGGGGTTGGCTGCAGGGGGGAGTTGCCTGCGATAACAGTTATCTGCCAGTTGGTACTGTCCAGGCAGTCATACTTGAATAAAAGCATCCTCATAAACGCTGCCCAAGATCTTGTGCCGGCTAGCTTTGTCATGAGGACGAGGTTCAGAAGAGTGTAGGGGGTGATGATGAGGTCCACTGGGCATCTGGACAGCACTTCAGTTGAAAAAGGCAATTATGGGGTGCCTGGGTGGCTCAGTCGGTTAAGCATCTGCCTTCAGCGCAGGTCATGATCCCAGGGTCCTCGGATCGAGCCCCGCATCAGGCTCCCTGCTCCGCGGAGAGCCTGCTTCTCCCTCTCCCTCTGTTCCCCCTGCTTGTGCTCTCTCTCTGTCAAATAAATAAATAAAATCTTAAAAAAAAAAAATGATACTGTATTTTAAAAAAAGAGAAAAGAAAAAGGCAATTAGTTATAGCTACTTGCCTGGGGGAAAGGCACCCCATTCATTCCTTCCTCTTTGGAAATGGGAGAAGGAGATAAATTTGGAAGGTGAAAGGAGAGCAGAGCTAACTGATAAGGAAGGCTTCCTGAAGTTTTGACCGACTGATGGATGGTGAAATTAAGTGTGAGAAAGTTGTTTCTCGGCTGTAGGAAAGCAGGGCAGCTGTTACTAAAGCTCCAAGGAAAAGCTATTAAAGCAGGACCTTTCATGTGGCCACCACGTTTTCCTCCTCCAAGAGTTAGAGGGTGGAGGTGACCGGTGGGAGGGACGTGAGTTTTCCCATGAGAAACGCGGAATCCAAGCCAGTGTGAGCCTTTCGTCTCTCCCCTGCCCACACACACCTACAAGTGCTAGAGCTGTCCAGGTACAGCCGTGAGTTTCCCAAACCAGAGGCCCCAGGTCTGACATTTTTGTCTCCAATTTACATGTTCATTTACTTGAAAAGAGGTTCGAGATGTCACCCTCTATTGGGCTATTTGTGAATCCTGAAGAATAGGATCCCGTGAAATCCTGACTGTTGGAAAACCTAAGGTAGATGGCGTGTGCAAGTTTTCCCTTGCACTGAGCCACTGGAGTTGGATGAACCCTGAAAGAGGCATCTTGCCCGCCGGCAGATCGTCGGGGGTGTCTCTTGAGTAGTGGCTCCTTTCTGCAGCCTGGGGAGGGAAGCTGGTCAGCACTTGACCCTGCACATGGGTTGTAGGTGGTATTGCGGGCCGGGGGGGCGGTCAGGGACTTTCCTGCTGTCTGCCTTCTCAGAACGCGGGGGCGTGGGGGTGGGGAGGTACCTCGGGGGACTGGGTGTTCACCAGCCCTGCCTGTGGCTGTTGAGCAGCGTTCAGTTTTTGTGACCACCTCACAGTTACCTCATCATGTGCCAGGCTTTCATTTTAACTGTGTTGTGACGGAAACCTTTCAAAATGCACTAGACACTTAGACACTGCCTTCTTATCCATGGTGTGCAGTGTCCTTTAAACTTATTTACAGTGACTTCGTCTAGTTGCTTTGAGTATCCGTTAGTCCGGATAGATAACAGAGATACGGGTCCCAAAGGCTGAGTTATTTGGCCTGTCCCTCCTCCCGATTTGCTTAGTTGTTTCAAGCAGCATGTTTTTCCTGGTCCACTGAGCCACATCACCTACCATTTCTGGGCCACAGATTTGACGTCAGGAACATGAGAGGACTGGACTGGATCAGGGGCTTCCAACCTAAGTGCTAGGTAGAATTTGGGGGATGCTGAGTTTCATGTAGACCCACTAGAATGTGGGGGCACCTGGGTGGCTCATCGGTTAAGTGTCTGCCTTCTGCTCAGGTCATGATCTCAGGGTCCTGGGATTGAGCCCCGCATTGGGCTCCCTGCTCAGTGGGGAACCGGCTTCTCCCTCTCTCTCTCTGCCCCTCCCCCCTGCTCGTGCTCGCTCTCTCTCTCTCTCTCAAATACATACATAAAATAAAAAAGTCCACTAGCATGCAAGCTTCAGGAGGGCAGGAGCTGTCCTACCCACTCCTGGCACACTGCCTGGTCACTAGTGAGCATTTGATAAGTGGAACATTTATAGCATTTATAGCATTATGTGCATCTGTATGTTTTATACACTGGAGTTGCCTGTAGACTTCCTTTTGACGGGGAGGGGGTGCGCTGCCAACCTCTGGAAACTGCAGACCCACCTGAGCTCTGAGGCCATCGCTCCTCCAGCTGCCGGGGGCCAGTGAAACAAGCTCATTTCTGTCCGCTCTCCCAGAGCATACTTGGATCCGGTTGGCTCTGTGGCCTCCATTGTCAGCCTGTGAAGCATTCCGTGGCTTGGCAGGGTTTGGGGCCTGGGCTGGCAGAAAGCACCCCTTGGAAGGGGCTTGGCAGATTTTTCCATTGCAGCGTAACCTCCATGACACAATTAGGCGAATTTTGGGTTTTGTGTTTCATTAACTGCTTGTTGATAAGTAGAACGAGCAGGATTTCCCCCCGTAACTTGGATGAGAAGATTTAAACCTTTTAAAAATGAGCCCTTTTCTTCCCATCCCACACCTTGCCATTTTGAATTTCAAGGTTTCATGTTCTTACACCTTTTTTTTTTTCCCTCCCTCAAAACTCTTCTTTCTTAGCCCGGTTCTCCTGCAGGCAATTGTGGCTTCAGTGGGTGCAAATGAATGTTCTGCCGCCTTGTTTGTTCTTCAGTGGAAACAAAGTACAAAGATAGCTTTAGGTTTTGGCAGGTGGGAAGTGCTTCTGTGTACAAGGAGGAGCTTTTTCCCAGGTTGCTAGAATGCCCTCTGGGTTGAGATCTCAGGAGTTTTTGTTTCTAAAAGTATTTTCCATCAACAGAGGCATTTATCAGCCATGTTAAAGCAGGAAATGAAAACATTGCTATAACTGAGGTATTTGTTTTGAGTATCCGTTAGTCCGTTGCACTATAGATAACAGAGATACGGGTCCCAAAGGCTGACTTATTTGGCCTGTCACTCCTCCCGATTTGCTTAGTTGTTTCAAGCGGCGTGTTTTTTTGGTCCCATCACCCCATCCTTACCTCTTTCCATATGACCTGCAGGACCAAGGACAATGGGCATCTAGGGAGGAGGAAGAGGACTGACAGTGTGTAGATGATGAGAAGAGCTGGCTTTTTGTTCTCTGAGCACTCTGTGCCAGGCTCCGTGTTAAGAACTTAATCTGAACTGTCTCATTCAGTCCTCATAACGGCCCTGTGAAGTAGATGTTTTTATTCCCATTTTATGAATGAGGACATTAATACCTAGAGAGCTAAAAATTGGCCCAAGGCCGCGCAACCCGGCAGTGTTCAAGCCTGGGTGTGAACCCAGATGGCCTGACCCCATAGCTCTTGCTCTTACCCCTAAAGCAGTGATTTGCAACAGATGGGGGGCAGTTGTCGGAGACATTTCTGATTGTTACCACTTGTGAGGGGGACAGGGAGGGTACTCCTGGCATCTAGTGGATAGAGGCCCAGGACAACTGCTAAATATCCTACAGCGCACAGGCCAGCCTCCCCTGCACCCCATCCCCCCAGCAAAGTCTCCCGCACCCTGAATGTCCTAGTGGGGAGTTTGACCTGCCTCCCGGGAATGTTTGTGTCTTGTTAACCTTTTAACCTTAAACCTGATAGACTCTCTCCACCTGCCCTACTAAAATATATCAAGTGTGGTATTTTTTTAGAAGAGATAGAAGTTGAGGGGGGTGTGATGGAATGAGTCAATCCAACTGCTGGCTAAGGACAGAGAACTTGATACTTTTTTTTTGTGGGGTGCTGAAAATAACAGTAACCTGGTGAGAGAGTCCCAGCAAGGAGAACAGCTTTGCTCGGGCCCCATTGTAACCCGGAAGCTGGTGCTGACTTCGTGTGTGTTCACAGCCTGCCTGTTTCAGATTCCGTCCCGAAGTCTCTGGGTGCCCAGTGCCATTTAAGGAAGGACATTGACCCTTGACAGCGGTTTTCATGGAATTGCTGGTGAGGGCGGAACCCAGCGTGAGGGAATTGAAACCTGCGCCTGAAACTACCTGTCAGAAACTCCTGTCTGGCAAATGCCCAGGATCTGGTTGCCACAGTTGTGGGAACGATTGTGAAAACCCTGGAGCTCTAAGGGCTTCTCTGAGCTCAAAAGAGAAAAACTTAAGAATTTTAGTTGAGGGAAATACAGGGCTCATTTCTGGGTTAGGCGAACAAACGTATAGCTTCTTCTTCAACGCCTTGAACTTTCAGGTAGCTATGTAATTTTTCTCATTTCAGTTTTATTTGCTTCAGTTCTACCAAGTAGAGGTTTATTTCTATCCATTAAACACTAAAAAAATATTACAAGGGTTAAGGAATTTTCTTTTTTTTTTTAATTGTGGTAAAAAAATTGAAAATTTCCCATCTTAACCAGTTTCAAAGATGCAGTCCAGTAGGAATTTTCTGTTTTCATTCCTCAGTTTCAGTGATAGTTCACTTGGCCGTTTACTCCCAGTCACGTAGCTAAAGTAGATTCCATTTACTCATTGGTTGATTGAGTTAACAAATATTTGAATGCTTACCACCTGTGAGATAGAATAGGAATGTTGTTTTGTTTTTTCCAAAATAGAAACTTGTCATGTTTTTCCAATTAGAAGCCAAGTGTTTGTTGCAAAGAGTTTAGAAAATACAGAAAAACAGTCACTCCTAATCCTGCAAGTTTATTAATTACTGTTGCCAAGTTGGTATATCCTCCCAGATTGTTTTTTGTTGTTGTTATTGCTGATCTCTGTTTTACTATATTGTTACCCCAAATGCTATCATACTCTATACTGTAGTGTTGTTAACCATTTTCAGTTAATACAGTGTGGCTATTTTTCCATGGCAGTAAATTTTTCTGTATCATCTGTATGATCACTGTGGTGGGTGCATTGTATTCAATGACGTGAACCTACCATAATTTCAGTGGTTAGTCTTTCAGTGAACATCCAGGTTTCCTTTCTCTCTTCTAAACAGCATGTAGATGGTCATTCTTACTTATATCTTTGTGTTCTTGCTTAGTGAGGGTAGAAAAAGGTCTCTTATTTTTATTGCTGTATTCCTGGAAATTAACACTATGCATAGTAGGTGTAGAGTATAATGAGTGAATGAATGGCCTGGTTATTTCCATAGGGTTAGGAATAGGGCTTTTAATGTGGGATAGGACTTCATGGTGATGTAGGGAGCTTGGCGATTGGGGATCCACTGAGGCCAGACATTGCCTGGGAGAGAGAAAGGGGCACGGAGAAGGAGATGCCTTCAGATATTTGTTGGGTGCTTACTGTACACCCACGGGCCAGCAAGAAAAAGTGTTTCCTCTCCTACCACCTCCTTCCCACGCAGCCAGTTTCCCTTTAGCAGGCAACCAACATTCCAGGCCCGTGTTGTCTGTCCTTCTCACCCTCTCTGTGCCAGCAGTAAGCGGGGCGGAATGGCAGAGAGCCAACCAGATTGAAATTCTGGCTCTCCCACTCATCAGCCTTCTGACCAGAAGTTGCCTAATGTCTCTGAGCCTGTCTCAGCTCTGTAACTTTGGGGTGATAAAATAATAATAATAGTTGTGCCTTGCGGAGACTAAGGGATGAATAAGTGTTAGCTATTGTTAGCTAATATTGTGGATTAAGTACGCCGTAATGAGCTGCCCTCTCTTCTTTTGTATGGGAGAAAGCCCCTGTAAGGCCCAAAGCAGTTTACTGACACGTGTGTAATACGTGTTGAGTTTCCTACCACATGATCGCTTTGTGCCTTAGGGACCACCTGCCACTTGTATTTGTTGTTTGGTGAGATAGTTCTTTACTGAGCAGAGGGAGTTGTGTGTTCTTGTCCTCCCAACTTTGAAACCTCCTCTTTCCCTTGCATAGCTCCCAGTAAGGGACAGCCTGTGACAGCATGGTGGCAAGCATTGCTATTTACCGTCACCTCTGCCTTCTTGTAGTAAAAAGGTCTCTGCCAGCTCGATGCGAAGCTGTTTTTGAGCTTGGGCCGGAATGAGCTGCAAAATGTTGGTTGTGGGCTCTAGAGTTTAAATAAATATTGCTTGTCAGAGTAGAGTCAGTTGTTCATTACCTCTCCGCGGACCCCTGGTGATTCATAAGTAATCCTAAAACCTCAAAGGGGGACGAAGCAAAGCGGGCTGTGACATCGCGTGCATAGTATTGTGTATTACTGAAAGATGTGGAAATCTAAGTAGGGTTAAAGGTTAGAGAACACTATTTAGTTGAATAAAAAAATTTGAACCCAGCTTTTACGCTTTAATGTTTTGCTTCTGTTTCTTTGATAATATAAACCCCGCAGCATGCCCAGGAACCTGGGTTCTGCTTTTAACACCTTCAACAGCTTCAGTATTTGAGGAGCTTCACCCACCCATTATTAAGGGACATATTATAGTTCTTGTAGTTACAGAAGGCTTTTATGTCTTTCCTCTGCTCTGCTAGGGCTCCTATATTTCCAAGTTGGGAAAAACAACTGCATAAAGGGTGGTGTCAGATTTGGAGATTTCTTTCCTTTCGAAGTTTGGACTTAGTTTAGACACACTAAAGCCAACGTGGCTATCCAGAACTCTCGAGGAATAAGTCCTTCTGAATGAATGTTTTCCACCTTGCTGAGGGATTTACTGCTTCCAAACTATAAAGCGCTGAAAGTCAAAATGAAATAGTGACCCTCTTTGGTATGTTCTTGTGGCTGAAGTGTCCTTTTTTGCCTTCCTAAGTGGAACGAAGGGAACGCGATGGATGAGTGAGCACAGTGCCCTGTGTGAGCTGTACCATGAGAGCAGAGGCCGGAAGCAAGTGATGCTCACATTCCCTGTGGGGTGTTTGAAGGGCTTTCAGCTGTTCCAGTTCCTAGTTCTTGCTTCTCTTTAGGACTGGTTTTTCTCTTGCTTTGGGGTTAACTCCGTGTGCTTGCCTCGTGCAGTTCATTTTTCTTTCTTTCTTTTTTTTTTTTAAGATTTTATTCATTAATTTGAGAGAGAGAGAGAAGAGAGAGCACGAGTGGGGGGGAGGGGCAGAGGAAGAGGAAGCTGAGCAGGGAGCCCGACACACACGGGGGCTCGATCCCAGGACCCTGGGATCATGACCTGAGCTGGAGGCAGACGCTTAACCGACTGAGCCACCCAGGCGTCCCTGCAGTTCATTTTTTGAACATCTAAGTATTTATGGATGGTGGGGATATCTTGTAACTTCTTGCAGGGATGACAAAAACGTAGCATGAATGCCAGCATGCCTCTGGCAGGTGGTACTTATTTTTTCTGGGGAGACATTGAGCCTTAGGATGCACCTCAGACAGCATTCCAGGCTAGCACCGCTGGTGGGCTGTGCGATGTGAGATGAAACCTGTTTACCTACTATCTGTTGTCTGCCTAGGCTCCTTCAATTTTCAAGTGAGGAAAACGAAGCCCCAGAGAGGAAAGATGACTTACGCAAAGCCACTCAGAGCTAGAATCCAGGTCTTCTGGTTCTTGGGCCAGAGAACTCCCACCAGTTTTTCCCTCCGAGCAGCTGTGGGCTTAAGCAAGGCTGTTACAACTGTGAAAATAAGACTTGAGGGAGGGAGGGACGGTCATAAATAAGATACCTGTTCTATGCGTGTGCACAGATACTTATCTCTTTGGCTTTCTTCCTGATTCTTTGCTATTTCTAATTGGAGTTGCCAGCTGGGGATTCTAAGTAATAAAGGAATTATGCTTTTCAATTTGACAGAGGGAAGTTAAAACCAGCCCTAGCTCATGTCCTCACATGCCTGAGATCAGTCCCTTGGAAGAACTATCTGTGCCCAAAGCCAGGGCAGGGGAGGGGAGACTGATATTTATTTATTTGTTGGTGGGGGGGATGTGTGGTGTCTTTAGATAGGAGAAGAGTTACTCTAAGCGGGGAGGCCCAGCTCCAGGTAACAGCAAGTAGCTGGCTTATCCTTTCATTTTGATTCTTTCCTGGCCAGGACAAAGTCCCTTCTGTTTCCAAAAGCTTTTGCTATTCATACTGTTGCTATTTTTTTTTTTTTTTTTTAAGATTTTTATTTTTGGGATGCCTGGGTGGCTCAGCTGGTTAAGCATCCCCCCTTTGGCTCAGTTCATGATCTCAGGGTCCTGGGATTGAGTCCCGCATTGAGGGGAACCCGCATCGAGGGGAGCCTGCTTCTCCCTCTGCCTGCCATTCCCCCTGCTTGTGCTCTCTCTCTCTCTCTGATAAATAAATAAATAAATAAAATCTAAAAAAAAAAAATAAACATTTCATTTTTAAGCAATCTCTGCACCCAACATGGGGCTCGAACTCACACCCCGAGATCTAAAGTCGCACTCTCCACCAACTGAGCCAGCCAGGTGCCCCCATACCACTGCTATTTTAAATGAACTTACATAGAGGGTATAAAGGGCTCTTTGAAGACTTTTCTTTTTTGCTATGTTTGGGGGAGGGGAAGGTTCTTCAGAAAGGAAAAAACATCATGTAAGTCAACACCATATTTGCAAATGCTTCTGTATCAGTATTTTCAAACTTAACTTTTCTTAAGCAATTTTCTTTTGTTAATCATAAGAGTTAACACCTGAGCGTGATAAAAACCCAAGCAGAGGAGCGCAGTGAGAAGTCGACATCGTCTTGTCCTCCCATATCTAGACCCACTCTACAGATAATCAGCATCAGTGGTCACTGTAGGCACATGTACGTTAGCGGCCCCTGCCCCCCCCCCCCAACCGCCGGGCATGCATATAAAATACCAGGGCATGCTGGCTGTGCTTGCTGGAGCTGTCATAAAAATGTACCATGGCTGGAGTGGCTTAAACAACAGAAATTTCATTTCTCACAGTGCTGGAGGCTGGAATTCCTAGATCAAGGAGTTGGCAGGTTGGTCTCTTTTGAGGCCCCTGTCTTTGGCTTCGGGATGGCAGTCTTCTCCCTGTGTCTTCATGTGGTCTACTTTGTGTGTGTGTCTTTGTCCTGACCTCCTCTTCTTACAAGGACACTAGTCATGTTGGATTAGCACCCACTCCAATGATCTTATTTAACTTTAATTACCTCTTTAAGAACGCTGTTTCCAAATATAGCCACATTCTGAGGTAGTGGGGCTTGGGACTTGAACATATGAATTTTCAGGGTTGGGGAGGGGAGAGGGGAGGGCACAATTCAGTCTACAAACTGACTTACTCTTTTTAACTATATCCTATTGTATACACAGCCCATTATTTTTCCAGTCCCCACGTAGCTGGAGAAAAAGACAGTTTTCATGCATATAATGAACAACGTTACACTAAATCCCTGTGCCCTTCTGCAAGCATATTAGCAGAATGAACTTTCAGAAGAATTGCAAGCATTATCCTCCAAAGAGATTTCTTGGGTCTCTCTTGAGTGTATAATCATTTCTTGTGGGAGAGGAGAGTATGCAGTATCTACAAATTAAAGCCCTTAATGCTCTTCATAATATAATGCTGGTATGAGAGACTCAGAATGCATCACATGACTTGTGAACATGGCCCTATGGAGTGGAATTGCCAGCCATTTTGTTTGAGGAGTTTTGCTATTATGACTTTATCATATATTATTCATTATTCATCATTATTTATTCTATTGAGTCATTGACGGGTCCTGTTTTATTCATTTATGTTATTTTATATTTTTAAAGTAGACTATTATTTTAGAGCAGTTTTAGGTTCACAGCAAAACTGAGAGGAAGGTACAGAGCCATCTCCTGCCCCCACATATGCATAGCCTCTGCGTTGTCAACAGCCCCCATGGGGTTGTACACTTGTTACAATTAATGAATCTACATTGACAAATCATTATTAACTGAAGTCCATAGTTTTCGCTAGGGTTCACTCTTATGTTGTACGTTCTACATCTGTTTTTTTTTTTTTTTTTTAAGATTTTATTTATTTGTTTGACGGAGAGAGACACAGCGAGAGCAGGAACACAAGCGGGGGGAGTGGGAGAGGGAGAAGCAGGCTTCCCGTGGAGCAGGGAGCCCGATCCTGGGCTCGATCCCAGGACCCTGGGACCATGACCTGAGCCGAAGGCAGACGCTTAACGACTGAGCCACCCAGGCGCCCTACATCTGTTTTTTATACCCTAATTTGTTCATTAAAAGTTTAGGCTCCCTGGAGCCAGAGGTAACAAGCTTGTGACAGAGCTGGAAGTTAGGCTGGCCAGGAATTGATTTTTTCCAGTTTGAAGATCAGTGTGAGTGACATGCTCAAAGTAATAAACCTGTAAGTGGCAGGCGCTGGATGTGAACCCATTTTATTCCAAATTATGCTCTTCCTAAAAGAAGTGGTAAGTCAGCAGCACTGTGAGATTTTCTAGATGCTAGCATAACATTTCTTTAAAGAACGCCATTTTGAATATACGCTTGGTATATATATCAGTGTCTAGGTTAAGATAGTGCACTTGTATCCTTGGTGATTGGCATAGTTTGATTTGATAGGTAACTCTTAGGCTAGTAGAGAATGGCTGTTAGATTCTAATATCAGGTGTAGGTGTATGTGCACACAAACCTGTATATACACACGGATACACCTACTTACACATGTGCATGTATATATGTATTTTTAATTTTATTTATTTGTCAGAGAGAGGGAACCACAAGCAGGGGGAGTGGGGGAGGGCGAAGCAGGCTTCCCGCTGAGCAGGGAGCCCGATGTGGGGCTTGATCCCAGGGCCCCGGGATCACGACCTGAGCCGAAGGCAAACGCTTAACGACTGAGCCACCCAAGCACCCCACTGCTTGCCTTTAAATAATAACAAAGAGGGCACCTGGGTGGCTCAGTTGGTGAAGCGTTTGCCTTTGGCCTCAGGTCATGGTACCAGGGTCCTCGGTTTGAGGCCCACATCGGGTCCCTGCTCGGCGGGGAGCCTGCTTCTCCCTCTCCCACTCCCCCGCTTGTGTTCCTGCTCTCGCTTTCTCTCTGTCAAATAAATAAATAAATAAAATCTTAAAAAATAATAATAATAACAAAGAATAATATATAAAATAATTTATATAAATATGTAATATAAATAAATATATAAATAAATACTTTTATAAATTTAAATAAATAAAATACAGTGTAAATATAAAAATATAAATATAAGAATAAATATAAAAATAAAATATAAAATCTGGAGATAGTTTGAATGTTGATTGTACTATGGGAACATTCTGTCATGGGAAGCATTAACTGCTTTAAAAATACTTCTTTTCCCAAATAGAATAAATATTTTACTGCATTTGAATTTGAAATACAGTAAGACTGGTTATTTAAAACTATAGAACTAAAAAAAGTTAGCAGCCGGGCGCCTGGGTGGCTCAGTTGGTTAAGCGACTGCCTTCGGCTCAGGTCATGATCCTGGAGTCCCTGGATCGAGTCCCGCATCGGGCTCCCTGCTCGGCGGGGAGCCTGCTTCTCCCTCTGGCCCTCCCCCCCTCATGTGCTCTCTCTCTCATTCTCTCTCTCAAATAAATAAATAAAATCTTAAAAAAAAAAAAAAGTTAGCAGCCAACAAAGGAGACAGTTGGGAAAGAATTTGGGAGGTGAGGAGGAGGAAGGCGAGGGCCAAGAGAAAAGAGTGCTATGTCAGTGGAAGGAGAGAGCAGGAAAGAAGGTGGGGGAGAGGGGGAAATTTGGGCCTAAGGCTAGAAAGAGGTCAGTAAAGTCAGGGATAGAGGATGTGAGTGAATTATAAAGGAAGGTAACCTATCAGAACCACCCACATGCAGCAGTGTTGGGATCTCTCTTGTGTGAGCTGTTAGCCCAGCCCAAGCAGAGTGACTTATCTTACAAGGCAGCGGCCGACCCTTAGGAGGCCAGAAGAGTCTTTTGAGGAAGACGGTTTGGAAAACTGAACATAAGATGGAAAGAGTGCATTAGCAAACAAGTGATGAAATAGTAGGCAAAGTACTCAAACAGTGAATGGTGTTACTGGGCAGGGAACCAGTGCTGACCTCAGGCTCAGCTGCTTCAAAAATCAGTACTTGGGAGACAGGTGATGGTGGGAAATGAAAGGTTGCTTTATTCAGGAAGCTGGCAGCCTGGGAAGGTGGTGGACTGATGTCCCAAAGACTGTCTTCCCTGTCCAGGCGAAGCCAGAGGGTTTAAAGAGGAAGGTGTGGGACATTGGAGGCTAGGGGTGGCTACCTGCAGGAGAAGGTGGTGCCCAGGCAAATAGTCATATATTGGCATGGCCCTGAACAGACTTGCTGGCATCAGCAGCAGCTGTGTTCCAATGTGGTCAGGACTTCTCTGGGGAAGTCTGGTCCTTTACTCCTTAAGGCTGGTGGTCTGCAGTTCTCAAGGAAAGTAGGTTAGTTTGCCTACAGACTAAGGGAATGCATACGCTTGAAGCTTCGTGTGGTGCTATAATGGCGGTTTCCCGAAGTAAACGAAGGAAGATGTGAAAACATGGTTATGATTACAGCCTGTTACACCTGTATACGTGTGACCTCTTCCCATTGTAAGTGGTGTTTACAGTGTGGCATTCGAATTGATGCTTGTGTTCAAACCATGAGACGCCACGAACTTCCTTCCAAATCATCACCAAGACATTGAGTTTTTAGGTTTTAGACATTAAATTGACGGTAGTTTTTTTTTTTTAGGTTTTTATTTATTTATCTGAGACTGAGCGAGCATGTGAGAGACAGCATGAGCAGGGGGAGGGGCAGAGGGAGAAGCAGGCTCCCCGCCGAGCAGGGAGCCTGATGCGGGGCTCGATCCCAGGACCCTGGGATCATGACCTGAGCCGAAGGCAGACGCTCAACCAACTGAGCCACCGAGGCGCCCTGATTCTAGTGTTAATATCTGTAAGGTTTAGTTGTTATTTGCAGGTTATGGTAATTTCTTTTGTAAAGTTTCCTGTTGGCTTAAGAGAATCCCTTCCTAACACCAGGTGTGTTAGATCAAGTCACCTATGAGACCATAGCACAAGCATAAATACTGTTACTACCCAGTTTTATAAATGAGGAAACTGAGTCTTAAAAGGGTAAATACCTTGTACTCAACGGTACACAGCTAGTAGACAGAGGAGCCAGGTTCCAAACTCTGGCAGGCTGATTTTGAGCCTGCACCTTCTTTTTTTTAAAAACAAACAAACACATTTATTTATTTATTGGAGAAAGAGAGGGAGAAAGGGGCCAGAGAGGCAGAGGGAGAGAGAATCTCAAGCAGGCTCCGTGCTAAGCACGGAGACCAACGCTGGGCTTGATCTCACGACTGGAGACCCTGACCTGAGCTGAAACTAAGAGGCGGAGGCTTAACCGACTGAGCCACTGAGGCACCCCTTGAGCCTGAACTTTTATTATTTATTTATTTATTTATTTTTTTTAAAAAAGATTTTTATTTATTTATTTGACAGAGAGAGCAAGAGAGCACAAGCTGGGGAAACAGTAGGACGGTGAGGGAGAAGCTGGCTCCCCGCCAAGCAGGGAGCCTGATGCGGGGCTCGGTCCCAGGACCCTGGGATCGTGACCTGAGCCGAAGGCAGGTCTGAGCCATCTGAGCCACCCAGGCGCCCCGAGCCTGAACTTTTAAAACAACACTGCCCCCATCGCCCTGTGCTTTCCTAAAGATCGAGTTTCTTTTTAGCACAGTGAAAATACTGTGTATGATGTTATAATGATGGGTATGAGTCATTATACATTTATCCAAACCCACTGAAGATACACCAAGAGTGAACCCTCAGGTAACCTGTAGACTTTGGGTGATGATGATGAAATGCAAGCGTAGGTTTATCCTTGGTAACAAACGTACCATTTTGGTGAGTGGTATTGCTAATGGGGGAGGCTCTGCATGTGTGGGAGGAGGGGTATATGGCAAATCTCTGTGTCTTCTGGGTCGCCTGGGTGGCTCAGATGGTTAAGCGTCTGCCTTCGGCTCGGGTCATGGTCCCAGGGTCCTGGGATCGAGTCCCGCATGGGGCTCCCTGCTCTGCGGGGGGCCTGCTTCTCCCTCTGCCTCTCTCTCTCTCTGTCATGAATAAATAAATAAAATCTTTAAAAAAGAAAAAACAAATCTCTGTGTCTTCTCAATTTTATTGTAAACCTCAGAGTGGTCTAAAAAAAGGAGTCTTTAAAAAGAAAAACAATTAACACCAATCTCAAACTTGAAAATTTAATATTCCCAGATTATGTCTAGTTGCATTGACCAATGAAGCCCCATCAGAGGGGGGGGGGGGGAATCCGTTTCCCCACCGAAAAGGTGCGTGTTGCTAGGGGTGCAGCAGGATCTCTGTGCTCCTCGGCGCCCGGGCCTGCTCGTTAGCCCAGCAGCTTACCGTTAGGGGCACGGAGCTGTGTAAGGGGCGCCTGTGGCTTCGGAGCTTCAAGTTACGCACTCCCGTTATTGCCTGCGGAGGAGGCTGCCTACCCGCCCACGTACCTTTCCCATCCCGCCGTCCCGGGGAGTTTATGCAGTTCATTCCTTGCCTCGCAGGTTTTTGCCAAGTCCCTTCCTTGGGCCCAGCTCCTTGGTTTTTTTTCCCCCACGTTCTTCCCACCCCACTTTGTCCCTTTTCTCCTTCTTGGCTTCTCCTCTCACCCTTAGCTGGTCTCCGGGATCTCCGTTTTCCCTCGGAGCACTGACGACGGGGCTTCAGGGGAGCCGTGAGCGTTGAGTGTAATGGCCGGGCGACTCCCGAGCCACGGGCTGCCTCGCACCGAAGACGCCCTCAGACCACCGCGGTGCCGTGCGCAGGGCGGACCTGCAGGGGGCTGGCGTGCGGGTCTGCGGGGCCGTGGCTCTGAGAGGCTGTTCTGTGTCCGCCCCCTAGCTGGCCTGCTGCTGCGGCTCTGCCGGCTGCTCCCTGTGCTGCGGCTGCGGCCCCAGGATCCGACAGTCCCGGAGCACGCGCTTCATGTACGCGCTCTACTTCATCCTCGTCGTGCTGCTCTGCTGCGTCATGATGTCCAGGACCGTGGCTACCGAGATGAAAGAGCGCGTAAGTCAGCCTCCGTCCAGCCCTTCCCGCTTCCCGCGGGTGAGGAGGGCGTGCGGGCAGCTGTCAGTGCGGACGATGGGGCCCAGCCACCCCGGTGTGGTTCGGGCTCGACTCGCGTCCTCTGACCTTCCGGAAACCTCCTCGGTGCTTTGCTGCCGCGCGGGGGAGCCCCTCAGCGGCTTGCCCTCTAGCAGCAGTCCAGGTACGATCCGACGCTCCGGGTGTGGTCGTGTGTCTTGGGCGGGTGTAGCCTCGTTTATAGCTGTGCCCCCTCGGATGTACGGTCTTTCCTTGGCGACTTCGTCCTTTTCCCTTGTCGCCAGGATGGCCGCCAGGGTCTCAAGTAGCAGCTGTTGTAAACGCAACTTGGCCTACGTGGGAAGCAGGATAAAGCTTAGAAAATCCCACAGATAATGGGGAGTGGGCCGTAGGGCGATTTTTACTTTGCTGATGTATCGTTTGTGGTTGGGTGTCTCCAAGGGTGCGGGGCGGATTTCTGGCCATTTCTCGGGCAGCGTATCATGCTGCGGCGGGCCTGGTGATGTGATGCTGATGAAGACACGTAGGCCCTTTTCGTGGACTTTCCCCATGGGAGGCCTTTTAATCAGCCAGATGACAGGGGGACATGTTGGGGGTTTTGAGGGAGCCCAATAAATAACATTTCTCTTCCTAGGTTCTAAACAAATTGACAAAAAGAGACTACAGGGTCAGCAGACAGGTGCCAGACATCACCTTAATCCCTCGTAAAGCTGATGTGAGACAGTGTGGCTTGGATCTGCAATTGAAGGGGGCTTCCTACTACTGAACCCCAGAGCGAGTTAGACTTTTTCACGGGGGGACCCCACCCATTACCAGTCTCACTGGGCTGGACCAGACTTCGCCTACAGCAAGCGTGTTGCAGCTCTGGTCCAAGGAAAGCCTGGCTGTCCAAGCCTGTTTTCCTGGGGCCCAGCAGAATGAGGATGGGGAGGAGGCCAGGGGTAGCGCTCCAGTGGTCCCCCTCCACACTGGAGGTGACATCACCAGGAGCAACTCCCGAGCAAGAGTCTGTTCTCCCCAACCTTAGGCTGATAGTACAGACTGTCTTAAATATACTCTCAAGTGCTTCAAAACAACCATTTCCTTAAAAGCACTTGATACACTCTTTTTTTTTTTTTTTTTTAAGATTTTATTTATTTATTTGACAGAGACAGCGAGAGCAGGAACACAAGCAGGGGGAGTGGGAGAGGGAGAAGCAGGCTTCCCGCTGAGCCGGGAGCCCAATGTGGGACTCGATCCCAGGACCCCGGGATCATGACCTGAGCCGAAGGCAGACGCTTAACCAACTGAGCCACCCAGGCGCCCCCACTTGATACACTCTTATCCATTGGGTCCTTGGAAGAGTTCTGTTAGGTAATGCTTCGATCACTGTGGCTGTACGGCCTGGAATAGAGTGGAGCCACTGTGGAAGCTTGTGAAATTGGGATTCTCCGCTGACTGCTTTAAACGTTGGCTCTCTTCTCAGTAAGGCACTGCAGCGGGGGCTCTGGGGCATTCACGCTTGGGAGAGATGGAGCTTCTCCTGCGGAAGACAGGGTGTAAAGTCTTCTGAGGCATAAACAAGGTAGAAATTAGTAAGTGCCGTATGAGGGGAGGCATGAAGTGCTTTGGAAACTTGAGGGCAGGGAGACCCAGAGCTAAGGCTGCCTCGTTAGACCACACCAGGCTTCGCTCTACGTTGGTGGTAGTTAGCACCAATTCTCTTCATCATACTGTGGTTGGATCTTGTATGTTTGTATGCAGGAAGTTTGAGAGGAGAAATACTGAAAGGGCATTTGATCTCCCATTTATCACCTTTGTTTTTCAGGTAACTTCATGTTCTCTATCTAAATGTAGCAGGCGTTGGTTTGAGGGTCCACGGTGGTTGTGGCAGGAATTCTGAGCGGGTATCAGATGTCTCTGCTGCAATTCCGGCCCTTCAGAAATTTTCAGTCTCCGTAGAATTAAGCTTCGGATCCAAGAAACAAAACCCGAGACTCTACAAACATATAATGGTGAACCCATCTGAAACATGGTTACTCGAGGGCGGGGTTCCTTTGGGAGCCATAGGTATACATTTCAGGATATGACTTTAATAATAAAAATAATTTTAACATTTGATGGCCATCCAAGTAACCTGCCCCTATGAAACACTCCTTTACGACTTCAGCCAGTGTCTATGATTTCCAAGTCTTCGTAGAACGTTTAAGAAACAGAAGAGGTTGAGTGCTGAGTGGTATCACTAAGGGAGGCTTCATGGCAGTGACTTGGGTAATAATAATGACTGTTTTAATTGCTAATATGTATTGGGTGATACCAGGTGCCGGGTTTTATTCTGAGCATTTTACCTGAATCCTCTTGGTTCCTCACTACTGCACTCAGCTGAGCAGTAGGTGCTGAGGCACTGAATCATTTCAGTACCTTGCCCGAGGGCTCCAGCCCTAAGTGGTACAGTTGGGATTTGAACCCAGGCTGAATGTGTTCTTCACGCCTAGGCTCTGTAGGTGGACAGGAGGGCAAAGAGATGAGACATGGGTAGGTAGAACGGCCTTGCAGGGATTTTAGTGCCAAGGTTAGGCCTTTGACCGTGGTTTGGTGGCCAGTTGGAAGCCATTATCGATTCTTGAGTGGGAACGTGTCCTTATAGAAACAGACATATTTAGGGAGATGAGCCCAGCAGTGGTGTGTGTGTGTACAGGGTGATTTGGGGTCAGGCAGGATGGGGGGGTAGGGGCAACCCTGACTCCTCACATTGGCTCTTGTGAGTGTTTCTATGCCTGTCTCCTGAATGTACTTATTTAAAAATGGTTTGGCTGGCCTTTCTGCATAGGGAATGAGGTCTCTGTGGGGAAAAGCAATCCTTTTCCATTTTTAGGGCCTCATGGAGGGCAGGCCCACTGGTCACAAAGTCAGCTTGTTTGCAGCCTGTAGAATGGAGGCTGACCTCATCCTCAGGCAATGCTTGAGGGCGGGTGTTGAAAGGTCCCCTTGTGGGGACACCCACTGGGCTTCTGTGGCAGTCCTCGCCCCCGCTTTGTTGGGACTGTGGAAATGTTTGAGGATGCGCTGGGAAAAGGACAGAGCGTGTATGCTTTGCTTGTAACTGCCCGGATGGGAGTGTGTCATGGCCTCCTACCCAGCATTCTCACCTTTGTCTGCAGAGGACGGGACTCTGTCCAGAGCCACACGGGCCTTTGGTGCGTGGGTTCAGAACACGAGGGCAGCCCTCCTTTTTAGTTGGTGTTTTGTTTTTTTTTCTTTTCTTTTCTTTTTTGGGCTTGGTTTCAAAATGTGGCCCAAGTTTAAATTTGAGCAGGAGGGAGCTGCAAGGAGCTGCCCAGCCAAAGTTCATCCTCCCTCCTTTCACTAGGGAAACTCTTCTTTCCCATGAGAACTTTGGCTCAGAGCAAACTCTACCAAGTGCTGGTGATGCAGGGCGTGATTTCTGAGTTCTCCTGGGGCAGGTTTCCCCTCCCAAAATGTAGGAGCCGTTTTACTGAAGGTCATTCATGTCATTAATCCTGTAATTCAAGCAGGTATAGTCTTTTTTTTTTTTTTAAGATTTATTTATTGGGGCGCCTGGGCGGCTCAGTCATTAAGCGTCTGCCTTTGGCTCAGGTCATGATCCCAGGGTCCTGGGATCGAGCCCCGCATTCGGGCTCCTTGCTCGGCGGGAAGTCTGCTTCTCCCTCTCGCAGTCCCCCTGCTTGTGTTCCCTCTTTCGCTGTGTCTTTCTCTGTCAAATAAATAAATAAAATCTTTAAAAAAAATAAGATTGATATCTTTATTTGAGAGAGAGAGGAGAGGGAGAGAAAAAAATCCCCAGCAGACTCCCCGCTGAGCGCAGAGCCTAATGCTGGGCTCGATCTCATGACCCCAAGATCATGACCTGAGCCCGTCAAGAGTTGGAGGCGTAACCTACTGAGCCACCCAGGCTCCCCAAGCAGGTATAGTTTAGATGTGGTTTTGGAATGTTGGTGAGGTCCTGAGCTGAAGGCCGAGAAAGAATTCTTGAGACATCTTTGGTGCAAAAAGGTGATTTTATTAAAGCACGGGGACAGGACCCATGGGCAGAAAGAGCTGTTGCCCTGGGGTTGTGAGGGGTGGCTGATTATATACTTGGGAGTTGGGGGAGGTAAGGACAAAGGGAGGTCTCCAAAAGGACTTTCATATGCTAAAGAAGACTCTCGGGATGCTGGAGGCCTGGCTAGTGTCAAGTTAAGGTGTTGTTTTTCCTCCTAGTAAGGTGTTCAGACAGTTGGGAGTGTCCTGGAGGAACATTATACTCTGCCTGCCTCAAGTATTTGTCAGTGGGCTGCAAGTTATATGGAAATTTTATTTTATTTATATTCCCTTCTACCTTTGTTTCCCACATCACTGTGGGGGAGCGGGTGCTGTTAGGGCTCCAGGAAATTGAGTCTGTGGGTTTCTGAAAGTTAGGCTATTGGTTAGAATGCTTTTTCCTTGTAAATCACTAAGACATTTGTAAACTGATGGAGACTCCTGTCCTGCAGGACTGTGATCTCTGTCAGTCAGCTGTTTGTTTTTCCCTTCTCTTAGCTTTAGGGCAGCCTGGAGTGACTGAGGAATGTCACACCATCCCACCAGGGGGGAGGGGGCTGGTTTGTGGGGTGTCCGCTTGTGCTTTGTCCTCAGCTTGCTTTCTGCTCCCTCATCAGTCTTGAGATATTTGATGCTAGGGGATTAAAAATCCATTTCAGAATGTAGGATGAGAGACTTAAGCCTCCTGACCTGCACCACTAAGTCAAGATGTAACTTCTATACTTGGAAGCAAATGATGACACTTTGAGGTTTTGGTCCCCTTGGAATCTGCCTGGCTTTTTAAGAGGGAGGAGAAAGGGGAAGTTTCTCCTTGTTTCCTGTGGAGGAGGGGCCTCAAAAACCCAACCTGCCTTGGAGAGGGCAGGACAGGTGATTTATGTGGCCCTCGGGCCTTCCTCCCTGTGAACTCAGGTGCCAGGCCAGCGTAGGAAGAGCCTTAAATGGGCCTAACCTGAACCGTCTTAGATCCATTTTCTTCACTCGCGTCCCACGTTGTCCCCAGGCTGCACTCATTCATTGAGATGGGTGGTAGGTTAGTGCCTGAACTGGCTCAGTCTTTGCATTTTATTTTCTTCGGAACCCAAACACGTGGTCCACGTTGTAGAGTACTGGGTTTTGTGTTGTTATATGTTTGCTTTAAACTTAAAGTTTTTTCAAAGATTTTATTTATTTATTTGACAGAGAGGGCGCACAAGCAGGGGGAGTGACAGGCGGAGGAAGAAGCAGGCTCCCCACTGAGCAGGGAACCCTGGGCTCAGTCCCAGGACCCTGGGATCATGACCCGAGCCGAAGGCAGATGCGTAACCGACTGCGCCACCGACGTGCCCCAAGCTTAAATTTTGAACAACTATTCCTTGTATTGAGAGGAGAGGCTATTAAGATCTTTGTTTTTGATAGCAACCTTTTTTTGTTCTTTCATTTTTTATTTGTTAATTAATTAAAGTAAACTCTGTGCCCAACATGGGGCTCAAACTCATGACCCTGAGATCAAGAGCACATCCTCTTCCTACTGAGTCAGCCAGGTGTGCCAGTTCATTTGCTTTAGAAGACATTCCGCTTTGTTTGTAATCTTATTTGGTCTCTTTTGGAAACATGTTTTACCTTATACAGTCTTTTCTCGTGGGTTTAGGTCCGTTTTCCTTTAAGTGAGAATGCAAAAACCTTAGTTTTTGCTTTGGTGGTTCTTGCCCTGGATGAAAAGAGCTTTGTGGTTAATTTCAGCACAGGGTGATATAACGCTGCAGGGCAGAGTGGATTTTTAAGGACCCGTGGGCAAGGTCTATAGGATGTGGACTGGAGCAGGACTCCCGGCGGCAGTGTTTTTTTTTTTTTTTTTTTAAGATTTTATCTATTCGTTTGAGATAGAGCTGCAAACTGGGGGGAGGGGGCAGAGGGAGAGGGAGAAGCAGATTCCCCACTGAGCAGGGAGCCCAACATGGGGCTGGATCCCAGGATCCTGGGATCATGACCTGAGCGGAACACAGACCCTTAACCGACTGAGCCACCCAGGCGCCCCCTCTGCAGTGTCCTAAAAGCAGTCCTTACATTCCATTCTCTCCTGGGACTTGCTGCAAGTCAGCCAGTCTGACGTTGGAATGCCTGCCTCCAGGCGTCAGCTGGTGCCACACCCAGAGATTGCAGGTGAGCCCAGGACTCATGCATTGGCCTACAGGCTCTTGTTTGGACAGTGGTTTTTATTATCATTAGTTTAAAATTTAAACTTGGCTCCTTTAGGAGGGGTGAGCATGCTGTGGCTCCTCAGAGGCCCCATCACAGTTTACTTACACTGTGTCTCACACATTACTTCTTGCCCCTGAAGAAAGGCATGTGGATTTGCCACTCCTGAAGTCGCTTAAGCTCTTTGAGTTCACAAACGTCTGACAAAGCTATCAATATGAAAATGGACACGAAGCTTCTCTTACCCCATCTACCCTGAGCTCTGGGGAAGTTGCTGAGTGGAATGTTCTAGAGTGGTCTGTGCAAATCTATGCCCATAGCCCGAGGCTGAGATCCAAGAAGCCCTTCTCTGCTGTAAGTAGTCTACCCTCTTGCTCACTGGAATCAGGCATTTTCATCCAAGTAACTATTTAGAAATTGAACTTGTCTTGATCACAATGGACCACTCAGTTTTAGGACTAATGTGGGGTGGAGGTAGGACACTGAATTGGATCTAAACCAGGCCTCTCCTTCCTCAAGTAACATTCATCACCCCCCACCCCACCCCCACTTTTATTTATTTATTTAAAGATTTATTTATTTTGAGGGGGCTGGGGAGGGGCAGAGGGAGAGGGAGGAAGAAAGTTTTGAGCAGACTCCCTGCTGAGCTCCCGACAGGGAAGTGGGTGGGGGAGGCACTCAGTCTCAGGACCCTGAGATCATGACCGGAGCTGAAATCACGAGTCAAACGGCTCAACAGACTGAGCCATCCCGGCGCCCTACCCACCCCCACTTTAAAAATCTTCAGTACATACTGTAATCAATCACAATTTCTACGTTTATTGTGAAGTCCAAAATTTGCTAGGGAGCGGGAAAGGAGATGGATGTTAAGGCTGCTAACTGTGGATTTAAACCCTTTGAACAAAGGTAACAAGATAGGCTTAAAGAATTTTTCTCTATTTATTAAAAAAACCCCATCTCTCCCAACACATTCCCTAGAGGTGTGATATGTACATTTTTTTAATGTGTATTTCTCAGTCATTTTCACTGTTCGTTATTGTCTTTCTCAGGAGGAGAAAGGAGAAGGAGATATGGTAGAGGGAAATTCATGTATATTGCCAGCATTAGTATAAGATTATGTGGAAGTAGATGAAAGTGAAATAGTTAAAGAATTATTTGTAGCCAGCCACCCAAATCTTGTAGTATCCCCATCACCCAGAACAAAGTGGTCATCCCCGGCTTGCCTGAGCCTGAAACATTGCCCTCTGACCCTTCTCATTCCTTTCCCTTCTCCTTTGCCTGGGGCAGCTCATTCATTTCTAGCTTTGGTTATTTCAGTACGTATATCTGCTAATCAGGGCATGCTTTTCCTTTCTTTTCTTTTCTTTTTTAAATATTTTATTTATTTGAGAGAGAGAGAGCTCTAGAGAGAGAAAGCCAGAGAGCAGGAGTGGCAGGCAGAGGGAGAAGCAGACTCCCCCCTGAGCAGGGAGCCCGATGCGGGGCTTGATCCCTGGGCCCTGGGATCATAACCTGAGCCAAAGGCAGATGCCCAACTGACTGAGCCACCCAGGTGCCCCAGGGCATGCTTTCCTCGGGACAGTGCTTGGTACCCTGTCAAATGCCTTCCCTCTCTTTTTTTCTAGATCCAGTGCTTGACCACACACTTTTCCCCAGACAGGTCATAAAAGTATTGATTGGGTTTCCACTGTGCATTCCAGTCAGTTTTGATTTACCCCCACCAGGCTCCTTGATGTCACATTCCAGTTTTGTTATTTCCTGAACAATTAGTCAGTTCATTGACATTTAACAACACTTTGGTGGTTCCTAGTATTGACAGAGGTTTGATCCAGTATGTTTGAGGGTCTGAAATTTGGTAGATGAGCTACCTTACTTTTTAGTTTTAACCTGCAGTATTAAGAAGAATGTGAAGGCATTCGAGTCAGTATTGTTTGTGGGAAAAGCTTTCTCTGTGCTAGTCTCAGGGGATTAAAAAAAAAAGTAAAAATTTCTAGTTAAAGTATCTAGTTAAACAGATAAGAAATGGAAAACAGATACTGTGTTATGATGTGTTCTGCCCTGTGAAGAGACAGCAAATATCATACGGTGTTAAGGGTTATGCAGAGAAAATAATTACCTCTTTTAGAGTATGATTTAAGTAGAAGGTTAGAAGGATTTTTGGGGTTTTTTTCCCAAGATTATTATTTTTTAAACATTTATTTGAGAGAGAGAGCGCAAGAGAGAGAAAGTGTTGGGGGGGAGGGGGGAGCAGAGGGAGAGGGACAAGCAGACTCCGTGCTGAGCGCAGAGCCTAACATGGGTCTGGATCCCATGATATCATCACCTGAGCCAAAAATCCAGAGTCGGCCACTTAACCGACTAAGCCACCCAGGCATCCCCAAAAATGTTATTTTTATGTATCTCTGCACCCAGTGTGGGGCTTGAACCCACCACCCTATGATCAAGATGAGGCTGGCCCAAGTCCGCTAGATGCCCCAAAGGTTAGAAATTTTAAAAGTGGGAGAATCTTAAGTCAGAATTCTAACGAGACCCCTCATTTGACATGTGAGAGGGTGGGGCCCTGGACTGTGGCTCGTCCAAGGCTGTGACCCCAGGTGGAGCTGAGACTAGAGCCCCAGGAGGGCTGGCCTCCTGGCTGCCTGGCCAGTGCTGTCCCTAACTGCACCCCCTGGGTTTGGTTGTCCCTCGGGTATTTGCAGAAGTGTAACAGGGAAGGCCTTAGCAAACTGAGCCTTCCTCCCGAACGCTCATCTTTCTTCTGGAGCCAGCGGTGAGGAAGTATTCCTTCTGGAACTAGCACTGCCTCGGGCCTGTGGCAGCTTTCTTAGCTTATCTTCCCCACCTGCTGCTTTCCTGTGGTGAGGACCAGAAGCTGGGCTCCAGGGATGATGGTTGGTCTGACGTGGAAAATAGGAGCAACCACAAATCTAGTCTTTATATTTGGCGGCTTTGCATCTAAAACACAAACTGCCTTCGGGTTGTGTTTGGTGTCATTATATTTTAAAAGTAAACAAATATCAGCAGTGAAAAATATTCCACTTTCTGTCCCAGCCTAGGATGACAGGCATTCATGCTGAAGCTGGAAAGTCTGGCTCTTGTTTTGATTTTGATGTTTACCAGCTGAATGTTAAGAAAACTGTGTACGTAAGACCTAGTATCAGGTGTCATTCTGGAGCATTAAAGCTCTATAGAGTAGTAGAACTCCCCATTCTTAGCTGGCATTTTATTATGTTTTTGTGTTAGAACCAGTGTCAAATTAGCAAAAAAAAAAAAAGAAAGAAAGAAAGAAAGAAAGAAAAAGAAAGAAAGAAAGAAAAAAAAATTGCTGACCTGATCAGTTCTTTGATTCTGGAGTTTTTGGTTTTTTTGTTTTTTTTTATTTAATCCAGCTGGGGTAGAAGAAGTTCTCTTTCTTTTTTATTTTTTTTATTTTTTTATTATTTTTATTTTTTTTAAAGATTTTATTTATTTATTTGAGACAGAGAGAATGAGAGACAGAGAGCATGAGAGGGAGGAGGGTCAGAGGGAGAAGCAGACTCCCTGCCGAGCAGGGAGCCTGATGCGGGACTCGATCCCGGGACTCCAGGATCATGACCTGAGCCGAAGGCAGTCGCTTAACCAACTGAGCCACCCAGGCGCCCTCTTTTTTTTTTTTTTTTTTAAGATTTTGTTTATTTATTTGACAGAGAGAGACACAGTGAGAGAGGGAACACAAGCAGGGGGAGTGGGAGAGGGAGAAGCAGGCTTCCCGCAGAGCAGGGAGCCTGATGAGGGGCTCGATCCCAGGACCCTAGGATCATGACCTGAGCCGAAGGCAGACGCTTAGCCGACTGAGCCACCCAGGCGTCCAGAAGTTCTCTTTCCGAACAACAGCTGAGTTCATTGTACTGTTGTACGTTGTATGTGTTGAGTGCATCAATGAGTATGTTTCTGAGGTCAAAGGTGGGTTTGGGCCCTCAAACCTCAAGTCCTTGATAGGACACCATGGGAATATTTTCACTGTGGCCTAATGAGAATTTTTCTGCGGGGGGCTGGCAGTGAGGTTCTGCCTCTTAATACTCTGGGTCCCCTCCGCTCCAAGTGGGAGTGACTTTGGGGGCACATGTTTCCAAACAACCTTAGCTTTGGTCTAAATTCCATCCAGACCTAACACCATGTGGGAGAAAACAAAGAGTCCCTGCAACCCTCCCATCCCTCACTCCTCCCCTTGCTTGGGCCTCACCCTCCTGCTCACAAGTGAGTTCTGGGAAAATGATGGTGGGAAATAGTTCTGTACTACAAGCAGCGATTTGAACTAATGGATACCCTGCTGAGAGTCTTTTCTTGAATCTGAACCAAGGGTAGAGAAGTTTGATCCTTGTCCAGGAATAATGAGCTTGCCAGGAGCCAGGGAACAAGAAACAACAATCATTGTCTTTGGACTGGAGGATCCATTACCTAGAAACTTTTGGGGGGCATCAGGTGTTAAGGAGGATCTCTGTTTCAGGATGGATCTGGCTGTGGGAAGGGGAGAATGAACCCCCTTTTCTGTCATCTTCAAAAGCATCTCCATGACTGTCTGTTGACGGGACCTAGGAGCCCTCCTCTGCGGATAAATAGAACAGACAAGAGCTTACAGTTGGAAATGAACAGTTCTATCATTATAAAAACAGGCCCAAGGGAGCAGACAAATGGCACGACGCAGTCAGTAGCCTCAAAACGCTGGGAGCAGGAAACATAAATATTGTGAATAGTTGAGTCTTGATGCTCTTCAGAATCTAAAAGGGTGATCATGTTACTTGGTTAAACTGTAATCCAGTTTGTGCTTGAAGAAGTCTTTTAAGTCAAATAATTCCTTCCTTCCTCCTGTCTTTCGTTCTTTCCTATGTCAGTGCCCTGGGGGAGGTGCAGGGGATATAAGTAGTAACACAGTAGTTGTCCTTAGAGAACCAGACCCCAGGTAGGGGAAGAAGAGAATGGTTTGGTAATTGTATGCAGAAGGAGGCCCTTGATGTCGGGCTGCACATATGCACGTGGGGGTGTTTGAAAAGCTACAAGTGTGTGAACTCCATTAGTGACTTGGACACAGTGCTGTCAGCTTAGCCATCATTTCTGTTGACTTTTGGGGTCACATTAGCACTCAGGAATGTTTTCTCTGTGTCCTTGTCTGGAGACAGGGGAGCTGAGGGGAGGGAGGAGGTTTGTGAGGGAATGGAGTGTGTAGCCCTCTAAAGCAGCCTTGAGCTTAATCACTAGGGGGTCAGGCATTTTAGGGGTGGGGTTTTTAAATTTCAGTGATGACTGTTTCTGCAGTCTTAAAATAAGTCTAAAATTATCTTTTGAAATGCTGGCTTTCATCAGAGTGGGTTTTATTTTTGGTTGTACAGGGTGTGTTTGCATAACAGATGTGAGGACTTTTTTCTGTTAGAGCTTTTGAGGGTGGAGTCACATTGCCCCTTCCTGGGTTGCTGTTCACCCCCTCACGTGCCCCCCCCCCACCGAGTTTGTGGAAAGAAGTGGGGGAACCCCTTTCACCTCCTCCGACTAGTCGGAGGTCTCCTCTCTCCCTTCCCTGGCTTTGAATATTCATCCGCTGTCCTCTTTTGTGTGGGGGAGGTGGGTGCTCTCCGGGGGCTGACACCCGTTCTATGCAGGGTCCTGTGTGGACAGCACAAATTAAACATGTTACAACCGAGTGTTAAAAAAAAAAAAACAAAGGGGGCTCCGCAAGGGGAGCACTGGGACTCCCAGGCATGTCCTCCCCCTTGTCCTCCACCACCCTGCAGATAAATTAAAATACTTAATTTGCGGCTCTAAAAATGGCATACGGGAGATGTACAATTAGATTCATTTAAAGCACAAGTTCCATTTTGGGGCAGCAGCGCTCTAGAGGGGAGGAAGAGTCTCCATGGAGGTGAGAAGGCAGGGCAGGGTCCTGGGACACTCAGAAGACAGTCCAAATGGACCGCTCTGCTCCTCCGTGGCTTTTGATCTGTAGAGTAAGTTATCCCCACTTGTCATTTGCCTTTGAGATGTTTTTTTATACTCGCCAGTGGTACACTACTCCCCAGCTGTTGTTCCTGCTAATGTAGGCTGGTGAATTTTTCCTGTAGAACATTCTCTGGTCTGGGCGCTGTGTTGTCTCTAGCAACTACTCAGACTCTGCCGTTGTAGGGCAAAAGCAACCAAAACAATGTGCCAACAAATGAGTGTGGCCGGGTTCCAATAAAACTTTATTTTCATAAACAGAAGCAGCGGGATATGATCCACAGGCTGAGTTTTTGATTCATGTGTTCGATCATCAGTGGCCCTATGCATGTCATATGTAGTCAATCCCTCCTCCCTGGGGGGAGAACTTCAGTGGCTTAAAAGTTATGTTGAAGGCACCAGAGTCTTTGCTTAAGTTGTAGATAATTGGGATGTGTCAATCACACGCTAGGTCGATGAGACAAGAATATTGCAGCAGTAAATTTGGTGTGACACGTTTAACACTGTATCTATCTTAGTCTGCATGGCCTTTTGAAATAAATGGTAAATTATTCACAGATAAAAATAATTTGTATTCTTCTTATGTAGCCAAATGAAGCATTTTGGTGATCAGGAAAAAGTGGGGAGGGAGAAAATGAGTGTGTCCCCTGCTGCTGAGGACTCCGCATTCCACGTCCAATAAATGGTAAAACGGGAAAGATGCTGGGCCAGAAACATAAATGTCTGCCGTGTCCTGGTCCTCAGGACGAGGATTAGGGACTAGGGCCTCAGAAACTTGAAGTTAGAGGTGTGGTAGAGTCCATTCTTTTGGGGGATATTAGATTCTCATGTCCCACCTAAGGCAAAAATCGTGAATAGCCAAAATTAACCGTGAAAATGCTTGAAATATCCATAAAATAGAACACACATGGTTCTGTGTGTAGAGCCTTTCGCTAGAAAGTTAGCTTCTTGTCAGCATGGATTTTTTAAACCCATTTTCTTCACTCCTTGTATCCCCTTATTCCAGAACAATACTTGGACATAGATGTGAATGAGTGAGCACATGACTAACCCTGTACTATAAGTATATCTTAATTGTATGACGTAATGTATAGTATGGAAAAAAGATTTCACATGCAAACTCTAGTTTTACTGGGTCTAAAAAATTATTTATAGAAGACAGTCAAGCACACAGTTGAATTTGTCATAATACATCGTCACTGTATTCCAAGTCCACGTAGTCACAAAGACAGCTGATTTGGGGAACACTTAGGCTCTAAACATGTCTTCCATCTGGTAAGTGATCCGAATAGAAAGTTTTGCCTGTTGAGATGTTTCGTCCTCTTGTTAGAGAAAGCCCAGCATCTCTGCGTTCACGAGTGATTCTTCACTGGCCTTGTTTCTCTCAGGACAGGTACAAACTCCTTCAGACCCTGTGTTCTATGGGAGGGGCAGGGCAGACAGTAACCTTATTTGGCAGTAACACAAAGCGCAGTCCTCTGTAGTGAGTTTTAAGTTGTCTCTGAGGTTAGGTGTAGATTTTTTTCTTCGACTCAGAGGGCCCCATCCCCACCCTACCCCCTTTGCAGTGTTTTTGGGCAGAGACCCCCCCCCCAAGAAAGAGGATTGAAATGCTGACCCTGAGGGGGGCAGTGGAGGATTTCCTGGCTCTGAAAGCTGTGTCCGTAGCCCTTCTAACACTTTTCCTTCCTTTCTTCTATTCTCCCTGTTACTCCAATGCTCGAGTTCTCAAAAACCCTCCCTGGGGAGAGCTTGGCAGTATCTGCTAAAATTTCAAACATACTAACTTTATGACCCCCAGATTACCTTCTTGGTGTCTGTCCTCCTTGATGTTTTACACGTGTACAGAGAGAGATGCACGATAGGGAAAATATCCAGTATGTGTTGTTTGTGAATTATTGATGAAATAATTATGAAAAATCAGAAACAGCCTAAACGTCTGCCATTTGGGTAACAGAAATGAAATTATGGTTGGTACGGACAGTCAACAATCTGCAAGACACTGTGAGTGGAGAGCAGCCCAGCAAAGGGTCCAGGAGGGTTCATGCAAAGCTGTGACAGCGCTTATTACCTCTGGGAAGCAATCAAGTTGGAGGAACAGTGGTCAAGAGGATTGTATTTCCCCTGTATTTTATTTTATTTTATTATTTATTTATTTATTTGTCTATCTATTTATTTATTTTGAAAAAGAGAGAGAGAAGTTGCGCATCCTGGAGCGCGAGGCGGAGGGGAGGGGGGCAGAGCGAGGAAGAGAATCTTGAACAGCCTCGTGCCCAGCGTGGAGCCGAAGTAGGTCTCCATCTCACAATCCTGAGACCATGACCTGAGCCGAAATCAAGAATCAGCCGCTTAACCAACTGAGCCACCCAGGAGCCCCTTATATTTTCTCTATCTTTATGGTAATTTACATTTTCCTTGGCAACAGGCATATAATTATGTATTGCTGAGTAATCACATATTAATAAAATTTAGGAACGATCCTTGGACCCCTGCGTTTGCCATTGGGTTTCTTGAAAACAAGGGTAAAAGATCCAGTGGGTTCACTTCCTGACCCATACACAGAGCCTGGCTATCTCCTCAGCCATCTGCATTCTGGCTTCTGTTCCCCCTGGCTCTAGAGAATATTCTCATTCAGTGGCCCAAATGACTGTCGGCTGCCAAGCCCAATGTTACTTCTCAGTCCTCATCACACTGGTGGTATTTGACCCTGCTGACCACTCTCTGCTTCTTGAAAGCCTCTCCTTCCAATTCTCTTCTTCAGTTCTGTACCTTTTCAGTTTCTTCCTTGAGTTTTTTCCTTCTTCCCAGCCCCTGAATATTTGTATTCCCCAGGGTTCTGGGCTGTGTCCACCTTGGTCCCCTTCCCCTCCTTCACTGCCTTCCTCTCCAGGGGAGTTTACTTACTGCCTTTGAATGCCTCCTCTGCCATTTCTTTCTTTCTTTTTTTTTTTTAGATTTTATTTATTTATTTGAGAGAGAGAGAATGAGAGACAGAGAGCATGAGAGGGAGGAGGGTCAGAGGGAGAAGCAGACTCCCTGCTGAGCAGGGAGCCTGACGTGGGACTCGATCCCGGGACTCCGGGATCATGACCTGAGCCGAAGGCAGATGCTTAACCGACTGAGCCACCCAGTCGTGCCTGCAATTTTTTTAAAGTGAAGTATTGCCCCACCACTTTGAAACTGCTCTTCTGTGATCCTGTTCCCCACTGGTCCACCTTTGGATCAGCTGTCAAGCTAGAAACCAGTATTCCTATACCTGAGTTCCTCTGCCTTTAGTTGTAGGGCTTACCCCAAATCAGCAAACAGGACCTACCCATTCCTGGGCCCCAATTCCCCAAATGCTTTGCCTCATTGAGGAGTTATATAAGTTTTCACTGGGATTGACTTACTTCTCATTCAAGACCGGTTCCTGGTTCCGTTTATTAAAGTTTGTATTTTCCACCTTTGATGTTAACTAATTCTCTTATGGAGGTTGACTTTAGTTAGTCTTTGTTCCCCTTTTGTGGAAGATCCCTTCATTCCATCATAATTAGTCAGTCCTCTGGGAATTGTCTTGTTTGGATTGAAAGCTTTTTGTTTACAGTTTGATCAGAGTTGTTTTTTGTCTAATCAAATTTGTGGCTGCTGGATCCTGATGAAATGCTTGTGGTGAAGGAGCCGTGAGCACTAATGCTCGTCTCTGTCTCATGCTTCTGAGATTCTGCAGAGTTACCGTTGGGAGCATTGAGTTCCGGATTTCAGAGGTGACAGGGTCAGATAAAACTAGACTGTTTAAGTTTAGTTCCTGTTGTGGCTTTTAATAATGACAAATGTAGACTTGCCTCTTAATATTTAGAAACCCACACAAAAGAGAAGCAGGTATTGGTTGTTGGTACTGATTTTAAATAGACGCCCCCCCCAATCCCAAAAAGGGCCTCAAAGATAATCACCTGTCAAGGAATGAGCCTAGAGGTGGTCCCCTGGGAGCATGGAAGCTGACCTCAGCATCCCCCATTTCACAGCTCCTGTCCGTCGGTGGGTAGCAGACAGACATGGCTGGCATGGACCTGGAGTTATTCCACAGAGAAAAACAAATCGTCTTAGAAAGTTTGAAGATAAGTGGAATTCCAGAAAGAGGAGAGGCAGACAGAAAGAGGCTCTGGTTCTGAAATTCTTGTTCAAGTAAGGGATATTAAATAGAACTTGCAGATCCAGTTCTTCTAGTTTTCAAGCTATGACTCAGGCCAACGTGCCCAGAGCTTTCTTGGCACCTTGGATTCATGCAGCCTTCTAGAAATATGATAGAATGTAAGAATCATTAGCTTTGCTAATATACCATTTTCTTATCTCTCCCAAATAACACTTTCGTATCGGAAGGGCACCACCACTCTCATCTTCCTCCTCTCCGTTTCTGTAAGAACCCTCCCAAAGTCTGTCCTTTTAGGTTTGCAGCATCTGGGACCCTGGCCAGCCAGAGCTGTATGTGGGCCTTTTTGTGGCTCTCCTGTGGTTTCTTTATATTTATTCATCTGAGATAGAAGTTTGTTTGAGGAGCATAGCTAGTATCTCTCCCGTGTAGGGAAATTATGTGGATTTTCTTCCAGCTTTCATCTCTTTGCGCTTAATACTTGTGTTGATTTTGAAAATATCTTCCCTGATTTGGGAGTTCAGATATATTTTCTTTTGAGTGGTGACTATTACAATATGAATCCTTAGTAAAGTAAATAGAACATCTGCTAAATTCTAAGATGCTTATTCCCCCCCACGTGTAAATCAGAACATAGGAACCTGTCAGTCATTTGTGTAATGTGCTGATTCCCTCTCCCAAAAGTTCTTTTTATAAAATAGATAGCACCTTAGAATTTAAGGAAATTTACTGTGTGTGTGGTTTTTGTTTTTGTTTTTATTTTGTTGTTAAGTTCCACGCCCAGTGTGGGGCTTGAACTCTAAGACTGAGAGTCGCATGCTCTCCAGACTGAGCCAGCCAGGCATCCCAGGAAGTTTACTTAATGGGCATTATGGATTAGGAGCCATGACAAGCACTTTTCAGGGACTGACTAGTTTAATTCCCGGGACAACTTCATAAGGTGGTGGCAATAGTATTTTGTTGGACAAGTAGGGAAATTGAGGCTCAGAGAGAGTGTGGAATTTGCTCAGGTTAGCAGTGGAGTTAGGGTTAGAAGTCCACTGAGTCCTTGTTTATTCTTACTGATAATTTGATGGCTTTGAGTTTGCCTGCCGTGAGGGTTGAAAGGAAACCTCTTGCCCACAGGTCCCTACGGAACCAACATAGAAGTAGTGTCCTTGGATGCCCAGAGCCAGACTTAAAAGAGGCAACACCCTGAGCAGGTCCATCGCCTTCACCCCACAGTGTAGAGTCTGTGTGTGATTTATGTTTTCTTTTTCTAAAACTGGGATGGAGCTCGGAGCAGCAAATATTTAACCAGAGCAAATTCCCCTTGGTGAATTCCATTGGGTCATGTAACATAGAGGTTCTTTGCCTAAAAATATTCACCTCTTACTGAGAACTAAATGACTAAGTCACCCACAGAACATAAGGCAGGTCTTAGTACATGGAGCAGTGGGTTGTTTGGCTCCTTTTATTTTGGATGAAATGACTAGTCAGTGCCACATACTCACCCTTTGATGAGCCTGAGAGCCTCTGGGACTAAACGAGGGAGGGATTGGGGTGGGGGGGATGATAAAATGGGAGTTTAGGCCCTACTGGCATTAGCATTCTCCTTGAAATGGGTATGAGGAAGGTTGGGGTGGGGGGAGAAGAGACTGAAGGTAAAAGATGGGCTGGTGGAGATGAAAGGGGTACCGACTTGCATGTATTATAGTTGGGGGGAGAGGGAGATGTCAGGAATTAGTTTTGTTGATTGAGTAGAAGAGAGAAGGGAAGGAAGAAAAAAGCTGAATATTGTAGAGCTTTAATTCTATATAAATAAAACAGCCTAATAAGTGAGGTGGTGTCATACCTCCATGAATATTAGCTTTTACAGATTTAAACCAGTATTACCTATTTGTTACAGTACTACTTAATATGGGTAGAGCTTTTGTTTCTCACTAAAAAGTTCTGAAACAGTCACTTTGTGTGGGATCTCCCATTTTGTCAGTGTCTGAAGAATTTATTATTTATTTTTTACCTATGTATTTATTTTTTAAAGATTTACTTATTTATTTGAGAGAGAGAGAGTGCACACTTGCTAGCAGGGGGAGGGGCAGAGGGAGACAAGCCGACTGGGGTGCCTGCCACTGGGCTTGATCCCAGGACCCTGAGATCATGACCTGAGCAGAACTCAAGATGCTTAACTGACTGAGCCACCCAGGCGCCTCTATTATTTATTTATTTTTGAAAAAAATTTTTTAAATGTTTAATTCCAGTTAGTTAAGATACAGTGTTATATTGATTTCACCTGTACAATATAATGATTCAACAATTCCATATATCACTCGGCACTCATTGCATGACAAGTGCACTCTTTAATCCCCATCACCTATTTAACCCAACCTCCACCCCCCTACCCTCTAGTAACCATCAGTTTGTTCTCTATAGTTCAGAGTCTGTTTCTTGGTTTCTCTCTCTCTCTTATTTTTCCCCCTTTGCTCATTTGTTTTTTTCTTAAATTCCCCATAAGATTGAAATCATATGGTATTTGTCTTTCTCTGACTGACTTATTTCACCTAGCATAATACTCTCTAGCTCCATCCATGTCACTGCATAAGGCAGGATTTCATTCTTTTTTATGGCTGAGTAATAGTCTATTGTATATATATGTATGTATATATGATATACACACATGTATATATGTATACATATACTCATACCACTTCTTCTTTATCCATTCATCTATTGATGGACAGCTGGGCTGCTTCTATAATTTGGCTATTGTAAATAATGCTGCTATAAACATAGGGCTGAGGGTGCATGTATCCCCTGAATTAGTGTTTTTGTATCCTTCGGGTAAATACCCAGTAGTGTGATTGCTGGATCATAGGGTAGTTATATTTTTAACTTTTTGAGGAACCTCCACACTGTTTTCCAGACTGGCTGTGCCAGTTTTCGTTCCCACCAAGAGTGCGCGAGCATTCCCCTTTCTCCACATCCTTGCCAACACCTGTGTTTCTTGTGTTGTTGATTTTAGCCATTTTGACAGGTGTGAGATGATATCTCGTTGTAGTTTTAGTTTGTATTTCCCTGATGGTAAGTGATGAGCATCTTTTCATGTCTTCCTTGGAGAAATGTCTATTCATGTCTTCTGCCAAGTTTTTAATTGGATTATTTGTTTTTTGGATGTTGAATTTCTGAAGATTTTAACCCCATGAGTTTGCTCACCTGTGGTAAAACACAGCTAAAAATTCAGACTCGTTCAGAAAGCACTTGCTGACTTCTCTCATTACCTGCGTGGGGGTGCTTCCTGTGTCCTTGTGTCTAGTCCTGATTACTGTCCTGAAGCAGTTTCCAGACCAGACATTCTCACTGGGATGCCCAGGTGCTTCGAACCCTATAAGTTAATACAAACTCCTGATCTATTCTTCTAGTTCAACTGTTTGTCCTCTGCCAACCCTACTTCCCCACCAAACAACACCTCCCCCCCCTTCACTTTTTTATCATCCATACAGTCCTACCAACTATGACCTCTACCTACAGAATTTCTGGTGTCCCTGCCAGTGGTTTACCTTCTTCATCCATTACCTGGACTATTAAACCAGTGGCTTTTCAACTTACCCTCCTGCCTGAAACTGGTCACCTTTCTAGTCTGTCCTCCACATTGTAGCTTAAATTGTTGTTTCTCCTGCCTATAGGATGGGGGCCAGACTTATTAGCATAGAGTACCCCTGGCCTCTTGCGGCAAGACCCTCAATTCTTTTGAGCTTTATCCTGTGCCAAGGAATGCTTTTTTTAGTTATGTCTCATGCAATATTTAGGATAAGTATGTCCCAAATATTGTATGGGGCATTGTTAGAAGGTAGGAGAGGAACAGTAAAATATCCCCCAAACTAAGAAGGCAATTTTGAAACTGGAAAATGAAGCAAGTGACTCCATGCAATTTACAGAGTTTTATTCAGGGAACCTTATTGACGGTGGGGGTGAGGCAGGAATGGGGGGTGGATCTGGCAGAGGATGATCCACAGCAGCTGCACAGTTGTCCTCTGCAAAGTCCAGACCTTAGTCCAGATTTTATGGAGTGAGGGGACATGCAGAAGGGTACTATAGTGAGATCAGAAGCTTCACATGCACCTAATAGACAGCTAACCTTTAATTAGGTCTTGTGGCACCACCTGTGGTATATCTAACAGATTCACAGGAGGCCAAAACAAGCCTTTCCCCCAACCCCTATGCTCGGCTTGGCAGACGTTTCTAAGGTATGTATGTTAATCTTCAAGGGACCCCAAGAGGGGTCATGGAGTGAACACAAACTAAATGGAGGGCCAAAGATGGAGTCATTACTGTCAGCACTCCTGCAGACATACTTATACTAAAGAATAAGTCATTGTTTAATCAAAACTTAATTTATCTGGCAATCCTGCATGTCTGCTACTTTGTTTTGTAGCCTGTTCAGAAATACAGTAGTGTCTCTCTCTATGCATTTACATCTTGATCGGATCTAAAAAAAAAAAAAAAAAAAATTGCAGTTGCAGAAACTTTGTGACTACAAAATATTTGACATTTCTTTATGAAATCTTTCATATCCATCTGTTCACAAATAAGGAGCTATATTTAATTGGGTCTCAGCAACAATGCATTTTTGCCTGAGACACTAATTTGAAAAAATACGTTGTTTTGGAAAAACATGTTTCAGATTAGGGTGTAGTAATGACTGTGGAACTTTTCTGAGTGGAGGGAATCCTCAGTCAGGAAAATGAATTCCAGTTAAATTTAGTCTTCTTTTTGCTTATGGAAATAATGAATAATAAATGGCTTCAGTTACTATTGTTTCTTTTCTTTTTTTTTTTTAAAGATTTTATTTATTTATTTGACAGAGAGAGAGAGAGCGAGAGCAGGAACACAAGCAGGGGGAGTGGGAGAGGGAGAAGCAGGCTTCCTGTGGAGCAGGGAGCCCGATGTGGGGCTCGATCCCAGGACCCCGGGACCATGACCTGAGCCGAAGGCAGACGCTTAACGACTGAGCCACCCAGGTGCCCCTACTATTGTTTCTTTAAGATCTTTTCTGAGGATAAAACTAAATTGTCATGGTTCAGTTTTACTTCCAGCTTTGTGTCATTTTTTTCCTCTGCAATATTTTTTGTCTTGTGAATAACAGTTACAATGTGATTTTCAACTTATTTTTTGTTCTGAAGAATGTTCACCTTTGATGTTGATAAGAAGCAAAGTTTTTTTTTTTTTTTTAACCACTGGCTAGATCTTTATTTTCCAACATTATTAGTAGTAGACATATCCTGCTTGTTCTCATTATGTAAGATTTTAGTTATTCTGATAATATGCATAGGTTTTACATTGAAACCTTCTAGTTGAACTAGAATAAACCATTGTCAACCTTTATCAGAAGATTAAGGCTCAAAGAGTGCCAGTGAATTAAAAAAAAAGCCCAATTAATATCCAGTTCACAGAGAAAAATACAGATAGCCATAAATTTAACAGAAGATGTGAACCTTACTTGTAACGAAGAAGGTGGACATTGAAACAAGATAGTGTTTTTTATTGTTGGGAAGGAAAATTTTTCTTTACCCTTCAAAAAACTTCTGGCTGGCCTAAAATTTAAATTGACATGAGACAGATTAATCTGGGAAAGTCAAACTTAATTTCATACGTTTGTGGAATCCACATAATTTCATAAGCATGAGATTCCAAAGATGGGCAAAATGAGGTATATATGTCATCCTGAACTAAGGAGAAGGGGGGAAGGGGCCTGAGACCTCAATGAGAAGAAAAGCAATTTCCAGGAAGATGAAGAGGCATAAATGTTTGGTAAACATGTTTGCTGGGCCATACAGAAGCAAGGGACAGAGAGAGGAATTTTTACAAACAGACCTTGCTCAATTCTTCTTGTCTACCACACTGAGTATGCTGTACTTCTCTATGGTGTAGCTCTCTTCCTGGAGCAGGTCTCCTATTAAATTCTCCTTCCCCCCCCCTCAAATCTAAATTTTTTTAGGCAATTAGCAGGGAAGGTCAAAGTTTTTTTGAGTCTTCTGGAACATGATTGTTTTCAGATCAAAATAATTCACATACCAAAGTGCCATATCTTGGGGCCATTTGTTTTGAAACTTTACATTATCTTTAAATTGGATGTTCAGGTTGGGAATGTGAGCAGTCTCAGATATTACTGATGAGGTATAAATTGGTGCAGTCTTTGAAAGCGTGGTTTGACTTTACCTCTTGAAACTTTAAAATTTGATTCCATTTCTAGGTCAGCAGTCCTATCCCATATAAATAATGGCACGTGTACAATGAAGCATGCATAACAGTGTTTATTGAGTCAGTGTGTGTAATAGCAAGAAAACACAAGTAACAGAAAACAAAAACATCCTCCCCAACATGTTCACTGTGGGAATGCTTATCTATTCTTACTATAAAATATTAAATAGTGGTTAAAAAGTGGATCGGAGGGGCACCTGGGTGGCTCAGTCACTAAGCGTCTGCCTTCGGCTCAGGTCATGTCCCAGGGTCCTGGGATCGAGCCCCGCATCGGGCTCCCTACTCGACGGGAAGCCTGCTTCTCCCTCTCTCACTCGCCCTGCTTGTGTTCCCTCTCTTGCTGTGTCTCTCTCTGTCAAATAAATAAATTAAATCCTTAAAAAAAAAAAAAGCGGATCGGAATTTTATGTATAATTAATAGGGAAAGATCTCCACGGCTTATTTTAATTGGGAAAACGCATATTGTAGAACAATACGTATACTCTTTTATTTAACTAAGTTGTTTGTTTATATACTGTATATATGGCACCATAGGTATGTATATGTGGGTACATTATGAGAATTAGGGATGGGGACACACTTGTAAACTAATAAAAATACCCACCAAATTGTTAACTCTTGAGGAGAGGAGTGATATTTTGGGGTGGGAGTGAAAGAAGTCTTTCACTTTTTATTCTATATATGCATTTCAAGAAAAATATATCCACGTTTTACAAGTATAATTTTTAAAAATTCTGATGCTAGATTTCAGAATTCATTTAGGCTAAGTAAAGGTGAAGTGGTATGCTATAGCACTGTATCTTTAAAAATGATTCAGGGACGCCTGAGTGGCTCAGTTGTTAAGCGTCTGCCTTAGGCTCAGGTCATGATCCCAGGGTCCTGGGATCAAGTCCCGCATTGGTCTCCCTGCTGAGCAGGGAGCCTGCTTCTCCCTCTGCCTGCCACTCCTCCTGCTTGTGCTCTCTCTCTCTCTGACAAATAAATAAATAAAAATTATTCAGAAAAAATTAAGAAAAAGTCTTTGGAAGAGGGACTTTTTTCTCAGTCTGCATTTCTCTGTGCACAAGGTGCATTTCCATGTTGGATTTTGACTTGTAGGCTGAAGAAACACTTCATGATAGCCCCTCTTTTTTTTTTTTTTTAAAGATTTTATTTATTTATTTGACGGAGAGAGACATAGCAAGAGAGGGAACACAAGCCGGGGGAGTGGGAGAGGGAGAAGCAGGCTTCCCGTGGAGCAGGGAGCCAGATGTGGGGCTCGATCCCAGGACCCTGGGATCATGACCTGAGTCGAAGGCAGACACTTAACGACTGAGCCATCCATGTGCCCCCATGATAGCCCCTCTTTACCAGGCTTTATTTTATTTTATTTTATTTTGTAGAATTCTATTTTTGAAGTAATCTCTATACCCAGCATGGGGCTCAAACCTACCACCCCAAGATCAAGAGTCACATGCTCTTCCGACTGAGCCAGCCAGGCGCCCCTCTCTTTACCAAGTTTTGACGGATGACTTTTCTCTCTTTTTCCTCAGATTCCTTTTTACGAAGATATTTGTAAAGGCATTAAAGCTGGTGACACCTGTGAGAAGCTGGTGGGGTATTCGGCGGTGTATAGAGTCTGTTTTGGAATGGCCTGTTTCTTCTTCGTCTTCTGCCTCCTGACCTTGAATATCAACAGCAGCAAAGGCTGTAGAGCCCATATTCACAATGGGTAAGTCTTTGGTCTTCGGGGGTGGGGGTGGGGAGTTTGCCCTTCCTGATACTTAGAACACTGTTCCTCCATCTCTTGTACTCATCAGACTAACTGCTCTTCCCCTAGTTGAGATTGTTGACTCTGACTTTAGGGAAGGTGGGACTTGTCACCCCTCGGTGACACTAAGAACTAGAATCCTATTTGTAACACTTACTACCACAATGAGAGCTGCAGCGGAGACAAGAGTTTTTATTTCTCGTGCTAAGACCTGTCCCTACATCATTCCCCCCTCCTCCCAATAAAGTGGTGTTTTGCACAGAGGCCACACTGAGTTGGTCTAATTATGGGAAAAGGCAGTCTCCAGTCACTTAATTACTCCCTCTCAATTTGGAAGGAACAGTACCAACAGCAGAAACACGGGCTGATGTGCTTACCTTCTAAGAGCTCTTTTGTCCTTCCATGAATATCATCTAAATACATTTCCTCTTTTTTTTTTATTTTTTTTCCTTCCAGCTTTTGGTTCTTTAAACTTCTGCTGCTGGGGGCCATGTGCTCAGGAGCTTTCTTCATTCCAGATCAGGAGACCTTTCTGAATGGTACAAATGGGGTATTGGGGTACCTATTTATTTTGTTCTTACCCGTTTTGTAAAATTGTTGCAAACTGTAGTCCAGGGTGCCTTTGATATTTTGAATTAGTGATTTTCTTGTGGTTTAATAAAAAATTCCCTCCTTACCTGCCCACACTTCATCCACCGTCTCCTCTCCCTGTCCCCTCCTCTCCCCCCTCCCCGCCCTTCTCGATCTCTCCCCTATTCCCTCTGTTTCTGGCTGGGTGTTACCTTGCAGCCTGGAGAATTCAAATGGTAATTTTAAGGCTATTGGCCTGAAGGGAAGATGGGGCACTTAAAATTTGTTTGAAAACCAGTTTAGCATGTCAGCGTGACCCCATCAGCCATGTTTGAATAGGCCCAGGGAGGCCTTGTTCTTTCCCAGCACTGCCCAGGAAATCCGCCTCCACCTGAAACCAACACGGGGCTTCTGAGCAGCTTCAAATCTGCTTGCAGCTGAGCTGAGACCGGAGAGGCTTATCTTACTTATCTAAACTTACCTTACGTGAGACTGTATACCATTGAATTATTTTCTTTTTCACCAAATTTACCAAAATTAATTTAATTTGAAGCCTTTAATCATACCGGAAACAGGGGCCTTTTTTCAAAAGAGCCAGGGAGGGAAAAAAGGCCTGAATTTCAGTGGCTCAAAACATAGTTTTAACCCAAATGAATTCATTTTTCTAGTTCAGGTAGTAAAAACATTCACGCTGTGTCAGCCCATAAGGAGTGGCCCACGGTCCCTCAAATGGTCACTAGGGTCCGGCTAATATTTAGGGTCATACTAGTTGGTTTTTTTTTTTAAGATTTTATTTATTTGACAGGGAGAGAGAGCACAAGCAGGGAGCGGCAGACAGAGGGAGAAGCAGACTCCCCACTGAGCAGGGAGCCCAACATGGGTCTCGATCCCAGGACCCTGAGATTGTGACCTGAGCCGAAGGCAGACACTTAACCAACTGAGCCACCCAGGCGCCCCTACGGTCATACTAGTTTTATGTAGTCCTTAAGGGAGTTATATCTAAGTCTTGGTTTTTCCCAAAATTTTGTTAACTAGCTTTCTGTTCCCCACAGATGTACTTTTATGTATGAAAATGGCAGACTTAGGGGGCACCTGGGTGTCTCAGTCATTAAGCGTCTGCCTTCAGTTCGGGTCATGATCCCAGGGTCCTGGGATCGAGCCCCGCATCGGGCTCCCTGCTCGACGGGAAGCCTGCTTCTCCCTCTCCCACTCCCCCTGCTGGTGTTCCCTCTCTCACTGTGTCTCTCTCTGTCAAATAAATAAAATCTTAAAAAAAAAAAAAAAGAAAATGGTAGATTTAGGATGGGAAGGGGCCTAGCAGTCCTCTAGTGCATCTTAGTCATTTTTATAGACAAGCTGTAACCCAGAGGAGTGACATGGCTCTTTCAAGGTTAGAGCTTCCTTGTCGCAGAGAAGTGGATCTGAGTCGCTTGGCCCCCAATCTGAACCTTATTTCCCTACTAGCCTCTGGTGGCTCCCTAGACAATACAGTTTGAATCCTTTTCCCTCTTAGTATGTGTTTTTACTTTTAAATTGTGGGTCATTGTTGATTCTGTGAATGGCTGCATCTGTTAGGCTGCCTGGCAGGTACAGTGTGTAGCTTAAGCTCAGGTGCTCCCGAGCCACACTCCTTGTGCTCACATCCCAGCTATGTCCTTTACTGGCTATGGGACTTTGTCCCATTTACATAGATTCTCAATTTTTCTTATCTGTAAAGTGGGCATAATGGTGGCACCCATCTTATGTGATTGCCTGGAAATTGAATGTGTTGCAGATACACTAAGAATGCAGTAAAGATGAACTATAGTCATTATTCTCCTTTGAGCTCAACACTGGAACAATCATCTCATCTCCTTTCGGATTATCTTCTTTTGCAGCCTGGCGCTATGTGGGAGCCGTCGGAGGCTTCATCTTTATAGGCATCCAACTCATCCTGCTCGTGGAGTTTGCACATAAATGGAACAAGAACTGGTATGTGCATTTTGGGAAAGTTTCCAAGGGAACTCACCCGTTGCTCAGAGAAACTGCCCACAGGATGGGGTTGATAGAGGCTCGACTCTGAGTTGCACTGGCCGGGATCAGCAGCCTGCTCACACCTCAGACAGCTTGCCGGCACTTTCCCTGCACTCCTGCTCTTTGAACCTTTTCATTCACTCCTCTCCCGTGCTGTTTTTCTCTCCTTTCTTACTTTGCTTATAAAATATGAATGAAGGGGCGCCTGGGTAGCTCAGTCGGTTAAGCAGCTGACTTTGGCTTAGGTCATGATCTCGGTCCTGGGATGGAGTGCATGAGCATCAGGTTCCCTGCTTGGCAGGGAGTCTGCTTCTCCTTCTGCCCCTGCCCTGTGTGCAGCTACCCCCCTTGTGCTCTCTCTCAAATAAATAAATGAAATCTTTTAAAAATATATGAATGAAAATACCTATTGTACCTAGTAAGACTTTTGTTATTTTGTAGATTTTATACGTATCATGTTATTTTATACTGTTTTGGAAAAAAATCAGAAATAATGTATGAATTTGAAATTTATTTTTTATCTTGGACAAAACAAAATATATGGTCCAAATTCTTTGAAAGTACTTTTTTTTTTTAAAGATTTTTAAAATTTGTTTGACAGAGAGAGCGCACAAGCAGGGGGAGCGGCAGAGGGAGAGGGAGAAGCAGGCTCCCTGTTGGGAGGACCCCTGAAAATGCTTCTCATTCTTTTCATTCTGATTACATTTCTCAGCTTGGTAGTAGTAGTTTCATTTGGGTTTTGGTTTTGTTTCTTTAGAGAGCAAATCAAGAGGTGTGTGAGTGAAAGGCTAGTGTTACCATTTTATAATTTGGAAAATATTGGAGTAAGTACCCAAATACTTAGAGTCAGTTTTTAAAATGTTTACAGCACATTGAATAGTCACATAGGTAGCACTACAGAAATTTATTTTGTCTAATAAAAAATCATCCTAAGTCTTCCTAAAATTTTCACATGTATACTTCAAAACGGGGAATTTTTAAAATAATAACATCTTCAGTACTGAGTGCCTGATTTGCCCATTAAGTAGTATGTTCTCTCGAGAATACTTGTACATCTTCAGCTCTGATTTGATTGTTTTGATTGATTCTGAAGCCATTTTCCGGTACTAATTATTGATGCCAAGCTGTAACAGGCATTTTGGAAGAGTTTGGCTGCTATAAAAACGTTCCAGAAACCACTCAATAAGAATGGCTTAAGAGCTTTGCAACAAATGATGGTATTGTTGTCTCAGCGTTGAGGCTAATACCCCAACAAAATCCCTTTTGTCAACATACTCATAGTTGATTTGTCTGCCTAAAATTAGGATTAAGCTAGGAAGCTCACTAATAATGTACTTTCAGGTAAATTAACTTATTAGTTTTTGGGGGGCATCTTTTTTAACTAAGACTGTTGCTTACAAGGTTAGTCTAGAAAATATAATACATCGCTCCTAATGGAACAACCAAAGTGCTTTTTCTTCCCTTTTCTTCTCTGTTTTCTGTTTTTTTGGGTTTTTTTTTAGGATTTTCTTTATTTGTCAGAGAGAGCACAAGTAGACAGAGCGGCAGGCAGAGGGCGAGGGAGAAGCAGGCTCCCCCCTGAGCAAGGAGCCCAACGTGCGACTCAATTCCAGGACTCTGGGATCAAGACCTGAGCCAAAGGCAGACGCTTAACTGACTGAGCCACCCAAGCATCCCTGTTTTCTCTTTTCAGTAAACATCTTCAGAAGGAAAAGATCCCGATGGTAGTAGGATGGAGGCCCTGGGCCCAGAAACCAGGAGGCTCCGGGTGTTCGTGTCCCTGCTTCTCTAGTTCAGTTTTCTTTTACGCATATTACTTGGCCTCTCTGACCTCACTTTTCACACCTGCAAAATAATATAGTTGCATTAGATGTTTAATGTGTTTTTTTCTTTCTACCTCGAATTTTGTGATTTGAAGTGACAACTCTTAAAAATGAAATAGCAAAAAGTAGAAGGTACATTCCGGTGTTTCTCACAAAGACCCATCTTCTGAATGTGCTAGATTTGTAATTTCTATTGTGGTTGGGTTCTCCTGAGTCCTGAGCCCAAGTGCAGCTGACTCTCCCAACCTGGTGCCCGCTTACTTTGTTGGTGCTCTGCCCATTTTCTGGTTCTTTTCTCATTTCCTTCCAAGTGCTTCTTTCCATTTAGCATTTATTCACATTTTGGAGGAGTATTAAGTGTGTGCCCAGACAGTGTGGTGATAGGCACTGAGAGTATAAAGAAAACTAAGTCATGGTACTTAGGTGGGACGTCTGCAAGAGCAAGCTGTCACCGAGGAGGAAGCCACGAATCTGGAGCCACGGGAATGGCAGCCATTTTGCTACTATTGCTGCACAAAGTTACGTTTTAACTGTTGACAGTCCTCGCAGCAGTATTCATTAAGCACATACTATCTGCCAGGCACTCAACGGCAGGAGAAGAGCAGTGAACACAGTGATGTCCTGCTCTGTGGAGCTTACCTTCTCCTTTTGGGGAGGGCAGGGAGCATGGGTAGATCATCGGTTTATGACCAAGCAAATAAGTGACAGGCTCGATGGGGAAAAGACTGGAGGAAAAGAAAGCAGGGTGTGGGCTTTGGGGAGAGCAGGGCAGGGAAAAGCTTCACGATCTGGTGTGAGGGAGTTAACCGCGACCAGAAGGAAGGGAGAGAGATGGAGGCAGGACTCTGCTTGTTGAGGGGCAAATGGGCATCCTCTGTGCCACACCCCAGTGCTGAGGGGTGGGCACCAGAGGAGAGATAGGAGATGGCATTGGGTCAGATCATGGCGGGCTTCTGGGGCTGTTGTGTGAGATGGAAGGGCATCACTGGGGTTTGAAACAAAAAGAACATGATAGGATGTATATTTTAATTACAGAAAAGATTAGAGGGGGAAAGAGTTGCAAGTAAGGAGACCCATGGGAGATAATCCAGGTGAAAGATGACTGTAGCTTGAATGATGATAGCAGCAGTTAGGTTCTGGTATATTCCAGAGTTGGAACTCGTAGATTTCGCTGATGGTGATGAGGACATGGTGGGGGAGGAGGGAGCCAGGAGAGAAAAATTGCAGTCAGGAGCTGTTTTCTTTTTGTAAAAAATTCCTCTTCTCAGGGCACCTGGGTGGCTCAGTTGGTTAAGCGTCTGACTCGTGGTTTTGGCTCTGGTCATGATCTCAGGGTCGTGGGATCAAACCCCACCTTGGGCTCTGCGCCCAGGGCAGACTCCGCTTGTCCCTCTCCCTCTGCTCCTCCCCCTGCTTGCGTGTGTTCTCTCTCTCTTTCTCAAATAAATAAATAAAATCTTAAAAAAAGAGAGAGAAAGAAAGTCCTTCATATGCTAACAAGAGCCCAAAAGACCAGTGGAGAAACAGTCGCACCCCACCCACACTGGCCAGCCGTGTTCACCTTTTTCTACGCGATGCGTTCTGGTTCTCTGTCATTGATTACCATTTGGCTTTCAGATTTTTTTTTTTTTTCATTTCTTGAGTCTCATTTTCTGTCATTTCCTTTGTGTGCCTTTTATGTTAGACTAATTCTGTGGTCATTGAGTGCCTGGCTTGGTTTCAGGAATATGATGGTCATTATCATTTCTGTCTTTCCTCCTGTTTGTCTCTGGCTGCAATAACTTTTTCATAATTAAAACATTTTAGCTGAGTTGCCTGAATACTTTCCAGTTTTGTGAAAACATTAAGCAAGTTGCTTTCTCTGTGAAGTTTTGTTAGAATGTGGTTACAGTGGGGCCGTTTAATCATAAGGCAGATGAGAATGATTCACTCCGTGCTCCCTCTTGTTCTGTCCTCTTTGTTTAGTGGTTTTGAACATTCTATTTTGTTGTTGTTCTGAATAATTTCTGTAGGTTGTTAAACCACCACTTATTTCTCCCATCCCTTTATTAATAAGTATATAAACTGGAAAACAAATTAATCTCTTTAAGTTTCTTATTATAATCCTGTTATGGTTTTTACTCACTGCCCAGGTGATTTTATTCTCTTTACACTCTCCCTCCATCCCACGTGGCATTGTTCTGGAGAAGCAGTACCACGGTCGATGCCCCTTTGCCGTGGAGGGCTGCAGGGGCTGAGGTCCGCCAGTGTTTCTCTGAGTGAAGGTCGCTTGCTGCTTCTCTCCCCAAAGAGAAGCTGTGGCAGCACCTCTAGTAGGATGCGGTGCCATGTCCGGGCTCTGTGTTGAGCGGGAAAGCGTGAAGAGAACCCCATCCAAGAGCCACTTTTTTGTTTGTTTGTTTTGTTTTGTTTTTTTTAAAGATTTTTTAATTTATTTATTTGACAGAGAGAGAGAGAGCGAGAGCAGGAACACAAGCAGGGGGAGTGGGAGAGGGAGAGGCAGGCTCCCCGCAGAGCAGGGAGCCCGATGTGGGACTCGATCCCAAGGACCCTGGGATCATGACCCGAGCCGAAGGCAGACGCTTAACGACTGAGCCACCCAGGCGCCCAAGAGCCACTTTGTTTTTAAGACTTGCCAAAGCTGGGCGCCTGGGTGGCTCAGTTGGTTAAGCGACTGCCTTCGGCTCAGGTCATGATCCTGGAGTTCCTGGATCGAGTCCCGCATCGGGCTCCCTGCTCGGCAGGGAGTCTGCTTCTCCCTCTGACCCTCCCCCTCTCATGCTCTCTCTCTCTCTCTCTCATTCTCTCTCTCAAATAAATAAATAAAATCTTTAAAAAAAAAAAAAAAGACTTGCCAAAGCTGACCCCAGGGAGATTCCTATTCAGAATGGGGAGGGTAGAGTCAAGTCTGTGGATGTGCATTTTAGTTGATGAATACACATAAAAACAGAATGTTTTAGTGTTTAGAAAACATCCTGAGCCTGAACCAGAACAGTTTTGCATATTTTACCTGTACCTTCTGGCTTTGCTGGAGCATGACTGTGGCAAAAGGGTAGGTCTCTGGACAACTGGGTTTCTAATGGCCTGGGGCCTGAGAGCCCCGCCAGTGCCTGAGGGGTGGTAAATGTGGTCAGAGAATGGGGGCTTCGTTGACTTGTCTTCTCTCCTCTCCCTCTTACCCACTTGTGGAGAAACAGGACTGCAGGCACAGCCACCAACAAGCTGTGGTACGCCGCTCTGGCCCTCGTGACCCTCATCATGTACTCCATTGCCGCCGGAGGCCTGATTCTGATGGCGGTGTTTTATACACAGAAGGACGGCTGCCTGGAAAACAAAATTCTCCTGGGGCTGAACGGGGGCCTTTGTCTGCTCATTTCAGTGGTAGCCATCTCGCCCTGCGTCCAAAATCGTAAGCACGTTTTTTCCCCCTTCCTCCTTATTTATGTTTTGTTGTGTGTTAGTTTGAGCAAAACCTCATGTTTTTAGTTGTGTTTTTAAATTATGGTCTTTCCTTAATTTACCATGGATGGGTCGGCCATAGGAAGGGTGGGACTGCAGTCTCCTCTTCATATCCCACACTTGGGTCGAATGTGATCATTGGCACGCCTCAGATCAAGAAAGATCTGAACGTAGTGAAGTCAATAAATAGGAAGACAGATGTTACCATTATTATTTTTTAAATATTTTATTTATTTATTGGAGAGAGAGACAGGGATAGCGACAGAGAGTACAACACAAGCAGGTTAGAGAGGGAGAAGCAGGCTCCCCGCTGAGCAGGGAGCCCGACGTGGGGCTTGATCCCAGGACCCGGGGATCATGATCTGAGCTAAAGGTAGACACTTAACCGACTGAGCCACCCCGGCACCCCAGATGTTACCATTATTAAATAATGTACTACAAGGAGCCTTTAAGTGGAAGATGCCTTGAGTGTATATTAATAACTATAATCCCTATGTAAAACTGGAATGAGAAGGCTCCAGAAGGAGCTCTTTCTGGGCTCATCTTTCACCCAAGGCCTCTGGGTCAGAAATCGGGAGCCATGTGGCCTAGGAGTCAGGAAGCAGGAAATCCAGTCTGGCTGAGCCAGTAGCTGGCCCCACGAGCTAACCTTCCTCAGACCTCAGTCCTTTCTCAGCAAAGCCAACAGAAATCTGTAAACCTTCCTGGCCCAAGGTTGTTTCAAAGGCAAATAGAAGAGGGGTGCCTCGCTGGCTCAGTCAGTAGAGCATGTGACTCTTGATCTTGGTCATGAATTCGAGCCTCACGTTGGGCATAGAGATTACTTAAAAACAAACAAAAACCCACAGAGGCAAAAAGGAAGGGATAATGGGATTTGAAAGTACTTTAGAAAGTCCAGGTCTGGTTTATCTTTTATAAACAACTTCTGATGTCTTAAGCCAGAATACCATCTTTGGCTATATATAGAAAGAAGTAGTCAGGGGCGCCTGGGTGGCTCAGTCGTTAAGTGTCTGCCTTTGGCTCAGGTCATGATCTCAGGGTCCTGGGATCGAGCCCCGCATTGGGCTCCCTGCCCTGCTGGAAGCGGGCTTCTCCCTCTCCCACTCCCCCTGCTTGTGTTCCCTCTCTCGCTGTGTCTCTCTCTGTCAAATAAATAAAATCTTTAAAAATAAAAAAATAGAAAGAAGTAATCATAGTCTAATATTCTTGAAGGTATCTTACTCTACAGGTGATGAAATGCAAATGATGTCCAGGTTTCTAATAGGAAAAGGGAAAGGTGGCCAATAATTTATAGTCCCTTAAATCATTTCTAAAATGGTGATTTAAAAAGTGAACTAGTCTTAGGGTGCCTGGCTGGCTCCATCCCGATTGGAAGAGCGTGTGACTCTCGATCTGTGGAGTCATGAGTTCAAGTCTCACGTTGGGTATAGAGATTACTAAATTAAATAAATAAACTTCAAAAAAAAGTGAACTAGTATTAAATAATTTAAAGATTTTCTGGTACTGAAAATTTCAAGTATATTATTGAAATTGAGAGTCCTAATCTCCTAGTCCCTTTTACTGATCAGTTAAGAATTTCCTAAAACACACTAGTGTTCAGATTAAACTACCATTTGGGTTAAATCCTACTTTTTAAAATAGTTATAATATGTTGGGGTGCCTGGGTGGCTCAGTCGTTAAGAGTCTGCCTTCGGCTCAGGTCATGATCCCAGGGTCCTGGGATCGAGCCCTGTATGGGGCTCCCTGCTCAGCGGGAAGCCTGCTTTTCCCTCTCCCACTTCCCCTGCTTGTGTTCCCTCTCTCGCTGTGTCTCTCTTTGTCAAATAAATAAATAAAGTCTTTAAAAAATAATAAAATAGTTATAATATTTTGAAATATTTGGTTTAATGCCATTAGTTGCTAAAGTGAGTCTTATTCCCATGCCAAAGAGCAGCATTATAAAAGACTATTTCTGTATCTTTATTGGTTAGTACAATTTATTTTATTTTTATTTATTTATTTAATTTTTTAAAAGATTTTATTTATTTGAGAGAGAGAGGGCTGAGCACGAGTGCGGGGCAGAGGGAGAGGGAAAAGCAGACTCCCCCTGAGCAGTGAGCCCAATGTGGGGCTTGATACCAGGACCCTGAGATCATGACCTGGGCCAAAGGCAGATGCTTAACTGACTGAGCCACCCAGGCTCCCCTGGTCAGTACAATTTAATAATTAAAACTTGAAACAAATTTAATCAGAGGGAAGACTGGATGAACTAAATCCTTTCATGTAGGCAGGTGGTTGAAAATTCCACCAAAAAATGATAAATCCTTTTTGTCATATCCTGGTTACTCTGAATGATTGAAACAGTTTAATTTAAATATTATAACATATTAAAGCTCTTCCCTCAATGAATGCTGAGCCCCAGTGCCTTCCTCTTTACCTGAACTGGTATTCCCAAAGGTGTTGTTTTTTGGTTTGTTTGTTTGTTTTTGTCTATTGACAGGTCGAGCTTTTTTCCACTGTCATGGACTTTAAGTGTCTGATGGCTTTGTAGAATCTGGAATCCATGCTCTATGAAATCTGTCTCCCATTCACTTCACTAAGCTATGTGGTCTCACAAATAATGATGGTGAATTTTCTTCTGAGGTCTTAATATTTAAGAGCTCGTGTTAATGAACCTCAGGAGGACTAGGCAGTATGTTTAAGTACAGTTGTTACTTAAAATTTTTTTTAAAGATTTTATTTATTTATTTGACAGAGAGGGACACAGCGAGAGAGGGAACATAAGCAAGGGGAGTGGGAGAGGGAGAAGCAGCCTTCCCGCGAAGCAGGGAACTCAGTGCGGGGCTCGATCCCAGGACCCTGGGATCATGACCTGAGCCGAAGGCAGACGCTTAATGACTGAGCCACCCAGCCGCCCCTAAGTATAGTTGTTATGAAAATAACATGGTGGAAGAGCACTCAGCAGAACCTGGCATCTCTAAAGTAACATAGTTAGGCTTAGTGTATAATTCCATCCACTTCCCTGTCTTTTTAGTGTTGTTTGGAAAATATGTTATTGACCTCTTCTTCCCTTTATTTTTATTTTTATTTTTTTTAAAGTTTTTAATCTTTTTTTTTTTTTTTTAAAGATTTTATTTATTTATTTGAGACAGAGAGAATGAGAGACAGAGAGCATGAGAGGGAGGAGGGTCAGAGGGAGAAGCAGACTCCCTGCCAAGCAGGGAGCCCGATGCGGGACTCGATCCCGGGACTCCAGGATCATGACCTGAGCCGAAGGCAGTCGCTTAACCAACTGAGCCACCCAGGCGCCCTTCTTCTTCCCTTTAAAGATGGGGGTCCAAGTTTGAGGAGTATCATTTGGGGATGGGGACCTGTGTTTTTAGGCTTTCTTATTTTTGAAATTTAAAACTGTGTTAAAATCTGTCACTCTGATTTTCCAGGACAGCCCCATTCCGGGTTACTGCAGTCAGGGCTCATAAGCTGCTACGTGATGTATCTCACTTTCTCGGCGCTGTCCAGCAAACCCGTAGAAGTAGGTAAGCCAGCCTGCCTTCTTAGGGAGCGTGGGTTTGAATATTTTCATTGCAGAGGAAGGAGTATGTCTCTACTGAGCTGTTGATGAGAATGTCAGAGATGTAATAATCAATATAGATGATCTGGATTTTTCACTAAATAATGTCCTTAACGTGGGATGCGAAAATGAAAATTTCTTCTTCTGAGTCTTCCCGCTGTGTAGGAAAGACAGGAACAAAGATGGGCTGTTGAGTTTGCTTTGGGGCTAATCTACATTTTCCTGCTCTGTGTTTTCAAGGAACATCATTGTGTTTTGCTTATTTTGCGTTGTCTTTTTCGTTGGTTACTAATTTCCTTTTCTTCAGGTGGTCATCTCTCTGACTGTAAGAGAGGGTGGGAGGAACGTGGGAGTGGGAAGCAGGAGACAGGACTTGAGCCCAGCTCTAACGTTGGCTGACTGTGTGACCTTGAATTGCTCTTCTTAAATGTTTATTTATAGCGACAACACAACATGTATGAGCTTGGGAGTCAGACCGCCTGGGTTTGTAGCTTGGTTCTGCCACCTCAGTAACTTGTAGAGGGTTATTTACCTCTCTCTGCCTAGATACCTTGTCTTTAAAATGAGGATTTTAATTATTATTTTAACAAGGTAATTAAATAAGATTCCTATTTTATAGGGTGGTTTTTAAAGAATTCAATGAGTGTGTATGTGTGTATGTATATATGTGTTCTTGGCATGTCGTAGGTACTCTATAAGGGTTAGCTATTGTTATTGTAGTGGTTGTAATGATTATTTGAGAACTATAAGAGCCCTATTCTATTATACATTGTTATTATCTGAGCCCCTTGCCAGTAAAAGACCAAAAGACCATTTCTTATTTTGATTTCTGAACTCATTATATTTCATCATCCATATTGCTTTTGTGATATATAAACATGTATATAAATGTATACACACATATATACACATAAGTATGTATGAATGTATGTATGTTTGGGTACATTTGATCTTGTATAAATCAAGTTAAATAAATGTGCTATCTTTTCTCTAGAATAGAAAATTGAAGTTGTTTTCCTTTTTTAAATGTAGAAAGTAAATGCAAAGATAATTTTGAAAGTTTTATATACATGTATTGTGTGTATGAGTCTTGTCTTTATAGCTATTTATAGTGCAAAGTGATACAGTTGTAGGTCTTATATTAAGTACGGTCTATCCTGGATTTAATTTTTTTTTTTTTAAATAGCTCTATCTTGACTCTAAGTTTATTTAGGTCTAGTTTCTTTAAGACTTTCTTTTACGACTATTAATTTTTGGTTTTAATGTAACGAGGTTTTTGGCTACAGTGTTTTTCTCTTAAATGGCAGGTATCACTTACAAATAGAAAACTTCCTTTTAATTTCAGGTGGTACTACTTAGAAAAGTTCATATTTTGGTCAGTTAAAAAAATTTTTTTTTTCATTGGCCTAAGAATAAAGATTCCTTACACCACAGTACACACAGCTATTTTTGCTGTCTCAAATGTGAGTGCCAGTAATAATTGTAGTCTGTCTCCTAATACTTAGAATGTGCATGTTTGTAAAATGGATTTTATTTTTATTTATTTACTTAGGGAGGGGGAGAGGGAAAAGGAGAGAGAATCCCAAGCAGGTTCCACACCCAGCATGGAGCCTGATGTGGGGCTTGATCTCACAACCTGGAGATCATGACCTGAACCAAAATCAAGAGTTCGATGCTTAACCAACTGAGCCACCCAGGCACCCTACCTCTTGAAACTTTTAAGAAATCTAGAAAACCTGCAGGATATTCCCAGGTCACACGCTATTTTTTTATTTTAAAACCTTTTTTCTTTTTTTTAAGAGATTTTATTTTTAGGTATCTCTACACCCAACATGGGGCTTGAACTCACAACTCTTGAAAACAAGGGTTGCATTCTTCTTTGACTGAGCCAGCCAGGCGCCCCAGGATGTGTTTGTGTTTAGCACTTTTATTTTCTTTAAAGTGGGTTCCACGCCCAATGTGGGGCTTGACCTCATGACCCTGAGATCAAAAGTCACTTGTTCTACCGACTGAGCCAGCCAGGCAACTGACGCACACATGCTGTTTTTTCTCACACCTTTGCACAGGTAATTTTATTCTCTCCTGTGGGTGTCAGCAGTGTTCATAGACTGTAATTTGAAACACTCAGAAAGCACATACCTGAGTATTGTCATTTTTTTTACATCATGATTCAGTAACTACTAACCAGTTACACCTATTAAATACAGTGGAGAAAATGATATATCTGTACTGTTCCCTTGTAAACAAGGCTTTTGTGCACAATGGTAACAAATGGAATTAATGCATACTACAGCATCATTGAGGAAAGAACTTCTCTTTAAATAACTCTTCTATTTATAAATAAACTGATGTTTTTTAGCACTGTAGATTTAGGACATTTACAGACCTGATCGACAAAAAGAAACAGGACATATATATTTTTTAAAAGAAAATGTAGAGGGGTGGTGCCTGGCTGGCTCAGTTGGTAGAGCATGTGACTCTTGATCTCGGGGTTGTGAGTTCAAGCCCTGTGTTAGGTATAGAAATTACTTAAAAATAAATTTTTTTTTTTTTTTAAGATTTTTATTTACTTGTTTGAGAGAGAGAGTGAGGAGAGAGCGAGAACATGAGCTGAGGGGGTGAGGAGAGGGAGAAGCAGACTCCCCGGCTGAGCAGGGAGCCTGATGTGGGGCTCAATCCTGGGACTCCAGGATCATGACCTGAGCCGAAGGCAGACGCTTAACTAACTGAGCCACCCAGGCACCCCCTTAAAAATAAAATCTTAAAAAAAGAAAGAAAGAAAGTGTAGAGAAAGGGACCATTATGGAAGACTCTTCCTGGGAAAGGAGGTAAGAAGTAAGCAAAGGATAATAGCATCACGACCACCCTATTACTGACAGTAAAGGGACTTCGCATGTGAGTGGAGGCTTTGGACCGTGTGGCTCTTGCACAGCCAGTATGTATTTGGTTGTTGAGTAGCCTCGACACGCTTCTAGAGAGGATAGACACGGTGGAAACTCAAGAATGTCTGCATACTACCTCTGTTTAGAGCCTGCTAAGTCAACTGAAAAATAGGTATAGTTTTACTTTTTACTAGTGTTAGAAGAGTACTGAAAAGAGCAAGACTCTTACTGCATCATGGCATGGAGAAACCCTTTGGCATTCAGCTGGAATCTGAGGGTCTTGTTCGAAGAGGCTGCTTAGGTGGGAGGGGGTGCTTTTTTTTTTTTTTAAGATTTTATTTATTTATTTGATAGAATAATGCACACAAGCAGGGAGAGTGGCAGGCAGAGGGAGAGGGAGAAGCGGGCTCCCTGCTGAGCGGGACTTGATCCCAGGACCCTGGGATCATGACCTGAGCCCGAAGGCCGACTGAGCCACCCGGGCGCCCCAGTGGGTGCTTTGAAATAGCAGCAATCTAGTCTGACTTCAGTGGGACTGTAGAGTAGGAGTTTCCAATAATAAGCCTTCACTCTTCCAAGCTACCCAGATTTCCCCCAACTGAATGTCTGTCTGCTACAACAGGCTTTTCTAATTAACTGTGATTACTTTGTCTTTTCCTTGTAAGCTCTAGACGAGCATGGGAGGAATGTGACGATCTGTGTGCCAGACCTTGGTCAGGACCTGTACAGAGACGAAAACTTGGTTACTGGACTTGGTACCACTCTCTTGTTCATGTGCATCTTATATTCATGGTAAGTCTTAGGAGATACTTGAGGCAACCTTTGCAACTTTAAAAGTACGGAGGAAATTTTAAGAAGGGTTTAGCAACAGCAGCGAGGCAGCGAAGCAAATCCCACCTGAGGAAGAGGGCAAGTAGCTTGAAGGAAAAAGTGTGTGTCACAGCATTGAACCTCAGTGTTTGGACTTCGTTTTCCTTACTTGTATTTATATGGGTGACTATAATAGATCTATAGGACGTTGCAGCCCTTGAGGAAACGGTTGAATATTAGTCGCTAAAGCATTTTTGGAGGGCAAGGGAGTACAAAGTGGGGAAGAAATGGTTTGCGCCAGAACATTTTGGCCGCTTTCTAATCCACGGGAAATGCCATTTGTTCTGCTGCTGATGGAAAGAGTACAAAGCCGTACATACATGGTCATTTTGTGCTTGGCCCAAGAAAGACAGGAAACGCCCCTTTTCTTTTATGCTGAAACCCACAGTGCTGTTAAAGCAGGCTGTATTTCACATGCTCGTTCGTGGTGGGGTTGGTGCCGCCTTTATTTAGAATGTTTGAAAGATTGCCCAAGGGGGAAAAGTAACGGGTAGAGATGCTTCGTTACCGATTCCGAGTATGTATTTCAGTGATAATTAAGCTTCCCTTTGGCAATGATCTTCTCACATTTAGGTTTTACTTCTGTGTTTTACGTTTTCTTTGTTAGGTTTCAATGTATAAAAATTGCATCTTGTTATAGGTGTAATGTATTATGGTCTTCCCCTGGCAGAAACTGAAGAATCCTGACAGTGCTAGCTTATATAAAGAACATGTCTTTCTGTACACCCTGGTATTTTCTCTTACAGCTCTCACACTCCCTCCTGTTAGAAAGGGACCTACAGACAGACATTTTGGAGACACTGGAACTGGGTTTTTAGAGTACTTGTTCAGCCACGTGTCAGGCCATGAAGTGCTTGCTTGGGTGCAGGTGGTTGTCCCAGTGAAGGTTCCGTAACATTGGTCCTCATCCTGTCCCCGACAGAGTGACAGATTCTCCTGACAGCGGAAAGGACCACGGGGACCATGTCTGGCCTTTCATTTTTAATTAATTCCATAGCTGTTCACTTCGTACCTACTATACCCAAAGCAGTAGATGGGATTCGGGCCCAAGTCAGTGAATGTTGTCAGGAAAACCATAAAGCCACCCAAATTTTGAATGCTGATTGTCAGCTCTTCTTTCTCTGAGTAAGCTTTTCCTTCCTGAGTCTGTTTTTCTTGGGCTTCGGGGGCGGGGGAGGGGGGGAAACGGCGACGGCAAAGCTAATTTCATCGTTTATCCCTCAGGTTTTTTTCTATATTGGCATGTAAAAAATATTGCAGATGATGTGAGGAGAAAGTAGATGACTAATGAGCGCTTGCCCCTGACGCCCCGTCTCACAGCAGCGCTCCAGAGCTACCAGGTTCCAGGAGGGCTCCCCTTGTGTGGTCGCTGCTGCCCACCCCCTCCTCCCAGCGGGCACCGCCGTGTTGCACTTTAATCACTATCGTTCCATAACGTCTGTTACTGGCATTTACAGAGATTCCAGGTAGCTGCGGTCAGCTTTGAAAATTGTTATCCTTTTTAAAAGATTTTATTTATTTATTTGATGGAGACAGAGATACAGCGAGAGCAGGAACACAAGCAGGGGGAGTGGGAGAGGGAGAAGCAGGCTCCCCGCTGAGCAGGGAGCCCGATGCGGGGCTCGATCCCGGGACCCTGGGATCATGATCTGAGCCGAAGGCAGATGCTTAACGACTGAGCCACCCAGGCGCCCCATCCTTTTTTTTTTTTTAAAGGAATATCTAGAATTTTTTTCTTTTTTAAGATTTTTTTTTTTTTTTAAGTAATCTCTACACCCAATATAGGGCTTGAACTCACAACCCCCAGATGAAGAGTTGCATGCTCTTCTGACTGAGTCAGCTGGGCGCCCCAGGAATATCTAGAATTCTTGATAGCAGTTGTAGGAAGCCTAAAGACTGCGTAGTGTGAACATTACATGTTTTCCCTGAAAGCCCCAAGATTGCTTGGGTTTGGGGTTAACTTTTTTGTAAGGTCCTAGAAGCCTTACTGTAATGCTGTCTCCTCACCTGCTCCTTTAGGGGGCTCTCATGCTGGCCTCCACACTCGGTTTCTGGTTCTCTGTCATAAGTCCTGCTTCTGGGGCACTCACTATGAGTATGTTTTATCTTTGCTGTCTTAGCTAGAAGGAAGGGTTCAACCTAAACCTACTCCCTGGCTTTACAGCTGAGGCCATTCTTTCTCTAGACGCCTCTTCTGTTGTCCCCAGGCATTACTGCTATAAGAAGTATCAGAGCTTGGACCCCATGCAGGGGTTCCCTAATGGCTCTTTGTGTAGGTCCATCCCCCTGACACCCCCTTAGGCCCCAGCCTCCACTAACTACTCCTTAATTCCCCTCTTGGTCTCTAGGTTTTGATTGAAATTGTTATTTTGTTGGCTTCAAGTTCAGACTGTCCAGCCAGGCAGGATCCTGGAGTCAGTCAGCTTCAGTTCCCTCGTTGTACGTAAGGAAACTGAGGGGCATAGAGCCCATTTCTGTGATTCTCCACCCCCAATCTCAGGAACCCTCTCCTTGTGTCTCCTTGGCTAGAGTGCTGGGAGAGGCAGGTTCATAGTCGTTTTTCCCCCTGGGATTGTTTGGAGTAAGGTCCTTCACTGAGGTTCAAGGATAAGCTGGATGACTTTCCTCATTTTATTATTAGGAGGTATTTGTGCTATTAAATGGTCCTGGCCATTTCAGTTTTAACTATGCTTATGAGAAAAATAATTATTATTTAAATATTTAGGAATTTGAATTTAAAATTGGAAAAACTAAGAATCCTTATTAAATGTCAAACAACTTGCTAATTCAAAATGAAACATTCATGGCAATAGGGCAGACCCAGTAGAAATTAAGTACAAGGTTGGTAAGATAGAATTGGAGAGAGGATTGGCTTAAACTGGGAAGAGTTGGCAAATCACGGTGTCTATTCTTTTGGTGTGTTCTTTGTCTGCTACCTTTATTTAAGAAAGGAGGACAAGTTAAGAAAAAAAAATGGAGGAGTGTACAAGCTTTATTTTGAGAATCCTGCCGCTCCCTCACCTACCAACTAGAAATCTTCTGGTCTCTGCATTAAGGGGCATGTCAAGGCCTCCCCCCAGTTCACATAGGACTGTCTTCTCCATTGGGAGCTAGGAGTCACCAGTTATATTTGGGAACATAACTGAACTTCACACAAAGGGTGGGAATAGTCATGAGATCTCCCAAGGACCCTGTAAGTTTGTCAGGGAGCAGAATCTGTGCTCTCCAACAGGAAAGTCTGGACATGTTCTCTCGAGATTTTCTTTGATCTAGGGGAGTTTGGCAGTTCCCAAAGCAGTTGAAGCGGGTGTGGAGAGCCACCTGCATTTTGAATCATTCTGCCTTTATGGAAGAGGCCCTGGGCATGGCGGTGGTGGTGGGGGGGTGGAGGGGGTGGGCGGAAGGGAGGCGGTTTTTTTGTTCATCATAATTGCAAGGCACTGCTGGTTTCCTGTGAGTGCGGGCTAGAGATAGTCAACGGGCTGTAACTTGTCTATAGGGTGAGGCCCTGTCGCAAGCAAATGCGGTCAGTCTCCTTCCACGCCCCACAAGGAGCAGTGGGTGAAGTTGCTCCTGCCTTAGCCCTGGAAGGGAAGAGGTTCTGCATAATCCAGGAATTGTTGTGTAGCAACGTGTCTTGTGCTCATCAAACAGGGGGGTCTGAGTAATAGAATGCGGGCGATAAGAATTTCCTAGGTTTTTAAGGAGTCTGTGAAAACAGTGTTTCCTTGGTAATTCCAAGAGAGTATTTTGTGGGTGAAGGCCATGACTGAATTATAATAATATTTTATAGTGGCATCTACTTGTAGAAGTCCTCTGTTACTAATGATGAACTGAATACAGGTATTTATTTATTTTTAAAATTAAATTCAATTACTTAACATAGTGTATTATTAGTTTCAGAGGTAGAGGGTCAGTGATTCATCAGTCTTATATAACATCCAGTGCTCATCACATCACACGCCCTCCTCAGTGCCCATCACCCAGTTACCCCATCCTCCTACCTCCTTCCCCTCTAGCAGCCCTCGGTTTATTTCCTATGATTAAGAGTCTCCAGTTTATCTCCCTCTCTGATTTCATCTCGTTTTATTTTCCTTCCTTACCCTATGATCCTCTATCTTGTTTCTTAAATTCCACATATGAGTGAGATCATATGATAATTGCCTTTTTCTGACTGATTTATTTCGCTTAGCATAATACCCTATAGTTCCATCCACATTGTTGCAAATGGCAAGATCCCGTTCTTTTTGATGGCTGAGTAATAGAATACAGGTATTTAGAAATAAGAACAAAAGCTTCCCCATTTTGTGCTCTCTGATGATGGAAGTAAAGTGGCAGAGCTGCCAGAATCAAAAGCTTTGTTTTTCTTGAAACCATTTTATTCCGAAGAATTTACAAAAGTGCAGTATGTATTCTAACCCTTTTAAAGAAGGAATACCATCTTTTAGGTGAAAATTGGAGATAATCGATCTGTTTCTAAAAGGTTACATTTTCCTCCGCAGAAATGATATGCTGTATTAAATCATAATTCACCTGCAGAAAATATAGCCCGCTCTTACATGCAAGACCGAGGTGTATGTGTTTCTTGGGTGCACCACTATTGGGAAATATCTCTAAAATTCGTCGAAGGAGGCTAGAAGTCAGGAAGTGTGGGAGCGCTTGGGCCTTGATCAGCATCTGTCTGTACCGAACAGAAGAGAAAGTAATGCTATTGGACTTGAGTGGCCCACAAAGGAAGCAGTGTGCTTGGATCCCAGAGGACCTTCTTGTGAGGAAGGCTTTTTATTGTTTATTTGCATTTCACTCATCTCTTCTGTCTCGGAGAAAGAGGATGAGAATGAGCAGAGAAGGCAGTGTTGCTTCTTGGGGTTTATTCGGTTGACATGAGTCTTCTAATTCCTGCTTCTCCTGGGGCCACACCCCCGCCTGCCCCCAGGCCGGCGCCGGAGGCATGGCGCAAGAGGTTAGGGATTGTCTTTTTCACTGGGTCCCCAAGGGCTTAGAACAGGGCCTGACACATGGCAGGCTCGCAGTAAATATTTGCTAAATGAATTTATAGAGTTAGCCGGAACCCTGAGTATTGTATATATTTCTGTTTGCTTAAAATGTTCCCTTCCCCCCCATCCCCCCAGAAGAAATACCTTTTTTACTCCTAGAAGCCAGATTTTATAATATTTTACCTCTCTGGGTATAGGGAGAATGGTGGGAAGAATTTTTTTTTTTTAATCACACTGACAGCTAGTCTGTTGAATTTCCAAACAGAAAACCTTGTTCTTCCAGAGGCTGATTATCACAGTAAATAACTGTGACCTTTGCTTTTCATGCCCTTGCTTTTTTTTTTTTTTTTTTTGTAATGCTATCTCTGGGTTCTTTTGTCCAGTTTTGATCCCTTCTAAGTGAGACTACTCAAAAGTTGTGGAAAGATAAAAGTGAAATCAGAAAATCCTTTTGGCTTGGTGTTTGAGGGAGGAGAGGTGAAAACCAAGATAATAGGACCAAAAGATACCTTACTTCTTTATCAACAAACTTCTATTTGCTTAAAATGATCTAATGCAATCCGTGTGAAAAGACATCAACTGTAGAATTGGTCAGTCAGTTTTGGAGCAAAGCGTGATACTGGAATAGACAAGTTCTTTTTTTTTTTTTTTTAAAGATTTTATTTATTTATTTGAGAGAGAGAATGAGATAGAGCATGAGAGGGGGGAGGGTCAGAGGGAGAAGCAGACTCCCTGCTGAGCAGGGAGCCCGATTGTGGGACTCGATCCCAGGACTCCAGGATCATGACCTGAGCCGAAGGCAGTCGCTTAACCAACTGAGCCACCCAGGCGCGCTAGACGAGTTCTTTTTAAGGAGCCAGGACTGGAGGGTGCCGTGAGCCTCTCACGACAGCACTGGCCAGGCGGCTCTGCCCTTCCTCTGTTGGGATATAACATGTGTGTGTTTGTTTCTTAGCTTGACATCGACGACGAGGTCAAGTTCTGATGCTCTGCAGGGGCGATACGCGGCTCCTGAACTGGAAGTAAGTTCATTTCCTTCCCTGGTCCTGCTTCATCTCAGAAGACCCATTTTTCAGGAAGCCTCTTTCTGTGTGTTTGCATCTTTATTGATCTGCATCCCATTTTTCTCCCCAGGAAAGAATACAGGTTTTTTTTTTTTTTTAAAGATTTTATTTATTTATTCATGACAGACAGAGAGAGAGAGAGAGAGAGGCAGAGGGAGAAGCAGGCTCCCAAGGAGCAGGGAGCCCGATGTGGGACTCGATCCCAGGACCCTGAGATCATGACCTGAGCCAAAGGCAGACGCTTAACCATCTGAGCCACCCAGGTGCCCCAAGAATACAGTTTTTGTACAGAAAAGACAATGTCTTGTAGATACGATGGGATTAAAATGAATCTTTGATTTTCCTCCAACAAAACTAGCCTCTAGTGTGGCATTGCTGCCCATCTCCCACTCGAGGCCTGGGTAGCTTTGTCGGGCTGCTCTCTGGGATTTCCTTCTTTTTTTTTTTTTTTTTTTTAAAGATTTTATTTATTTATTCATGAGAGACAGAGAGAGAGAGAGAGAGAGAGAGAGGCAGAGGGAGAAGCAGGCTCCCAAGGAGCAGGGAGCCCGATGTGGGACTCGATCCCAGGACCCTGGGTTCATGACCTGAGCCGAAGGCAGACGCTTAACCATCTGAGCCACTCAGGTGCCCCTCTGCGATTTCCTTCTGTCATAATGGACTGTGTGTGGTGTGTGAACTTCTAGTCCATTCTTCTGTGTTGTTCTGGAGAAGGGAAGGAGCAAGCATCTGCTCCCTGCCACACTGCTGAGCATTGTCTACGTATTAGCTTATGTAACTGCATCAGTTCCATCAGGTGGGCATTTCACTGGATAAGGAATTGGGAACAGTAGAGGTCCAGAGAATCAGGGTGGTTGGCAGAAAGTCTGTTACTTCCTTACTTGTGCAAAAGTCTTTTGCTGGGGCCCTCATGGAACATCCACTTAGGTCAGAAAAGGGCTAATCCCATGGAGGCAGCCAGAAAAAGACTCAGCCCTGACCCCAAGAATGGAAGGAACATGGGATTCCAATGGTGGCTGAGACTTAACAGCACTTGCTACATGCCAGGCAGTTCTAAGCGCTATATTTGTGATTGCATTTCATCCTCATAAAAACCCAGTGAGGGCTTTATCTCCATTTTACAGAGGGGAGAGACAGAAAAGTTATTTAAACTTCTGATTAGCTGGCATGTGGCCTGTGCACTCTGGCTCCGGAGTCCATGGTCCTGAACTCTGCTGCCCGAGAGCTCAGCCGCTGGCTCCTGGCCCCTGGCCCCCGGCCGTGTCCTCGTAGCCTTCCCGGGATGGAGGAGCCCTGGTGTCTGTCCAGATACGGACGCTCTTCTCTGCAGCTGGGGCTCTGGGGACGGTCTTTCCTGCACCTGACCTGGAGATAGTGAACATTATGAAGGGTTGTCAGTCTGCCAGCAGCATTCAACAGCTCTTTCTGTCCCTTCAAAAAAGGAGAAGGCTCTGCTGAGTCTGAATAGGTTACTGCTTCTTACACAGAGGAGAATGGTCTCTAGAAGGCAGGCATTTGTTCTCACCACTGGCGGTGACCACCTGCTGAGGTCGTGCTCCGTGGCTTCAATGTCCCTATTGTGTAGAGTGCAAGCTCAAAGAACAGCAAGTCTCTAAGTTAGCTTTAAGAGGATGCTTTCCTTCTCATTCTAAGGAAAATGTCCCACTGTTTTCTTCTGAATGGGAGAGCCTGCAAAACGGAAGTTGGTTTGCTCTCCTTGTATCAAGTTTCACAGGATATACCTTTGAAAGAGAGAGTGGTTTCTTATGCTAAGTTAAGCTTCAGAAGAACTAGGACCCCAGGATACCCTGTCTTGAGCCCACTGAATGATTAGTGAATCTTAGACTGTGTCACTTGATCCAAGATTCTGTCACGGCCATTCCCTCTTTTAGAAGTATCCCTGATGTAGTAGGGAAACGGGCTTGGCTTTGAGGTGTATAAATGAGATGAAGGCTCGAGCTCCATGTCCTTGTCCCTGGCTCTGTGTTCTTTCTTTCTTTTTTTTTAAGATTTTATTTATTTATTCATGAGAGACAGAGCGAGAGAGGCAGAGGGAGAAGCAGGCTCCCAAGGAGCAGAGAGCCCGATGCGGAACTCGATCCCAGGACCCTGGGATCATGACCTGAGCCGAAGGCAGACGCTCAACCATCTGAGCCACCCAGGCGCCCTCTGTGTTCTTTCTAATAAAAGTACTGTCAGCCAGAAAGTGCCAAGGACCCAGTACTCCCCAGCCGGTCTTGCTATGTGTAATGTTTCTTACTCTGTTTACCAGAGTCTTTCTGAAATCATGTATTAATTTTTCATAATCCAGTTTTTTATTAGTTTATTGTTCTGAGTAGGTCAGAAACACGGTACAAATTTTTTTTTTTAAAGATTTTATTTATTTATTTGACAGAGACAGAGACAGCGAGAGCAGGAACACAAGCAGGGGGAGGGGGAGAGGGAGAAGCAGGCTCCCCGCGGAGCAGGGAGCCCGACGCGGGGCTCGATCCCAGGACCCTAGGATCATGACCTGAGCCGAAGGCAGATGCTTAACGACTGAGCCACCCAGGCACCCCAACACGGTACAAAATTTAAAAGGTGCCAGAGACTCTTCAAAGGAAGGCATCCCCTCCATCCACCCCGGCCCCCAGTACCCCTGCCTCTGTAGAGGCAGACAGTTCAGCAGTCTGATTTCATAGGAAATGGAGGTGGGCCTCCTGCTTCCAGACCTCCTAGCTTTACCATGTCTGATTCTGCCGGCTCCACCACCTGCTAGACCTCGCATGCCTAGACCTATTGCCTCTTGTGAACTGCAGACCTTGGAGTGCCTATCCTGCATTTATACTCCAGCTCTGTCACTAGACTCGTTTTGAACTTCAGGCCAGAATTGCTTGACCTCAGTTTCTTCAACTGCAAACAGAATAATAATCCCAGCAAGTAGAGCAAATCATCACCAGGAGTGAGCTCCGCGAGAGTGGGGACCTGTCTTGTTCACCTTGCATTTCAGGTTGAATTTTCCAGAAACAGCTGCCAAGGCAGAGTTGACATGCACAGTATCTATTAGGGATCAACACACGTGGAAGGAAAGGAAGGGGAAGGAGGCAAAATTGGGCCAAGGGTGAAGTTGAAGGGCACCGTAGGCTGGACAAAGCCTCTGTTGACCCCTTCGGTGCCCCAGAGCAGATATGACCCATCAGAGCAGTCGCCGAGGGTCAATGGCCGCACCCCTACACCTCTGCCGTGAGCAGTCATTCAATGTGGGTTGCTCAAGAGGGCTGGCTCTAGGGCAGGGCAACTCTGTGACCGAGGGAAAGCCTGGGAGCCGCCGTCTGGAGGCTGCTCACAGCACTCCCAAGTAGCTGAGCGAGCACTCAGTGAGCGCCATTGAAGGGGCTCTAGGTGGCTCACCTCCGTGTCTGTTTCCTGTCGCCGGCACCAGAGCACTTGGGAAGAACAGATGCTTGGTCAGATCCTGTGGAAGGGGTCTTTACGCGGAAGGCTTGGCGCATCACGTGGATGGCCTTTAGTGAAGTAGAAAAGCCCCCTGACGTTGTTGGGTTTGCTCTTCCAGGTAGCCCGGTGTTGTTTTTGCTTCGGCCCCGATGGAGAGGGTAAGTAGTCAATCTCCCTTACATGCAGCTCTAGTTTTAGGTGTTTGGGATTCACACCCAGAGAACTTGAATGGTAAGAGGAACGTTTTCTTCCAAAGCTGGTGTACTGTTGATCTACTTTTCACATTCTTCCTGAGTGATTGCTGGGTGTATTTGTGTTGGTATTCTGGCCAGCAAGAACCCGTTTCTGTTTTGGCTAATATGTAAGTTAAATTCTACAGTGAGATTTAGAGAAGGAGGAAGTACATTTTTTTCAAAGGAATGAAAATTTGGAAAATTTCTTCCTTTCAACTTCCTTTTCTTCTTGGATTGGAGCATCCCAGGGGCTTGAGAACACTTGGCTTGCTCTCTCACTTCCATCTGAGCTTATCCTGGGTTTTCTGTTAGTAAAGGTTCTCTTCTGCTCTGTTAAAAACGAATGTGGTGTTAGGAAACTCATCCTGTGGAGGAGGGTCCTGGGGTTGGGTGGGGGTTTTGCACGGAGGGTGTGGATGAAATTGCCTGAGGCTACAAACGGTTCTTGACATCTTTTCTACTCACCAGTCTCTGGGATTGGAATGAGTGAGTGTGACTGCTAACGCGGCAGGCGTGCCCGTGTTCGCTCAATGAGCTTGCGCTCGCTTTGTGCCTCGCAGACGCTGAAGAGCAGCAGAATGTGAAGGAGGGACCACGGGTCATTTATGATGAGAAGAGAGGCACTGTCTATAGCTACTCCTATTTCCACTTCGTGTTCTTTTTGGCTTCCCTCTATGTGATGATGACCGTCACCAGCTGGTTCAAGTGAGTGGCCCATTGTCTTAGACATTTTAGAAGGGATAGTCTTTAGAAAATCAAGTTATGTCCTAGTCTTTAAGTGCTGAGACCCACCCTGAGTCAGCTAAACTCTTCTCCAAATCCTGCTATGCTCATCTACACAGAAACAGTCCTGGGGTCTCAACAGTCTGCAGGCATGCTTTTAACCCTGGGAATTGCTGATGCTCACGCCCCACAACCAGGGCTAAGGTGGCACGTGTCCCCTCATTCCTTTTCTGTGCATTTACAAGCCTGTGCAATTTTTAAAATATAAATACGATTATATGTGTTTCCCCTTGAGATATTTTTGCTTTGTTTTGTTTTTTAAAGTTGGCAGTACATGATGGATCTAACTCGCCCTGTCACTACATAGAAATTCTCTTTTAATTCTTTTTGGATCATTTTTCACTGATCCGAAGTGGTGGTTGGATTGTAATTTGTTATAACTCAGAATACACATGGGATAGGCATTTAGGCTCACTGTGCTTTCTTTTATCCGCTCATGCAGCAGCTATTTGAGTGGCTTCGATGTGCTGCACTGTTAGAAATGGCAGGCTTATAATCTAACGGCGGAGGCAGACCATGATCCGAATGCGGTGTGGCAGATAGTGCTGACTGTTAGGGAGAAAAATGAGGAAAAGGAATGAGGAGTACCAGGTGGGGTTTAGGGCTGGTGGGGCCAGCAGAAGGCTTCCCTGGGGAGATTTTTCCAGAACATCTTAAGGGAAAAGAGAGGAGGGAGCTTCTAATGTATCCCCAATGCATCTAATGCTTTGGTAATTCCTGGAAAGTTTTGGCATGGGAAGCTTAAAAGATGGAGGGAGCTATAATTAATAAGGCAGAAAATAACAGATATTGTCAAGAATGTGGGAAAAATTTAGAACCCTTTTACAAAAACTCCTGCTAGGATCGTAAACATGGTGCAACCACTTTGGAAAACACTTTGGCAGTTCCTCCGAATGTTAAACACAGAGTTATGGTATGACCTGGCTGTGCTAATCCTAGGTATATACCCAACAGGGAAGAAAAGTATGGCCACACAACAACTTCTACACACATCACGTATAAGCAGCATCACTTATCACAGCCAAAAAGTAGAAACCACCCAAATGTCTATTAGCTGATGAATGGATAAACAAAACATGCTATCAACACACAGTGGAATATCACTCAGCAATAAAAAGGAATCAAGTACTGATCCATGCTACCACATGAACAAACCTTAAACACCGGTCACGAGAGGCCACATAATTCCATTTATATGAAATGTCTGGAATAGGCAAATCCAGAGAGACAGAAAGTAGATTAGTGAATGCCAGGGGCTGGGAGGAGGCAGGGAAATGATGTACACTTTAAATGGTGTGAGTTGTATCTGAATCGAGCCGTTAGGAGAAACAGAAAGGCTGGAGGGGATGGGAGCAGGGAGACCCCTTATGGAAGAGATCTTCTCACTGCCTTGTTCTCTTCCTGCTCTGACCACAGTTGGCTCTCGTTTCCACAGCTATGAAAGTGCCAACATCGAAACCTTCTTCAGTGGAAGCTGGTCCATCTTCTGGGTCAAGATGGCCTCCTGCTGGATGTGTGTGCTCTTATACCTGGGGACCCTCGTCGCTCCCCTCTGCTGTCCCTCTCGCCAGTTCTCTGTGTGAGGAGGATCGGAGCAGGCCTGCAGGCTGGAAGTGACATCCCTTGAACAAGTGTCCCAGGGGTCTGAGCCATGACTGGTGCTTCGTGAAAAGCTGGCATCCTCTGGCTGGTTTGAGTGGGTCTGAAAAAGGCTTTCAGAAAGAAAAAAAAAATCACCTGATTGGCTTTTTAATTCGGAAAATCAAAAAGAAATAACCATTTTATTCCGAAAGAACTGAAATTTTCAACCAAGCTGATCCTGAGTGATATTTTGTGTGTGTCTCCGCTCTAAAAACTGGAAGACAAATTAGGCTAGTATTTTCCTTCTATACTTTTTTTTACCAAAACACAGTTTGGGGCATGACAGGGATAAATCTGATCTTGTCATTCTTATCCTTGGAATAGAAAACCTTGCCAAAATCTTGAACCCTCAGCCCCTGACGGAATGCAGATCCGTCTCCCACACCTCGGCCGGGAGCCTCATCTGCAGTGGGCTCTGCAGAGACCACTCATCCCGCAGGCTCCTTGCTCTCAGCTACTTGGTATTTATAGGGTACAAGAGGAAGCACCTGCTTTTAACTCCACCCTTGTGCTGTTTCCTCCTGGCCTCCAGACGTTTCCCTTTGAAGCTGTGATGCTGGGAATCACAACTTCACACTCTGCCCTTGCCCTTCTCAGAGGTCCCCTCATCCTTTCTGGGCTCAACGTCTTTGCCCTAATGTGAAAAAGCACAATTTGCCGTCACTACCATGTGGTTCTCCCACTGTGCTATTCCTTCCTGATCCGAGTTCCTGCAATAATTGTGACTCCTATTTGTGGTGTTATTCACATGATTATAGAACAATATCCATGTTGTTTTCTTTGTCTGAATGATGGAGGGCTATCGTTCTTACTTGTTTGTATTATTAGTATTAATAATACTCTAGGACCTTACTTTGACTGAAGCCCGCTGCATCTCTCTTTCAGTTATGAAAGTCAGCCAGTTTCTCTTCCACCTTGAGGCCTTTGAAATTGTAAAAGCAAAAGGGCTCTTGTTTCCTGGATCTGGAAGGTGCATGATAATATTCACTGTGGGTTTTTGGAGTAGATTTGCTGAGGTGAGGATTCCAGGCAGCAACTCAAACTGGGCTGACCAGATAAGGCCTATCTCGTACAAGTTGTAGAAGTGGCCAAATATACTTAGAAGAAATCGTAGGGGGTGAGGGGGTGGGGAGGGGGCTATGTAATTAAGCCATAAGCAACATCCATGGAGATTTCCAAAAATACGAACTTGTAAAGTAATACTCATAAGAGATTTGACTTTAGGCAGCTGCCCAAGAAGATATCCGTGTTCAGTGTTGATGTCCATCCTCAGTCAGGGAAGAGTTTGCTCAGTGGAAAGTCTATTAGGGACCCCAGTGGAGACATGGTGGGGATGCTCCCAGGAGTGTCTCGTGCAGGGTGGAAAGGGTCCTCTCAAGCTCCCTGGCACAGAGGGTCTGAGAATGGAGACACTTGGCCTGTACTTTGTGTGTCCTGCCAAGTTGGGCAGAATCGGGTCCCTGTGTGCCAAAATGCTGGTGTGGGGAATTAGTCCAATTCTTCATTTTTGCTCCTTTGCCCTCCTCCCAGGAACACAAGCGGGAAAACGAATTCAGTGAACGAATTCCTCTAGAATCTTGCCTTATTTATGTTTGAGGTTCCGTTTTTAAAGGCAGTCGTGTATGGGTGAGAGCCTTGTTTTTTGCAAACTTAATCCAATTTCTTATTTTAGGTCAGAAGCTCTTTGAGCTTGGCAGTTGAAAGGTCTCTGGCATCACAAAATGGAAAACCGCCGCATGCAGTTCCTGTTAAGCCAGTGAGCCTGGGAGCTCTGTGGGTCGGGGACAGGTTGAGGGAATGGGTTGTGTATGGGACAGCCCCCGGGCAGGAGCTGCCACGGTGGCTGGTGCGGTGACACAGGGCTCTGGGTAAGCTGAGACTGGCTTTAGGAAAGACCGCGAGCAGAGTCCCATCAAGAGCTGGGATGCTAGTTTCAGTGTGTTTTCTTCCTGCCAGGGTCTGGTTTGGGCAGCCAGCTGTGTGACTTTAGAACTGGCCCTTAGGGCAGGTCACGGTCCAGCTGACAGGGCTCCTGTTCCTTGGCTGGCCTTTGTTGGCGGGCTTCCCCTGCAGAAAGAAGCTCAGGGAAACAGAAAGGAAAGCATTCGTTGCCGGTGGCAGGGCCCTCAGTGCTTCCTTCTTTAGCTGGCCCAGCCAACGCATGTTTTGGAGCTGCTTAAAACTTGGTTTGTGGCCCAAAGTTCTTGAAGTTTAGTTTAGTCTGACACGAGAGGCAGAGTTGCAGTCACGCTGATTTTTAGTCTCAACTGAGAGTCGAAGCAAGTTTATCGGAATGATGGCAGAGATGAGGATATACCCTAAGGACTGAGGGCATATAAATAAGGTGACTTTAATGATTATTCATTGTCATAAACAATACTCAGGTGATGAGTCAATGTTTGTGGGTGTAAAGAACCTACATTCTTGTGCTGTTGTGATTTAAGAAACTGGAAAAATTGTGCCAATTGCTTTGAGTTGCTATAATGAAGGTGTTCATTGGATAAATTCACTGATCTCTTTTTAAAATAATTTTGCTTCCTACAACTTTTTGTACATGATTTTAAAAACTACATTCCCAGTAGCTGCTGGTCAGACTCCTTTAGCGATACAAGAGGGAGAAGTTTTTTAAAAAGCTCTATGTGTATGTTTCTTCTGTGCTATTCCTACGATGTGGAAATTTTTTCCCTTCTCGTTTTCATGGGTAGAAACACTAGGTGGGGGAAAGGATTCTTCTGGGAATGTTGCTGTATACCTAGATGGGTCATCTGACTGAAGGCTGGAGACTTTTCTGTCAAAAGCTTTTGGAAACCCAACTTGGTCCTTATTGGGTTGAGTTTTTATAATACTGGTTAGTTGGTTTTGCTTTTGTCCTCTCAGTTCCTTGGGGAATGGCTTGAAAGAATTGTTCCCCAGAGGTGTTTGGGGCTCTTTGGTGGAGTAGAAGGACTGTATGCATGTGGGCTGTTGGAAGGTGGGGTTACTGGAGATTTGGGGTTCTGGTGCCTATCAGGAATGGTCAGCAGTTGGGCCCCCACATCTCATTTTTTAAATTTCCAGTTCCTCAGAGGATCCTTCATTCTGGATGACCTTCGTGTAATGCTAATCCCCACCCTCACCCCCATATTGTCCCCCTCTGCCTATTTAAGATTATGTACTTATTTAATTTTAGCCAGAAGTTCATTGGTGCTTCATGTTACCCTGCAAAGGGAATTCCAGAGCCTTTGTTTAAGCCTCCTTGGCTTTTTTTCTCCTTTGACTCCCTTTCTAAATAGCATTTCATTTTGGCGTACATTTGTGTTCTACTCCTCTTGGAAGTGAAAGCGGTTTTAATCTATAACGAAGAAGGGTGTGACCTTGGGCTAAGACCCTGCCTGTCCAGAGAGAACGCTGGGTCTTCCTTAATCAGGGACAGTGCAGTAGTCACTCAGCTCATGGAATTCTCTGTAGGAGACTCTCCTAATAGAACTAACTCCCTCTGCTTTGTTCTTAAGGCCACCATGTTTCCTGCCATCTTGAAAATGCTTGTAAAGCCTCAGACACGTTCATCTAGTGTTGCATTTCAGGCAGAGATGGGCTCGCTCATGTTGGACTTATGTTACAGAGCTAGAGAGCTGTTTACGTAGATCTTTCAAACTAATGCTGGTCATTCTAAAGATCTTTATCTTTTTAAAATTTTCTTCCTCAGTAAATCACTTGGAGAGGCATTCATTTTGAAAGGGGGAAATATTTGGCTTTTACCAAAGAGGGTTTTTTGTTATTAAGCAAAATTCCTTCAGAAAAACTTAATTGGGTAAGGATAGATTAAAAACGCATATGTCCAAATCCACTTCTGTAGGAGTTCAGTCATTTATGTGAGTAAAATGATGAAGAACTCTTTAAGGTAATCCTCTGGGTGAAGGATCCTGGGAAATTCTCTCAGGTAAAGAAAGCTTGCAACAGATGTGTAATATATGTCTTGAGAGTTATTTATAAGAAATTTAAGAGGATTGTTTTGCTTTCCTATATTAAAGATTTAAGTTCTTTTTTTACTTTGCAAAAAAAATTCTACAAAAAGTTTTATAATTGTAACATTGTTAATTTTTAAAACTTTTCCAAAACAATTAGCTGTAGCCGGATTATGTGGTTATGTTTTGCTCTACTTAGAATTTGAAATGTGATATGTGTGGTAAATTTACTGTTTGAAATTTATAATAGTCTTGGATGTGGTTAGAGTTTTGTTAACTTTTTAAAAATTATTTTCTTCCCTCTAGTCACAAAGGCAACTGTGGGTTTATATTTGTTTTTTGAATGCTAATTTTTCTATGAAGCATCTGAAGTTGACCAGTCTTTGCCTATGTAGAAAACTCAAAACTTGTTAACTCTGTACTTTAATAAAATTTAAAATGGAAAACTACATCATTGTTGTTGTTTTGGTTTTTGTGGTTTTTTGTAATTAAACATCCTCCAGGTGGTGTGTTTTTTTTTTTAAAGATTTTATTTATTTATTTGACAGAGACACAGTGAGAGAGGGAACACAAGCAGGGAGAGTGGGAGAGGGAGAAGCAGGCTGCCTGATGCGTGGCTCGATCCCAGGACCCTGGGATCATGGCCTGAGCTGAAGGCAGACGCTCAACCGACTGAGCCACCCAGGTGCCCCTCCAGGTGGTGTTTTCCGAAGATGTTGCCTTCAGATGTTAATCACCATTCTCTCAAGCTCATAGAATCTTTTCTGATTCTTGATAATGAAAATATAAACATGAAAACCCAAATTTTTTGTTTCCTCCACCCCCCTCTCAAAGCTTTTGTGGACTGCCTTTTTCCTATTCTTAGGCTAGTGCCACACTATCTTAAATATGAGAATTAGAGTGAGTCTCTAAGGAAGGTAGTAGAAGTCTTCCAGCATGGGCCTTCTTTTTCAAGATTCGGCTTTCCTAGGCCTTTTATATTTTCCTTAAAAATTTAGGCTTGAGTGGGATGGCACTGTGTCATTAGGCTAATTTGGGGAGGATTGACATTATAACAACATTAAGTCTTCTGATCTAGCATTATTTTTCATTCATGTAGGTTTTTAAATTTTTCTTTAGTAGCATGGTAGAGTATTTCTATTTTTACTAAAATGTCTTCATGTGAAATTTAATCTTTTTTTTTTTTTAAAGATTTTATTTATTTGTCAGAGAGAGAGTGAGCACAAGCAGAGGGAGCAGAGCGGCAGGCCGAGCAGGCAGAGGGAGAAGCAGGCTCCCCACTGAGCAGGGAGCCTGATGTGGGGCTCGATTCGAGGACCCCAAATTATGACCTGAGCTGAAGGCAGACGCTTAACCGACTGAGCCACCCAGGCATCCCATAAATTTAATCTTGATCCTGCTAGTCCTTTTTTAAATGTGAGATTAGTTTCGTGAGTGTTTAAATTATGCATGTCCCATAATATAAAAGTGACCACCTTGGGGCGCCTGGGTGGCTCAGATGGTTAAGCTGCTGCCTTCGGCTCGGGTCATGATCCCAGGGTACTGGGATCGAGCCCCACATCCATCTCCTGGCTCAGTGGGGAGCCTGCTTCTCCCTCTGCCTCTCCCCCTGCTCATGCTCTCTCTCTGTATCTCTGTGTCTCAAATAAATAAATAAAATCTTAAAAAAAAAAAAGTGACCACCTTAACCATATCAAAGTATATGGTCAATAGTGTTTTGTTTTTTTTTAAAGATGTTATTTATTTATTTGACAGAGACATAGCGAGAGAGGGAACACAGTACTGTTGTGCAACCAACCTCCAGAACTCTTCTCATCTTGCAGAGCTGAAGCTCTGTACCCATTAAACAGCTTCCCACCAGCCCCTGGCTTTCTACCACTATTCTACTTTCTTTCTCTATGAATTTGTCATTTGCTTCATTTTCCCCCCTCTGTTTCTTCCCACATAGATGCTGATCCTGTTCAGGTCTTCTGACTCACTTGTACTTTGGGGTGCACCACTTTTTGTTGCAAATGTCGTCCACGTGTTTTTGGTTGTGCTAATTACTCTGTTTTTGTGTGGGAATTCAGGAATATCCAAAATTTCTGCTTCTATCATTGCCATCATTTCTTCCATTCACTCTTGAATTGAACCCGTTGCAATAGGGCTTTACACACACCTTTTCCCAGAAACTGCGTTTTCGGGCCATTGGTAACCTCTGTGTTGCTGAATCCATTGTCCTCACCTTACTTGGTTTATCAGAAGCACTTGAAAGTATCAACTAAATGGCCTTTTTCAGATTTCACTAGTATTTATATATACCCTGTTTTGAAAGGGATTGTCTATTAGAGTTATCTTGTCTCTGTTGACATTGTACTTAAGATCAGAAGAGGCAGGTAACTTTTCTCAGGTCCCAAATCTCTGCACCCACAGAACCACATTCAAAGAATCACCTCTGGAAGCATGATCTATAAGTGGACGTGACTTCATTCTTAGCACCACTTTCTGGACCATCCCATAAGGCCTGATTTGCAGCTAAGTAGTTTGCTCAGCCTGCTTCCAGCCCATAATGACTGGGAGTCAGTGGCTTAGTTTGAATGATTTCTGTCTCAGTGTAAGGTGGTGGTGCTTTTGCTCATTTCTCTTAAAAACATTGTGTTCGGGCGCCTGGGTCGCTCAGTCGTTAAGCGTCTGCCTTCGGCTCAGGTCATGATCCCAGGGTCCTGGGATTGAGCCCCACATCGGGCTCCCTGCTCCGCGGGAGGCCTGCTTCTCCCTCTCCCACTTCCGCTGCTTGTGTTCCTGCTCTTGCTATCTCTGTCTCTGTCAAATAAATAAATAAAATCTTTAAAAAAAACAAAAACAAAAAACACAAAAAAACATTGTGTTCTCTGGGAATCTTAATGGGATTCATTAAATCAGATAAAAGCCATCTCCGCGGGGGCGCCTGGGTGGCTCAGTCGGTTAAGCGACTGCCTTCGGCTCAGGTCATGATCCTGGAGTCCCGGGATCGAGTCCCGCATCGGGCTCCCTGCTCGTTGGGAAGCCTGCTTCTGCCTCTGACCCTCGCCCCTCTCATGCTCTCTCTCTCATTCTCTCTCTCTCAAATAAATAAATAAAATCTTAAAAAAAAAAAAAGCCATCTCCGCGGATCTTTTCTAGAAGACCTCTTCTTTCGGCGGCAGGTCAGAGTGCTGTGTGCAAGTACTCCTATTCTTGCAGAAGCCTTTTTGTCTAGCCAGGAGGATCTGAGAATCACTCCCTCAAATCTTTCTGAGGTCTTAGCTGAGAGGGCTTTATCTTGACCCTGAGGTCACATTTTACTTGTGGCATCTGAGAAATAATAAGTAGCTAATAAAATAGTGCTGTTAAAAATACTTCATTGAATGTGTCCAGTTGTATTGTTAAATGAAAAGTAGTTGAGAAAAACTATTGCAGTGCAACCCAAGTCCTGGGTGTGTGTGAACTGTCAAAGAAGAAAATTATCCTGATGCTTGTTAAAACAGTAAGGAAGAGTTTATTCGGGACTATTGTCCTTTGAGTTCTACAACAGGGCAGAGATCAGGCTGTTAAAAACAAGACAATAGGCCCAAAATGGGAGTTGCTTATGCTAAGGTCCACGTCACCAAATGGAGACTTAGTTTTGGTTCTCTCTCTGAGAGTTTGGTTTCTCTCTCAGAAATCATACACCAGTTAATCAGGAGTCATAAGCCAGTTCCTTAGGAATTACTTGATGAGCATCAGTTAGGTAATTGGCTCGTTGACGCCCGTCATTCCCAAAGGAAAATGACCTTGCGATAACCAATCCAAGTCTTTGCCTAGTATAACTTCCTTGTTTCCTCTGCCTTGTGCCTATGTCTTCCATTTTGTACAGCTACTTGGAGTTCCTTTGTATCTGCTAGATTGGATGCGGCTCAATTTGAATCCATTTTTGCTCAAACTCTTAAATTTTTAAATATGCCTCAGTTTATCTTTTAATAGACTGAACTCTGAATACAATAAGGACAAGTGGGAATGTGTAGCCAAAAAGCAGAGGGAGGGGGTCAGTGGATGGACATTACAAGAGGAGACATCCAAGGGTAGGGGGGATTCTTGCTAAATTGACCTAACCAGACTCTTGCTAAGGCAGACCAAGGATTTATACATCAAAGGTGAGGGATGTTGGGGCACCTGGGTGACTCAGTTGGTTAAGCATCTGCCTTCGGTCAGGTCAAGATCCCAGGGTCCTGGGATCGAGCCCCGTGTCAGGCACCCTGCTCAGTGGGAGCCTGCTTCTCCCTCTCCCTCTCCCCCTGCTTGTGCTCTCCCTCTCTCTGTCAAATAAATAAATAAAATATTAAAAAAAAAAAAGTGAGGAATGAAGAACATGAGCCAGTATCAAGGGTGGGAGGTTCTTGCTAAGACTGGGCTATGCAAGCCTGGCAAGGACAGGATGAGCATGGACGGTCTAGGCCTAGTCAAGAAGAGAGCCCAGGAACTTACGGGCTTGGAACTGAAAATACAGCAAATCAGGCCTTATGGGCTTGGAACTGAAAATTCAGCTGTAGAATGGCTGCTGTCTTGAACCAAGGAGGTGGGAAACCTTTTTAGATTTTATTTTTTTGAGAGACAGCGAGTGCAGGTGGGGTAAGGGGCAGAGGGAGAGGGAGTGAGAATCTCAAGCAGACTCCCCAGTAAGCGCAAAGCCCAGTGTGGGGCTTAACTTCACGACTGTAAGTTGATGACCTGAGCCCGAAATCAAAAGTTGGACATCAAACTGACTGAGCCACCTAGGTGCCCCAAGGAGATGGGAAACTTAAAAGATATTGTTAGTGACTCTTAGGCATTATGGACACAGGGAAGAAACCCAATTTGCAGGAAAGCTACAGGATTGAAGCAGACGTACAGAGGAGCACTTGTTAAAGAGAAGGGGGAGGCAGAGAGAGAATGGGGTTCTGCATGTCCTATGGTGTCCAGTCCCCAGCTCTAATCCATTCTGGAATTCCAGTTTAAAATGACAATGGGGGGCGCCTGGTGGCTCAGTCGTTAAGCGTCTGCCTTCAGCTCAGGTCATGATCCCAGGGTCCTGGGGTCGACAGGCTCCCTGCTCAGCGGGAAGCCTGCTTCTCCCTCTCCCACCCCCCCTGCTTGTGTTCCCTCTCTCGCTGTGTCTCTCTCTGTCAAATAAATAAATAAAATCTTTAAAAAAATAAAATAAAACGACAGTGGTAGTTCATGTTTATGGAACCCTTGATGTGTGCCTGGCATAATCCTCACAAAGATCCCATGGCCCTTACTCTTCTAACCCTCATTTTACGCATGGGGAAAAGGGGAAACTTTTCTTAAAATTCTTACTAAATGCAATTGTTTTTACAGAGGTTGCCAAATCTCTGCTCTCCCCATTGCTTTTCCTTCTTTTCTTTACCACACCCTCCCCCCCAACCCAAACTACCCTTTCAGGTCAATTTTTTCCTTTTCATATGTAGAGCTTTCTCTTGGCTTTTCTATTTGTATAGCAATTATATTGATGAGGAATAGCATTTGAGTCATCTACTGGACCTCAATGTCTTAAACACCTGAGTTTTTGGTTCAGTATCTCAAGGACTTTAGGCCAAAGGTTACTGTGAATTTCTGGCTTTTCCTTTCTGGCCCTCAGGGACTACTTGGTAGATCCATCTTATGTATATTCTAGGCAGAAGACCAAGGTAGGGCTCAGGGCTCCCTGGAGAGAAGCACATTGCATATTTTAGGGCAGGAAATATGAGGGTCTGGAATATTCTGTTATTGCCAGTAAATAAGAATACTTACAAAGACTCTGATGACAAGGTAAGTTATGTCTAGTAATGAATTTTGTCTAGCAATAAGTTTTGTAATCATTACAGTATATAGTGTATTTTTCTGCCTTTTAGGGTGACAAGGCAAGTAAAGAGACTAATTAGACTTATAATATCAATAATTCATAAGAACTTATAGGTAATTTTGAAGTCATTGTTTAAATGTTTATTATAAATTATTAAATTTATATGGTTAAACTTTATATTTAGTGTGTTTTAAGCGTTTAGAAAGATTTAGTCTATAGAAATGTGAATACTTTTTTGGGATTTTTGAAGGACTTGAGAAAATCAAATGTATTAGGTTGTAATTTGAATTTTCTAAAATGTAATTTTAAAAATTTGATAAGTATCGGGGCATATTTCACCAATTAGGCTTATAAATTTATTAATCAAACCCAAATAAAATTGGATAATAAAATATTAACACAAAATTCATCAATTTGTAAATAAAATTACATGAGTTTAAAGGCTTAGAAATTAAGTTTTAAAATACCTTATTTAAATATATAAAATGTAAGTTGAAACTCAACTTATTTATCTTAGTGCCTGGAGGTTCTCTTCAGACATAAAACCCAGTTGACACTTTGGGTGTATCAGTCAGTGTAGGCTAAGTTATGCTGTGGTAACAAGCAACTCCAAAAGTCTCAGTGGTACATAATGACTAAAGTTCTGTTCTTCATGTTACATGTCAGCTGTGGGCTGTCTGTAGTTCTGTTTAGTTCTCTTCACTTTGGGAGGCAGGTTGATATAGCAGCCTCTATTTGGGACTTTGCTGATGAAGGGTAGCAGAATACATCACACCAATATATGTCACTTTGTGTAAGGATTATTTTGAGCTGAAGGTAATTGAGAAGAAACAGAAGAAAAGCTCTGCTCTCTCCCTATTTGCCTGAAAGCAGGGCATAAATTTACAGTTATCCCCCATTCTCTCTGTACCAGAAAGGAGAAATGTTAATCCCTGGAGACAACTTTGGACCCTTATCAATGGAGGAGGCAACTGACTTAAATCTGCATAACAAATCTTACTCTTGTTTACCATGCTCTTTCTGGTTTGCCCATAACTGGCCTTCCCCACACTTTCTTTCTTTTGCCTTCAGCTGAAGATGTTATTTAAGCCTGAGTTGTAACCTGTTTCTGAGAGTTATTTTATCCTGGGTATCTCCCTTGGAGGTATAGAATGATGGGTAGCAAACATGCCACTTGGGCATCTTGATTATTTTGAGCTGTAGATACTTAAAAAACAGCAATTGCAGGGAGAAGTTTCTCTGAACTCCCCTTGTTTGCCTAAAGACAGATCCTCCAAAAGGAACTCAGTTATTATAAATCCCCTCCCTGGGATTTTCATCAACTGGGGAGGATTGACTTTCATCACAGGAGAGGCTAGAAGTTGACATCACACCCAGATGAAATGTTCCAAACTATCATACCTCCCATCCATTCTCCTAAGGGCCCATTCATCTTTTCTAAAAATCGTTTACTCTCCCTAAGAAGCCTACATTCCCCCCCGACACACACACCTTTTCCTATTAAGATGTTATTTAAGTCTGAATTCTAAGCCACCTCAGGGAATTACTCTTTTTCCCCTGTGTTATCTCCCACGTGTACATGAGATATTAATAAACTTGTGTGTTTTTCTCTTGCTAATCTATTCTTAATACAGGAGTCTCAGCCAAGAACTCAAGGATAGAGTGAAAATTCTTTTTCCTTTCCCAGAACATGTCAATAAACTTCTCTTTGTTCTGTTTTCCTCTTTTGTTATAGGGGCCCCAGCCTAGAACTTAGAAGGGTGTAAGGGAAATTATTTTTTCTCCCCTACACTGGTCTCGAGTGTTACGGGATTTTTTCTCCATCAGTGCCCACGGTTCTTCAAAGAATGAAGTGGTAAACAAGACAGAGTGGTGGGCAGCAAAGCAAGGTTTATTGAGCAAAGTGATAATACAGAGTGATAGCAAAGTGATCATACAAAGCTCCCAAGGAGGGAGGGGACCCAAAGGGATTGCCACCAGAGTTTAAGTCTAGGGGTTTTTATGGGCTTGTTGGTGGACTGTTTTAATCTGATTAACCCTCCCTGTGCCTGTCATCTAATCAGGTTTTTGTCACATGGGAAAGGGTGGAGGACTCCTTCCAGGGTGGTGTAAAATCCTTTGAAGGGTGGTTTTCTCTTAGGGTAGAGGGTTGGCGGGGAGGGTTGTTCCTGCCTGCCTGCCTTCTTTATCCTTCATCACGTGGAAGAAAGAGAGAAGATGACAGAACCACATGGTGATTCCTAAATCTTCTGTTTAGAGGTGGGGCACATTTCTGTTACCGTTACATTGCTCGAAGCAAGTCCTATGGCCACTCTTGAGGTCAACAGGGTGGGGATATATAATCCTCCCACACTGGGGGCCAAACAAGTCACACACCCAGGGCTGATGCAATGAGACAGGGAAGTATTATCTCCCCCAAGGGTGGGGCAGCAAATATTTAGAATAATAATACAATCTATTATAATATGGAATAAGGAGATTTCTAAAAATTTCTTACAATTTCCTTTTTTCTCTGTCACCTATGTTGTCAGTATGTCCTAATTTAAGTTTTTAATTAAAAATTTCTTTAGTAGCCAGATTAAAATTTATAAATTTTATTTGGACAAAAAGGCAGTAGATAACTAATTTGTTGTTTTTAATACAGAAAGGGTGGTATGTGTACAACTGTTTTAGGAAGATATATGTCACAACATTAAAGGAAAAAGTGTCTATTGGAAAACTTACATTTCAGGTAGATCTCTATTCAACCTGTCAGCATAATAAGAACATGGCTATGAAATGGAATGTGTTTGTTAAATAAATAAATCAGTAAATGATGAATGTTGGTTAGTTAGTGGGGAGAGCATAGTCTCATGATGGCTTACAGACATCTTGTATTACAAGATACATTCTTTTGTGGTTATCTGGCTGATGTCATGAAATTCTGACTTTTGCCACCAGGGAAGATTATATTTCTCCTTGGCAGGGAATTCCGTATTTAGTACAGTTTGGATCTTCCTGCATAACATCACAGCAAAACTTTTGTGCTTAATTGACTCTTCATTTGCTTCTGCTTTTATAGTCAGTACTGATCTTACTGATGAACTAGCTTTTTATGATCCAAATTGGGTCTCTGCCTAGTTGGTCATTTTTGTCCCAGTTATACTTGGGGGTTGAGACTCAATCAAATTTTCAGTTCTCCTCCCACCCGCACCATTTTGGCTTTTCATTATATTTAACTGAATTTTCATAACGATGACCCTGAAGTGTTCTCTTCCTCCCTGTCCTGTGGAGACAAGAAAACCCAGACGACCACACTGACAGGTAACCTGTAAGCTCCTCCTTGCTCAGATAGTCTCAAACTTTAGACTAGGTTTGCAGGAATGTTCATGATTCAGCCTTGTGAGTCTGCTGAATGAATGCTGATAGAATCAATCTCAGTCTTTTTTCCACTATTTCAAGTAATAGCTTTATTTATGTATCTTTGTCTCACCACCCCACCTACCATATGGCCTTCTCTTGACCTGTACAATGACATCTCTTGAATCACTTTGCTCTTCTCCATCTCCAAAGCCACTGTCTTAGTTCACCTTGGCCACCCCAATATTATTGGAACAACTGCCCACCTGCATCTTTCCATCTTCGGATATTCCCAATCCATTAGAAGCCATGGTGACCTTTAAGTAAGTAATTCAAGTTACCTAGGTCATGCCTGTGTAGGAAGCTCATTGCCATCATCCTGTGCTTATGGTTTCCAGGTCCCTTCAGAGCTAGTCTCTGTCTACCTTTCTAATCTATCTCCCAATACACCTCATGTACTTTTCTGTACTACTTTTTGGTTTCCCCAAATGCTCTTCTTTGGCAATGAAACTTGCTGCTGCCTGGAATACTCTTCCTTCCCCTATTTCTACCAATCTCATTAATTTTCAAGAAGAATTCCTTCACAAAAGTCCCTAGATTTGTGTTCAGTTGATTGAATAGCCAGTGGACAGGAATCTCAGAGAGGCCATCTTTGAGTTCAGCCTACCACAGAGAGATCATGTTTTATCCTATAAAGGCATTTTAAGTAGAATAAAACTCTTGCACCAGTTTTAGGTAATGTGTAATTATTATTTGGAGCTGCAGAAAGAAGATGAACATCTCCTGGGCCCTTGGTTTTCGCTCAGGTTGTGATGTCAGGACCATGAAATTAAGCCCCACGTTGGGCTCTGTGCTCAGCATGGAGTCTCCTTGGGAGTCTTTCTCTTCCTCTCCCTCTGCCCTTCCCCCTGACCCATGCTTGTGCACTTGCTCGCTCTCTCTCATAAATAAATAAATCTTTAAAAAGAAAAATAGATTCCTAAAGTATATAGGCTTAGTTCTCATTTGCAAAAAAATTCCAAGGCAGGTTTTCTTGTTGATGGTGGCTTTCCTCTATCTAGCAATTCAGAGACCCAGGTTCCTTCCATAACTGCTGTTCCCCTCTCCCTAGAGCCTGTCATCTACATCCAATTGGTGGAAGATAGAAGAGAATATGGAGGTGGTGCATCTGTTCCTTAAGCCTTTGTCTAGCACAAGCACACAACACAGTCATTTCCTTGGTGAGCACTAGTCACATGGTCACACCTAACTATCAGGGGTGTTTGGAAATATAGTCTAGCTGTGTATCAGTGAAGAAGAGGGAATGAATTGGTGAACAGTGGCAGTCTCTGCCTCAACCCACTGGTGGCTTTCTATGTAATCACCATTTAATTAACACTACAACCTTGAGAGGTATATTATTCCCACTTTACAGAACTGGAAGCTGAGATCTGGAGAAATCAAGTGTTTTGCCTAAGGCCCCACAGCTATTATGTGGAGGACCTCAGTTTGGATCTCAATTCTGTTTGAATTCCACCTTCTTACTCCTTCCATTCTGACATATGGGCTCTTAGAAAGTTTGGAGACTGAGCCCATGGCTATGGATGGGTTGGTTGGATTGTAATTACATTATCATGGCTGGTTTTCTCCAAGTGAATCAGAATTACCTAAGGCACTTGTTTGAAATGGTTAGTTTTTTTTTTTTTTAAAGATTTTATTTATTTATTTAACAGAGAGAGAGAGAGAGAGAGAGAGAGGGAACACAAGCAGGGGAGTGGGAGAGGGAGAAGCAGGCTTCCCGCGGAGCAGGGAGCCCGATGCGGGGCTAGATCCCAGGACCCTGGGATCATGACCTGAGCCGAAGGCAGACATTAACGGCTGAGCCACCCAGGTGCCCCTGAACTAGTTAGTTCTTAGCCCCACTCCACTAAAGCTTCCTGCAGCCAGTCTGGGGGGTGCGGGCAGGAACCTGCCTTAGCAAGCTCCCGAGGTTATTCAGATGTGTTGTCATGTTTGCAAAATGCCAGTGCAGCTGGCCCTTTTGGAATGGGGAAAATGATTAGGTGGATTCCCATTTGAGGCCTGGAAAAGTGTCTCCCTCTGGGAATTGGGGTTCATGAAATTCCGGGGCTTCTCCAGAGTAGCTTTCCCTGCCCCACTCCAACGAAGGAGGTCCCCAGGGAGGGATTCCAGAGAATGCTAAGAGGGTCTACTGAATACAGTTCTGTGCCTGCCCGAGTGGCCCTATTCTCTGCCCAAGGCCCTCCTGCTGGGCCCTCTAGTGGCCTCTTTCAGATCTCTAGAGAACTTGACCCCAACTTTCCTGGCACCTGCAGAATCTCATGTACTCGGTGATGCTTGCTGTCTAGGTCACTGTTCAGCCAGGTCCTCCAGTATATGGCCTCCCCTCCAGGCCAGGCCAGGTCTGCCTCCGCGGAGGGCTGAGCCCCAATGAGTGAATGGGTTGGGATGGGTTGAGATGCCTGCTGAGCTCTGGCTGCTTCCGGGCCACTGGACGAGTGTATGACATCCTCTTGGAGGTAAACCACCAGTTTCTGAGCTCCTGCCCACAGTGGGGGAGAAAGCAGGTGAGCAATCCCTGCCACGCCCCACCTCAGCCGCAGGGCGTGGAGATGGGCCACCCACGTCCCAGAGAAGGAAACAGGGACTATGCACTGACGTTTCCTGTAAGGTTCATAGTGACCTGGACTGACTTGGCCCATCCCACCCTGTTCAGCGAGAGGAGGGGACACTAAGCTAGATTTTCATTTCTGTTTCTTTCCCAGAAACCATTGATGTTATAGGACTTAAGGCCTAGGTAAAATATTCTCAAGGCAAGAGGCAGCGGAAAGTCTCTGGCCCTGACTCTAACAGGAAAGCCTGCTTTTAGAATTTGTAAAGAAGATTGAATTTAGCTTGCTTGTCCAGGGAGGGGAGAGACAAGATGGAACGCCAGGGGGGCTAAAGGTAAGGGGCCCGATTTTTGCATTGCTGCCGCCAATAGGAGGCTTTCCGCTCTGCCCCACACTAGTCCATCCGCCCCATTCTTCCCCAGCATGGGTTTCCCAGATGAGACCAGACTATTGATTTCTTTCACATTTGTTGTGGAATTGATGTCTTCTATCCATCTCAATGTTGAATTAACGTTGTGACCAATCTATTAAGCACCCCAATAAAAGATTTCCTTCCTTTCTAGAATTTTCCATATTTGTCAGCAGAGGCAGGAGTCCCCCTGAAGGTTTGTTAAAAAGCCATTAAAGTGTTCTAGATGGCTTGCTTGCAGAGGGTAACTGCACTCGACCTCTACGTATAGTTTTTGTAACCTCTAGCCTTCAGAGATTCAGCTGGGACTGAAATTAGCAAAAATGGATCATCTTTTATGCAGTAAACGGTAAGCTCAGGAAATTTTCATTTATTCACCAACATTTTGTTGAGCACCTACTGTTTGTCAAATTCTAGGAATATGAAAAGGAATAAATCCTGGCCTCAAGCCGCTCAGAGTCTTATTTGGGGAAACTCTTCCGCAGCTATTGAAAAATCACAATTTCAAAGACTCCGGGGAACCCAGTGTGGAACCGTATACCGATTACATTTAAGCACAAACAAGATTAGACAGACATTTTGTTTTTTTAAGATTTTATTTATTTATTTGAGAGAGAATGAGAGACAGCACGAGAGGGAAGAGGGTCAGAGGGAGAAGCAGACCCCCAGCTGAGCAGGGAGCCCGATGCGGGACTGGAACCCCGGAACTCTAGGATCATGACCCGAGCCGAAGGCAGTCGCTTAACCAACTGAGCCACCCAGGCGCTCATAGACAGACATTTTTCAAAAATGTTAAAAGGGACTATTTTTGAGTTCTCGAATTGCAGGATTATTTCCTTCTTTATACTTTTCAACATTTTCTGGAAGGCAGCTATGCTAACCACTATACCACCAACGCCTCGGCACTTTTCAACATTTTCTGAATTTGCCGAAGTGAGTCGCACGATTTTGATAATTGGGGGAAGAAAGTGTCATTAAAAAATGATTACACCTGATGAGCTGCAGGCCCAGCGGTCTGTTGCCAGCTGATCCCCTGCCTTTGGCAAGAGACAAATTTCATGAGCCTGGAAACCCTGCCAGGAAAAGTGCAATTAACCAGAACGAATCTTCCCTGGGGCCTGGGCCAGCCCTCACCCGAGGGAGGGAGGGAGGGACGGTGCAGAGAGGCCCATCTGGAGAGGGGCTGCGTCGTTTCTCAGGGAAACTCCAAAACTGAACTGTGCCCACCTATGGATTTCAGGGCCCTCATTTACAAATTAATCGCTGGTGCCGGATGGAAAGCCAGCTAAACACCAATCTCGCTCTGGCTGCGTCCCCACCTTGAAGTGTGGGGCAACGTGGCCGGGCAAAAGCTCAGGCGGATCTGCAGCCCCTTGGAGCCTCCAGGGAGAGCAGCATACTCTCCTGCAAAGGAGCATCGGGCTGCTGGTCCGGGAGCCCAGGTTTCTGCCAGAATGCCTCCGAGCCTCCAGCTCCCTCCGGGTCCCTCCTGCTGTATCGTCTGGCGCTTTCGCACTCAGGCCCGTTCCGTCTGCACCGCCAGGGCCGGAAGGCAGGAGAAGCTCGGAGCCGGCCGGCCGTCTCACAAATCCCTGGGGGGCGAGGGCGGGGGGGGCGGCCTGACACCGCCCGGGCGTGGGAGGAGAGGCGCACCTGTGGGAAGCCTCGCCCTCAGTCACGTGGCCTGGAGGCCGCGGGGGCTCCCGAGGCCGGGGCAGCTGGAGAGAATTCTGCCGAGCGCCTTCTGCTGTTTAGGGTAAGGAAGGCTAGACAGTCTATTCCAGGACAAGCCTCTCCCCGAATGTGGGGGCTTAGTTAAGGGTAATCTCGCCCCGTCCCTCACAGAGTCCCTGGAGCTTGGTAGGAAGCAGAAGGTATTATTTTCATCTTCCAGATGGTTTTGTGGGGGTTGGGAGGAGCGGGGCTGGGATGTTGCCAGCCTATGGAGAAAGCTCAGTCCGATGGTGTCAGCTGGCCCTCGGGCCAGATCTGCAGGCTGCGTCCCGGCACACCATCCTTCCCGACCTCCAGAGGGTTGACGACGGGCTGCTTGATCGTCTCTTCACGGCCCAGACAGTGGCACGGAGGCTACTCAGAAGTACCCAGAGACCCGAGCCACTGATTTTTGAGGGCTGGTAGTGGTTTCCAGTATATTAAAGATACTGGAAATATATAAAGATATATTTAAAATGTAGAAATGCCGGGGCACTGGGGAGGCTCAGTCGGTTAGGTGTCGGGCTCTTGATCGCAGCTCAGGTCTTGATTTCAGGGTGGTGAGTTCAAGCCCCATGTTGGGCTCCACAGTAGGTGTGGGGCCTCCTTAAAAAAACAGAAATGTCAGAACAGATTAAGATGTTACGGTCTTCTAATATTTACATTTAAAAATTAGTGTTTAAAAACACATAGAATGTGAATATTGATTTAACAATGTATTAGTTTGCTAGAGCTACATTAACAAAGTACCACAGACTTGGTGGCTTAAACAGCAGAAATCATCTCCCAGATCTGGAGGCTGGAAGTCTGCAGTCAAGCTGTCTGCAGGGTTGGCTTCTTCTGAGGCCTCTCTCCTTGGCTTGTGGATTTCCATCTGTTCCCCATGTCATCCTATGGTCTTCTCTGTGTGTCTGTGTCCAGTTATCTTCTAATAAAGGCATCAATCATGTTGGAGCAGGGCTCACCCTCATGACCTCATTTTAACTTAATTACTTCTTTCAAAACCTTATCTCCAAATACAGTTACATTCTGAAGTCCTGGGGGTTAGGAACTTCAACATTGGATTTTTGGAGGACACAACTCAGCTCATAACAAACACATTTGGAAATGACACAAAAGTCAAACAAAGCCATTTCATGAATGTCAGGTGCAGGCTCAGTGGCCCTCCTTCCTCTACCCTGTCTGTATCCTGGACCCATAAGGCAGCCAAGCAGGCAGGGGAAGGGGTTTCTCCTATGTTTGTATGTGTGGTGGGGACGGGGAGAAGGGTCCTCCAGCCCCCTTAGGCTACTCTGCCGCTTGCTGCCCTCTGAACCAGGCTCTACTATGGTCCTCATGTGCATCTGAGCAGATTTTGCCTTTGGTGAGAAAACTTGGGGACTTGGCTTCAGCCAATGCCTGTGTCTGGGCACAGTCTCCTCAAGGACCAGAATTCTGTTGTCCCCTGGGCGCCTCGGTGGCTCAGTTGGTTAAGCAACTGCCTTCGGCTTAGGTCATGATCCTGGAGTCCCGGGATCGAGTCCCCCATCGGGCTCCCTGCTCAGCAGGGAGTCTGCTTCTCCCTCTGACCCTCCTCCCTCTCATGCTCTCTTTCTCTCAAATAAATAAATAAAATCTTTAAAAAAAAAAAAAAGAATTCTGTTGTCCCCATATGTGGGGCATGCATACAGAAGGCCTGTGCAAAAGTGGTATCTTTTGGCCCCAAAGATGTTCTTATAGTTCCAGATCCTAGAGTTATTTCAGTAATCACAAAGTGCAAGACCACCCAGTGCCTATCTGTTCCTGGGAACCTGCCCTTTCAAATGGGCAAATTTCAAGTCTTTCAAGTCTTCCTTCTTCCGTGAAGTCACCCATTATGAGTTGACTTGTGTTCCCTAAAAAAGATATGTTGGAGTCCCAACCTCCAGGACATCAGAATCTGACCCTGTTGGAAATAGGGTCTTTACAGATGTCATCAAATTAAAGCGAGGTCATTGGGCTGGGCCCTGATCCAATATGACTAGTGTTCTGGTAAAAACAGGACATTTGGACACAGATAGGTACAGAGGGACAGCGATGTGAAGAGACACATGGAGAAGATGGCCATCAATAAGCTGAGGAGAGAGGCCTGGACAGAGCCTTCCCTCCTGGCCCTCAGAAGCAACCTTAATTTCCAAGACCAGTTCTCTGGAACCGTGAGACAATAAATATCTGTTGTTTAAGCCACTCGGTTTGCAGAACTTTGTTCCAGCAGCCCCAGCAAACTAACATACCGCCTGGTAACTCCTGCCTCACCCCGCCCCACCCCCCCTCCCAGTTTGCCCAGCTTGCTTTTTACTACACAGACTTGGCTTGTGCGAGAACTTGTTCCGTCGCCCATGGTGTCTGGTCTCATTCACTTTATTTTTATTTTGTTAAAGATTGTATGTATTTATTTATTTGAGAGAGAGTGAGACAGTAGGAGGGGAGGGTCAGAGGGAGAAGGAGACTCCCCACTGAGCAGGGAGCCCAATGTAGGACTCAATCCCAGGACCCTGAGATCATGACCTGAACCGAAGGCAGATGCTTAACTGACTGAGCCACCCACGTGTCGCTGGTCTTATTCACTTATGTGAAAATCTTGGTTCTCTTCAATGATCATAAGCTTTCTGAGGATAAGGATCAAGATTATGTTCATTTAAAGATTCCACTGGCCCTTGCCCAGTGCTGGCCAGAAGATCAGCAAAACTATGGATCTGAAGGATTTTCCTCCCTCCCTCTGTTCCCCCTCTGCTCATGGACCTTGTGGCACGGTTAGGGTGGGAGGCTGAGCCTAATGTGATCCTTCCAGGTGGGCAGGGCACAGCAGTGCATTCATTCATGCAGGGGGCAGGCTCTTGTAACTTGCTCTCTCTCTTTGACCTTGCAGTCTGATCCTGAGAACAAGTGTGTCACCACCTCCTCTAAAGGACATCAAATAGCAAAGGTGAGAATCCCCAAGAAGGGAAGGAGAGGCCACATAGAGAGGTGAGTTCTGAACTGGGCCCGAATACGGAACAAAAAAGACTCAATAGTTGGGTGAAGGCCTCAAAGCTGCGCCCCCCCCCCCCCCCCCGGCCCAGTGCTGGAAGGTGCAGACTGTGGAAGGGGAGGTGCTGGCTGCAAGGATGGAAGCCTGTGATGGACCGAGTGCCAAGGGCATTTTAAAGAAGAGACCACAGCAGGAGAGCGGGAGGAAAACATGCTTGCTTTGCTTTGCCCCTCCTACTCCCCATCCCGACACACAAACTTGAACCTGAAAGCAGCTGATTTCCAGGCCCTTTGCCTCAGGGGAGGAATGTTGACAGAGAGGAAAAGGGGACCAGACCTCAGATTCTAAAAGCCTAAAGCCGCACCAGAATAGACAGGACGCTGGATCTAGCCAAAGTCCCTGGGATATGGTACTTTTTGTAACTGATGAGAGGGCGATTTCCTCTGTCTATGAAAAAAGATCCCTGAGGGGTGGGGACAGGGGGGAAGAGGGAAAATCAATGATGGGAAAAGATGGTTCCTCGATGGGGAGGCTGGGGGGACGTCCTGTGCCCTGCAAACTAGAACGAGCCCTGGGGGCCCTCAGAGAGGAAATGGCTTGTGCGGTGTATTCCGGCAGAGGTGACACCATGGCCTCTAGAGATCCCATCCCAGTGTGGTTCAGAGCAGAGCAGGTGCCTTCCCAAGACAGCCAGAGTCAGAAGAGTGAGGCTTCAGCCTTAAGAAGACCATGGCCTTGAAAGCATGTCTCACATGCCAGTGACTGTGGGCTGAAGGGGCAAGTGCTGTCTCAGCAGCTCGCAGGGCCACTGCAGGTACACCTCGGGGATGCCTTCCCACACCGGTGTTTGTGGGTGTTGGAATTTCAGCGATCCCTTCCCCTCCCCCACACCGTTCTCCCACCCCTGTTACTCAAATCAAACACCAATGTAGTACAGCTGGGGAGGGATTTCGCAGGTGGAATTAAGGTTACTAATCAGCTGACCTAAAACAGGGATACTAGGGATTATCGGGGTGGGCCCAATGGAATCGAGCAGAAGAGGAAGGGGCGAGAGTCTCTCAGAGAAATAGAGCAGGAGGTTAAGTCAGAGGTCCACGCATGAGGATTTGCTGCTTCGTTGCTGGTGCTGAGGGGCCCGTGAGCAAGGCCCGGGGGAGAGACCTCTAGATGTTAGGGGTGACTCTGGCTGACAGCCAGCAGGGAAGTGGAGACCTTCGGCCCTCAGATACCAAGAACTGAATTGCAGGGTGCCTGGCTGGCTCACTCAGAAGAGCATGTGACTCTTGATCTCAGGGTCATGAGTTCGAGCCCCACGTTGGGTGTAGAGATTTCTTTTTTTTTTTTTTAAAGATTTTATTTATTTATTTGAGAGAGAGAATGAGAGACAGAGAGCACGAGAGGGAAGCGGGTCAGAGGGAGAAGCAGACCCCCCGCTGAGCAGGGAGCCCGATGTGGGACTCGATCCTGGGACTCCAGGATCATGACGTGAGCCGAAGGCAGTGGCTTAACCAACTGAGCCACCCAGGCGCCCCTGTAGAGATTTCTTAAATAGATAAATAAGCTTAAAAAAAAAGAAAGAAAAAGAAAACTGAAGAACTGAATTGGGCCCAAAACCTGAACACGCTTGGAAGATGACTTTTCCTTAAGGTCTCCAAGAGAAGCCCTGCTCAGCCAAGACCTCAGTGAAACCCGTGTTGGACTTCTGACCTGCAGAAACTTTGAGATGACAGATACTATGTTGTTTTAAGATGTTAAGTTTGTGGTAACTTGTTACAGCAGCAATAGAAAATTTTCGGATGGTACACCTGCAGTTGTGTAGGGCTCAAAGTAAGTGACAATTTGTGACACTGCAGACACTGAAGACCCCATCCCTCAAACCTGAGGGGAACTTTGACAAGATCTGAGGTTCAAGGGGTAAATTCCAACTTGACAGTATGCTCCTGCCATGCCAGTGAGCCAGGAATCAAAACTAATGGAATGATAGGAAAAGTTTGTTTTCTGCACACTTGAATTTGTGGCCTGAGATTGGGACCCACTTCAAGAACTTCTATAGAGATCTCACGTTCGATGGAGTTAGAATTAATGTTTCCTAAACGCTGACAGCTTCTCTGTCTGGGTCAGCATTTTTAAGGAAATGAGCAAGGGAGAGAGGCAGAAAAAGACAGAGGAAGGTGCTCCAAGGTGAGTCTCCACCCAACCCATAGCCTATGCCCACTGAACCTTCTAGTCTCAGACGCTCTTGATATAGTTGCTCTCATGCTGGTAAAGCACTGGGGGCCTTGTCTGTTGCTGCTCGGTAAGCAGGGTCAGCTTTCTGGGGGCTCTCAAAACCACTCAAGCTTCTGGTTTGTCTGGCTTCCCAGCAGGGAGAGAGTGGGGGTTGCTGTTCTATACTCTAAGCAAATCCCCAGCAGCCCCTGAGTGAGATGTGGGAAGAGGAGGGGTACGATTGGTGGTTGCCAAGGGTAGGTGGTGGGCAAAATGGGTGAGGGGGTTCCAAAGGTACACACTTCCAGTTATAATGTAAGTCCTGGGGACATTATGTATACCATTGTGACTATAGTTAATAACACTGTATTGTATATTTAAAAGTTGCTAAGAGTCGGTCTTAAAAATTCTCATTACAAAAAAAAAATTCCAACTGGTGACAGATGGTAACTAGACTTAGTATGGTGATCATTTTGCAACATACACAAATATCAAATCATGTTGTATACCTGAAATTAATGTTACATGTCAATTTTAAAAAGTGATGGGGAGGTTTTTCGGCCCTCCTGTGGGTGACTGGGGATCCCAGGGTCTCCCTGAGCCAAGGTGCTGACCTATGTGCTCCTGGTGCATGGCTCTGCTAAGGTTGTCATGGCCCTTTAATGACCCACCAGCAATCCCCTGAGTACCATGGGACATCGGGATCTCGGAGAGCACTGGGAATGTCCAGTGGATGGGTAAGGGGGCCAGCTCCATGGTCAGATGAACTTGGTCCAAATCCTGGCTTTTGTCATTAGCTGGCTGAACTTGCTTTTTTTAAATTTAACTAAAAAATGTTTTGAAGTAGGCTCCATGCTCAACGTGGGGCTTGAACTCACGACCCTGAAATCAAGAGTCTCATGCTCTACCGACTGAGCCAGCCAGGCGCCCCAGGGATCAACTTGCTTCCTAACCTTTCTGGGCAGCAGTTCCCTCATTTGTAAAATGGGGGTGTTAAGAATATATATGGCTGCTTTGTTGTAAAGCTTTCACGAGAGAGCCCATGTGAAGCAACTGGCAGGTAGGACATACACGTGAAAGCTTACCTATCTATGATGATGCACAGAAGGTCTTGCGGGGGCAGATTTCACATTTGATAGGATTCTAAGATCCTATTTAAGGTGTTCTCTCAGTAGTTAGAGAAGAATGTTTGCTTACTAGGAGTCAGCATGTGTTCCTGAACGGCGGCATTTGTGGTTTCTGGCCATCCATCAGCTCCCCCTCACTTGTAACAGCACCTACTACTTTCCCTTTTGGGGACCACACTCCTGTGTGTAGTCATCCTTGAGGCAGTGCCCTTGTCCTCTAGAACCCGAAGGGGCCAGCTCCTCACCTCCCTACCCAGCTGCAGGTGGAACACATGCCTTTGGCCCAGCCAGTGAAACTCTGTCCTGGAAGCTGTCTTTGGTCTTTTCTTCAGGACTCCTATGAAGTAGATATTGAGCCTTCTAGGTTGGTCATCTTTTCCATTTTCTACCTCTTTATTTTCTTGCCTTGACTGGGTAGTTCCTTTTTTTTTTTTTTAATCTTTCAGAGTTTCTGTTGAATTTATTATTTTAGCTCTCATAATTCTAACTTGCAAGAGCTCTTTTCTGTTTTCTGATTATCCCTTTTCTTCCCTAGATACAGCATTCTGTTCTTGTTTCATGGATGCATATTGCCTTCATCCTTTCAGGCTGCTATAACAAAACACCACTGACTGGGAAGCTTATAAGTAACAGAAATGATCCCAGCACCATTTATTGAAGAGACTGTCTTTACTCTGTGGAGTATTCTTAGCTCCCTTGTCCAGTGTTAGTTGACTGTATATGCTTGGGTTTATTTTTCAGCTCTAGATTTTGTTCCATTGGTCTGTTTTTATGCCAATACCACACTGTTTTGATGGCTACAGCTATATAGTATAGCTTGAAATCATGAAGTGTGATGCTTCCTGCTTTGTTCTTCTTTCTCAGGATTTCTTTGGCTATTTGGGGTCTTTGGGTTTACATAAATTTTAGGAGTGTTTTTTTTCTGCTTCTGTGAAAAATGCCTTTGGAATCTTAATAGGAATTTGTCAGAAGCTTTTAACCTGGTTGTCATGGGATGGAGTGGGTCGACTCCTTGAAATCCTATGCAAAATTTTATGTCCAGGGCGCCTGGGTGGCTCAGTTGGTTGGGCGACTGCCTTCGGCTCAGGTCATGATCCTGGAGTCCCTGGATCGAGTCCTGCATCAGGCTCCCTGCTCAGCAAGGAGCCTGCTTCTCCCTCTAACCCTCCCCCCTCTCATGTGCTTGCTCTCTCTCATTCTCTCTCTCTCAAATAAATAAATAAAATCTTTAAAAAAAAATTTTATGTCCATATGCCCATTACCAAGGGGAGGGTCCTTGGCTTGCATCACCATTTCACAGGGATCTGGACCTAAAAAAGCTAAGTTATATGGTGAATGATTTCTGCCCCCAAACAAGAAAAAGGCAATACAGGAAGACTCTGGAGTCAGACTTCCTTGGTTTGAAATCTCATTCTGCCACTTGTCAGCTCTGTCATCTTGGGCAAGCTCTTCCCTTCTCTGTACTGTGATAGGGGATGATAAATAGCAGCTATTTCATGGGATGGTTGTGATGAAGTGAGTTCGCACATAAAGCACCTATAATAATGCCTGACATATAGTAAATGTTTAATAAATGTCTATTCTTAAAAACTATTAATAATTAGAACTTTCCGGGCGCCTGGGTGGCTCAGATGGTTAAGCGTCTGCCTTCGGCTCAGGTCATGATCCCAGGGTCCTGGGATCGAGTCCCGCATCGGGCTCCCTGCTCCTTGGGAGCCTGCTTCTCTCTCTGTCTCTCATGAATAAATAAATAAAATCTTTAAAAAAAAATAATTAGAACTTTCTAACCATAGGACTGGCTATGGCATGTAATAGTGGGTTCCCTGTTATTTGGAGTGTTCATGAAATAATTAGATGACAGCTGTCCAGGAGGCGTTTGAGAGGATCTTTTGATTGGAAGCGAGGCTGAATTAGGCACTCTCAAGTTTCTGTGAATTAAATTTTCCCTTTGGGCAGGTGGCAAGGGTGAGACTGCTGGCCTCAATAAGCCAGCAGGCCTCCTCCAGCAGGGGTGACTGCTGCGCTTGCTAAAATGGAAATGTATTTGTGAACAAGCAGGCTGTTTGAGGAGCATATTTCTGGCATGCTGTCCTGAAGATGCAGAAGAATAGACTGAAAGACCACGCGCAGATTCTGCACCATTATGTACAGAGAGAGTAGGGGTGGGGGAATTATCCTTGGTGCCCAGAAAGATAACACAGTAAGGGATTAGGAGTGGAGCTTTGTGGAACAGAGGCTGCCTGCTCCAATTGCTTGTCTAGTTAACAGATATTTAATGAGTGCTCACCAAGGTCTGCAGGCTGGGAGTCATGGTGGATGGTGTGGAGGGTGGGTAGGCTTAAAAAGATGAAGAGCTCCAGTTGTGCTATTCCTTCATTGTTCTGGTGTTCATTTCACTTACGGGTCTTCTGGGCTATTCATGGAGGGGCGTTAAAGCCCAGCCAAGTGGCTGAGGAATGTGGATGTCTTTGGGATGGTTGGTTCAGAGAGAAGTTATACACACACACACACACACACGTACACATATTATATTTATACATATATGTACATATACATATTATATGTATATATGTGTGTGTGTGTGTCGCACGCACCTGTGCGCACACTCACTCATAAGCACAGGGTATCCATGTAGCTTCCCTAACTCTGGATTAAGTGAAATCTGCATGGGCTAGTGCCGAGGGAAGTTTACTTCTCTTTGGCTTTCCCAGAAGCAGACCCTGAGATAAGGATTCAACAAATACAACTTGTTTATTTGGAAGGCGAAGGAACCCTAGGAAGGGGAGGAGAGAGCGTGGCAGTAGCCAGAAGCTACTATGATTATTATTTTTGATTATATGCTATTGGGCAGAACTTAGTCATGTGACCACACCCAACTGCAAGGAAATCTGGGAGATGTAGTCTTATTCTGGGCCTCTGTGTTCTAGATGAAATTGTGGGCTCTGTGACTGAAAGAAGGGTAGGGAAGACCTTGGGAGTCATGGCCCCTACTTAAAGTTCTCTGGGTGCAGGACTAGCCAAATAAGCCGCTCCACCTGCTCCTTGCTGGCTGCACGTGTCCATTCCCGCGGCCTACGTTTTGAGTCTGCTCTCCGGCTCTGTGGGCAATTTGCAATTATTAGCCTTAACTTTTGGGTCCCTATTTCCCTTTATGTCTTGATTAGTGATGCAAAACCAGCACTTTGTTTAGTCTTTGCACTTTACAAGCTCTGAGGCCTCTTTCAGCTGCTGGAAAGAGGTGATGATGTTTTAGCGGTGCCCAAGACCACACCCAGGTTCAGTGACTTGTTAGGAATCAGCATATCGCTGAGCTCATGGTACTGAGTTATTACAGAAAAGGATACAAAGCAGAATCAGCAAAGGAAAAAGGTGCGTGGGGCAGAATCTTGAGGAAATCAGGTGCAAGCTTCCATGATTACTTTCCCAAAGGAATGTGTTTAATTCCCACCCCCCACCCCCAACCCCCCTGCCAAGTTTCTGAAACAATGAGGGTGGAAAGTCTACCAGAGAAGCACATTAGAGACTCCGCACGCAGGTTTTTACCGGGGTCTAGACATGTAAGTACACTCTGCCTACCACATACCAAAGTTCCAGACTCCCAGAAGGAAAGCAGGTGTTCAGCATAAACCATATTGTACAGTTCAGGCGCAGTATGCCACATTTATCAGTTCCCGGAATGGCAGGCGCCCTCCGATGCCAGCCAAAGGCTAACTTTGCAAGCAGGCTTCTTAAAAAGCTCAGTTAGCTCATTCCTGCACAACTGATGAGTATTTTCTGTAACTATATAATAACTTCAGGTTTTGGAGCTAGTGACACTGAATTTGAATCTTGCCCCTCCCATTTATAAAGTAGGTGTTCTGGGGTGCCTGGGTGGCTCAGTCAGTTGGGCGTCTGCCTTTGGCTCGGGTCGTGGTCCCAGGGTCCTGGGATCGAGTCCCGCATTGGGCTCCCTGCTCAGCGGGGAGCCTGCTTCTCCCTCTCCCTCTGCCTGCCTGCCTACTTACTTACTTGTGATCTCTCTCTGTGTCAAATAAGTGAATGAAATCTTTAAAATAAATAAATAAATAAATAAATAAATAAATAAAGTAGGTGTTCTTCGCCAAGTCCTTACCATCCTGTGTCTCAATTTCCTCATTTACAGAAAGCAGTTCCTTCCCCCTGGCCTCTGCAGAGTTGTTGTCAGGGTCAGAGGTGATGTGTGCAAAGTGTCTGGAATGCTAAGCCAAGCTATTCCTGTTGTTAGTCTTTTCTCCTCTCTGTCTGTCGCCAATATGTTTTGGCCTGATGACTGGGCAGAGGGCAGTGTGGTGGGGCTAAATTAAGGTGGAGGGTAGGAGTATGTTGAGGTCTTTTTTTTTTTTTCTCCTGGAGCAAAAGTCAGGCACACTCCCCACCTGCTTCCACCCTGTTTTCCCTCTGAAGGGGCTGGCATGAATGTTTCGCATTCATGGACCCCCTTGCACACCTGAGTGCTGAGTTTGAATAATTGGGGAGAGGGACAAGATTGAGGTTGGGCTACTTATTTCCTTGGCTCCTTCTCCCTAGGGTTCTACGGGATTGCTCTGCCCCTCTATCCAAGGCCATAGGTCTTGTTGACAACCCTCACTGCACTCCTACCCTCTCCAAGAATGATTGTTCTTTCCTTTGGCAAGGCTGGTGGGGAGGGGTGGGAGCAGCTCTTCGCCCTTGCTTGGTGGGTAGAGGTAGAGGGGAAATCGGGAAGGGATACTGTACTCCCCTTCGGTTTCCTGAGACCTGCCCCAACCTTCATAAATGGCCCCTTTATTAAAATCTTAATTACACAGTTTGAATGTGCCATCTGTTTCTAGTGGAGCCCTGCTGGTACGAGGAGTTAGGACTCCTGGATTAGAGCCCAGACCTTGCCATTCAGTAGCTGTGGAGTAGGGATAGGTTACCTAACAAATATCAGAGGGGTGGACTCTAACCCTTCTCTGTACCCCCGACTGGCCTTTCAGTGTGCCTTGAACATCACCAATTGAGGGGTCTCAAGAGCTTGATGAGTGAAGAGGGTGGAATGAAGCTGGCGTGTGGAGGATGCAGCCCTCTCCAAGATTCTCCTGCAGGAATGTAGATAGTGTGGACGGAGCTTTTGATTTTTGTTATGGTTACTTTGAAATGGATTTTAAAATTCTATAGTGAGGGAAAACATGAGTGTGTTTCCATCCAGGATTGAACTCTGGGGTCCTTTACACTTGTGAGGTGAACATGATAACCACTGGTCAGAGCACTTGATGTTTTGAGAGAAGCTGAAAATCCAGATTTTAACGTGAACTCTTCCAAGTTTTTTTTTTTTTTTTATTTGAAGTATATTTGACACGCAGTGTTCCGTTAGTTTCAGGTGTGCAGCAGACGGATCCAGTGACTCTCTGCATTATGCTGTGCTCGCCATAAGTGGGCCTGTTGTGTGTCCCCATACATCACTGTTCTAGCCCCACTAAGCCTATTCCCTGCTGTGCCTTTCATCCCCACGGGTCACTGGTTCCGTAACTGGAAGCCATACCTCCCTTTCCCCTTCACCCCATTTGCCCATCCCTCCACCCCTCTCCCCTCTGGCAACCACCAGTTTGTTCTCTATATTTATGGGTCTGTTTCTGCTTTTGTTTGTTTGGTTAGATTTCACACAGAAGTGAAATCATATGTTTTGTCTTGCTTTGTCTTATTTCACTTAGCCTAATGCTCTACCCTATACATCCATCCATGTTGCAAATGGCAAGATCTCTTTTTTTTATGGCTGAGTAATATTCCTGTGTGTGTGTGTGTGTGTGTGTGTATCACATCTTCTTTATCCATTCATCTATCAGTGGACACTTTTCATACCTTGGCTATTGTAAATAATGCTGCAATAAACATAGGGGTGCATATATGCTTTCAAATTAGTGGGGTTTTTTTCCCCTTGGGTAAATATCCAGTCGTGGAATTACTGAATTGTATGATATTTCTAATTTTTTTTAAAGATTTTTTTTTTTTAAGTATTCTCTACAGTCAACATAGTGCCGGAACTTGTAACCCTGAGGTCAAAAGTCGCATGCTCCACTGACTGAGCCAGCCAGGCCCCTCATATTTCTAATTTTTTTTTCATATTTCTGATTTTTTGAGGAACCTCCATCCATTTTGATTGTGGTGAATGATCCTTTTAATGTATCGGTGAATGTGGTTTGCCTATATATATATATATATATATATATATATATATATATATATATATATATATGTAATTTTTTTTTTTTTTTGAGAGCGAGAGCAAGCGTGAGTGGGGGAGAGGGGCAGAAGGAGAGGGAGAGAAAGAATACCAAGGAGGCTCCATGCCCAGCACAGAGCCCATCATAGGGTTCAGTCTTATGACCTCGAGATCATGACCTGAGCTGAAATCAAGAGTCTGGTGCCCAACCAGCTGAGCCACCCAGGCGCCCCTGGTTTGCTAATACTTTGTTGAGGATTTTTGCATCTATGTTCATCAGGAATATTGGTTTGTGGTTTTCTTTTTTTGTGGTGTCTCTGTCTACTTTTGGCATCAGTAATGCTGGCTTCATAGAATGTATTTGGAAGCTTTCCAGGCTCTTCTATTTTTTGAAATAGTTTGAGGAGAATATTAATTCTTTAAATGTTTGGTATAATTTGCCATTTAGTTAATCCATCTGGTCCTGGACTTTTGTTCATTTGGAGTTTTTTGATTACTGTCTCATTTTTGTTACTAGTAATCAGACTGTAAAGATTTTCTATTTTTTCCTGATTCAGTTTTGGAAGAATATATGTTTCTAGGAATTTATCCATTTTTTTCTAGGTTGTCCAATTTGTTGGTGTATAATTTTTGATAGTAATCTCTTATCCTTTGTATTTTTATTTTTTTTTAAAAGATTTTATTTATTTATTTGACAGAGAGAGAGAGATCACAAGCAGGGGGAGCAGGAGAGGGAGAAGCAGACTCCCTGCTGAGCAGGGAGCCCGATGTGGGGCTCAATCCCAGGACCTGGGATCATGACCTGAGCCGAAGGCAGATGCTTAACGACTGAGCCACCCAGGCGCCCCTCCTTTGTATTTTTAAAAAAGATTTATTTATTTATTTGAGAGAGAGAGAGAGAGAGAATGTGAGCAGGGGGAGGGACAGCAAGAGAGGTAGAGAGAGAATCTTCAAGCAGACTCCATGCTGAGTGCGGAGTCTGACGTGGGGCTCGACCCCAGGAACGTGAGATCATGACCCAAGCTGAAATCAAGAGTTGGACACTTAACCAACTGAGCCCCCCAGACACCCCAAGTCCTTTGTATTTTTGTGGTGTCAGTTGTTAACTCTCTTTCATTTCTGGTTTTATTTATTTGGGTCTTTTCTCTTTTTTTCTTGATGAATCTGGCTAAAGATTATTAATTCTGTTTATCTTTTCAAAGAACCAGCTCTTGGTTTCATTAAACTTTTATTTTTGTTTATTTTTTTTAGTCTCCATTTATTTCTGCTCTGATCTTTATTACTTCCTTCATTCTACTAATTGTGTACTTTGTTCTTCTTTTTCTAATTCCTTTAGGTGTAAGTTTAGATTGAGATTTTTCTTGTGTCTTGAGGTAGGCCTGTATCACTATAAATCTCCCCCTCAGAACTGCTTCTTCTGTGCCCCCAAAATTTTGAATTGTTGTGTGTTATTTTCACTTGTCTCCATGTATATTTTGATTTCCTCTTTGATTTCTTCATTGACCCATTGGTTTAGTAGCATGTTGTTCATTCCCTATGTGTTTGTGTCTTTTCCGTTTTTTTTTTTCCTTGTAATTGATTTCTGGTTTCATACTGTTGTGGTTGGAAAAGATGTTTGATGTGATTTCCTTCTAAAATTAATGAGACTTGTTTTGTGGCCTAATGTGTGATCTATACTGGGGACTGTTCCATGTCCCACTTGAAAAAACAAAACATGTGTTCTGTTGTTTTTGGATGGAATATTCTGTATATATCTCTTAAATCCATCTGGTCCAATGTGTCATTCAAAAGCACTGTTGTTGGGGAGTGGGGAGGAAGAAAAACAGCACTCTTTCCTTATTGATTTTCTGCTTGGATGATCTATCCATTGATGGAAGTGGGGTGTTGAGTCTCTTACTACTATTGTACTACTGTCAATTTCTCCCCTTTATGTCAGTTAATATTTGCTTTATGTATTTAGATGCTCCAGTGTGGGGTACATAGATATTAAAATTGTTATATCCTCTTGTTGGATTGAGCCCATTATCATTATGTAATCTCCCTTCTTTGCTTCTTGTTAAAGCCTTTGTCTTAAGGTCTATTTTGTCTGATATAGATATTGCTACCCTGGCTGTCCTCCCCCACCCCCCCCATTTGTGTGGAATATTTTTTCCATACCTTCACTTTCAGTTTGTATGTGTCTTTAGTTCTTTTTTCTTTTTTTTAAAGATTTTATTTATTTCTTTGACAGAGAGAGACACAGCGCGAGAGGGAACACAAGCAGGGGGAGCGGGAGAGGGAGAAGCAGGCTTCCCGCCGAGCAGGGAGCCCGATGCGGGGCTCGATCCCAGGACCCTGGGATCACGACCTGAGCCGAAGGCAGATGCTTAACAACTGAGCCACCCAGGCGCCCCTGTCTTTAGTTCTGAAGTCAGTCTCTTGTAGGCAGCATATAAATGGGTCTTGGTTTTTTTAATTCATCTTGCTGTCTTTTGTTTGGAGCATTTAGACTATTTGCAAATTAAAGTAATTATTGATATATACTTATTGCCATTTTATTGTTTTCTGGTTGTTTTTGTAGTTCTTCTCTTTCTTCTTCTGTTCCTCTCTTTCCTTATGATTGATGACTTTTAGGAGTTATGCTTGTCTTTCTTTCTCTTTATTTTTTGTGTGTCTATTATGGGTTTTTGTTTGTGGTTACCACAAGGTTCATATATAACATTCTATGTATGTAGTAGTCTATATAACTTGAGTTTGAACACATTCTAAAAAGAACTTTATTTTTATTCCTTCATCCACATTTTTTGTATGTGTTTTCATATTTTACATCTCTTTGTTTTGTAAGTCCTCTTAGCTAATTTTTTTTAAAGACCTTATTTGAGAGAGAGAGAGAGTGAGTGGGAAGGAGAGGGAGAGAGAATCTAAAGCAGTCGCCACACTGAGTGCAGAGCCCAACACGGGGCTTGATCCCAAGATCCTGAGATCATGACCTGAGCTGAAACCAAGAGTCTGATGATTAACTGACTGAGCCACCCAGGCACCCCAACGCTTAATTAATTTTTTAGATGTAATTGATTTTACTACTTTTGTCTTTTAACCTTCATACTAGCTTTATATGTGATTGCTGTACTACCTTTACTGTATGTTTGATTTTGAATGAGATTGTTTCCCTTTTTTTGTTTGTTTTTTAAGGTTTTATTTTTAGGTAAACTCTACACCCAGTGTAGGGCTTAAACTCACGACCCTGAGATCAAGAGTTGCATGCTCTACTGACTGAACCTGCCAGATGCCCTCCCCAGTTTTTTCCTTTTATAATTTTTTTTCTAAGTATGGCCTTTTATTTTCCACTTAAAGAAGTCCTTTTAACATTTATTGTAAGTTGGCTTAGTGGTGATGAACTCTGATTTTCTTTGGGAAACTATTTCTCCCTCAATTCTGAATGGTTTTCTTGCTGAATAGTGTATTCTTGGTTGTAGGTTGCTGGGGTTTTTTTCCTTTTAACACTTTGAATATATCATGCCACTCCATTTTGGCCTGTAAAATTTCTGCTGAAAAATCAGCTGATTGCTTTATGAGATTTTCTTTGTTTATGACTAGTTGCTTCTCTCTTGCTGCTTTTAAAATTCTCTCTCAATTCTCTCGCCTCTCAACAACTGAGGCGCCTGGGTGGCTCAGTTGTTAAGCGTCTGCCTTCGACTCAGGTCATGATCCCAGGGTCCTAGGATCCAGCCCCGCATCGGGCTGCCTGCTCCATGGGAAGCCTGCTTCTCCCTCTCCCACTCCCCCTGCTTGTGTTCCCTCTCTCGCTGTGTCTCTCTCTGTCAAATAAATAAATAAAATAAAATCTTAAAAAAAAATAAAATTCTCTCATTCATCTTTGACATTTTAATTATTGTGTGACTTGGTGTGGACCTCCTTGAGTTCATGATGTGGCACTCTCTGTGCTTCCTGAACCTGGATATCTGTTTCCTTCCCCAGCTTAGGGAATTTTTCAGCTATTATTTATTCAAATAATTTTTCTGCTCCCTTCTCTTTCTCTTCTCCTTCTGGGACCCCTATAATGCAAGTGTCTGTTTTTCTTGAAGTTATCTAAGAGATCCTGTACTCTATCCTCACTTTATTTTTGTTCAAGTTTTTTTTTCTTAAGATTTTATTTAGTTATTTAGAGAGAGTGCGTGTGAATGACAAGAGGGGCAGAGGAAGAAGGAGAGAATCTCAAGCAGACTCCACACTGAGTGTGGAGCCCAACATGAGGCTTGATCTCACAACCCTGAGATCATGACCTGAGCTGAAATCAAGAGTCGGATACTTAACCAACTGAGCCACTCAGGCGCTCTTTGTTTATTAAGTTTTAATTTTAATTCCAGTATAGTTAACATACAATGTTATATTAGTTTCAGGTATACGATATAATGATTCAACAATTCCATAGGTCACCCAGTGCTCATCACGACAAGTACACTCCTTAGTCCCCTTCACCTTTTAACCCATCCCCTCACCTACCGCACCTCTGGTAACCATCAGTTTGTTCTCTATAGTAAAGAGTCTGTTTGTTGATTTGTCTCTTTCTCTCTCTCTTTTTTCCTTTGCTCATTTGTTTTCTTTCTTAAATTCCATATATGTGTGAAATCATATGGTATTTGTCTCTGATGGACTTATTTCACTTAGCATTAGACTCTCTAGCTCCATCCATGTCATTGCAAATGGCAAATTTTCATTCTTTCTTATGGCTGAATAATATTCCTGTGTGTGTGTGTGTGTGTGTGTGCATGTATCCCTTTGAATTACTGTTGTTTTGTTTTGTTTTGGTAAATACCCCATATTGCCATTGGTAGATTATAGGGTAGTTCTGTTTTTTACTTTTTAAGGAACCTCCATACTCTTCCACAGTGGCTATATCAGTTTGCATTCCCACCAACAGTGCAAGAGGGTTCCTTTTTCTCCACATCCTTGCCAATACCTGTCATTTCTTGTGTTTTTGCTTTTAGCCATTCTGACAGGTATGAAGTGATACCTTATTGTAATATTGATTTGCATTTCCCTGATACTGATTGACATTGAACATCTTTTCATATGTTTGTTGGCTGTCTATATGTCATCTTTGGAGAAATGTCTGTTCATGTCTTCTGCCCATTTTCAGATTGGATTATTTGGTTTTTGGGTGTTGAGTTTTATAGATTCTTTATATTTTTTGGATACTAACTCTGTCAGATATGTCATTTGCAAATATCTTCTCCCATTCAGTAGGCTGCCTTTTAGTTTTGTTGATTGTTTCCTTCACTGGGCAGAAGCTTTTTATTTTAATATAGTTCCAATAGTTTATTTTTGCTTTTGTTTCCCTTGCCTTAGGGGACCTATCTAGAAAAACGTTGCTATGGCCGATGTCAGAGAAATTACCTCCTAAGCTCTGTTATTTTTATGGTTTCAGGTCTCACATTTAGATCTTTAATCCAGTTTCAGTTTATTTTTGTGTATAGTCAAAGAGAGTGATTCAGTTTCATTCTTTTGCATGTACTGTCCAGTTTTCCCGATACCATTTGTTGAAAAGACTTTTTCCGATTGTATATTCATTTCTTCTTTGTTAAGGATAAATTAACCATATGACTGTGGGTTTATTTCTGGATTTTTTATTATGTTCCATTGATCTATCTACTTTTCTGCCTGTACCATACTGTTTTATTTACTACAGCTTTGTTATATAACTTGAAGTCTGGAATTGTGATACCTCCAGTTTTGTGTGTCTTTTGCAAGATTGTTTTGGCTATTTGGGGTCTTTAGTGCTTCCATATAAATTTTAGGATTGTTTATTCTAGTTCTGTGAAAAATGCTGTTGGTATTTTTAAAAAGATTTTATTTATTTTAGGGAGAGAGCAAGTTGGGGAGGAGCAGAAAGAAGGACAAGCAGACTCTGCACTGAGCATTAAGCCCAACATGGGGCTCAACGTGGGGCTCGATCCCACGACTCTAAGATCATGACCTGAGCCAAAATCAAGAGTCAGATGCTCAGCTGACTCAGCCACCCAGGTGCCCCAGTGCTGTTGGTATTTTGATAGGGATTGCATTAGATGTGTAGATTTCTTTGGGTAGTACAGACATTTTTATGAATATTTTATATCACAAACATGGAACATCTTTGCATTTCTATGTCTTGTCTTCATTTTTTTCCATCAATGTATTATAATTTTTGGAGTATAAATCTTTCACCTCTTTGGTTTAGTTTATTTGTAGATATTTTATTATTTTTGGTGCAATTGTAAATGATATTGATTCCTTAATTTCTTTTTTTGCTGCTTCATTATTAGTGTAAAGAAATGCATCTGATTTCTGAACATTGATTTTATAACCTGCAACTTTACTGAGTTCGTGTATCAGTTCTAGAAGCTTTTTGGTAGTCTTTTGGGTCTTTTGTATACAGTATCCTGTCATCTACTAGTAGTGAAAGTTTTACTTCTTCCTGAGCAATTTGGATGCCTTTATTTCTTTATGTTGCTATTTGCTGTGACTAGGGCTTCCTGTACTATGTAGAATAAAGTGTCTTGTTCTTGATCTTAGCAGGGAAAGCAGTTTTTTCCCATTGACTATGATGTTCACTGTGGGTTTTTCAGATATGCTTTTTATTACATTAAGGTATGTTCCCTTGACTTACTTTGTAGAAGATTTTTTTCATGAATGGATGTTGTACTTTGTCAAAAGCTTTTTCTGTAGCTATTGAAATGATCATATAGTTTTAATTCTTACTCTCATTCATGTGATATATCATGGGGATTGTTTTGTGAATACTGAACCCCCTTGCATTCTGGGAATAAACTCCACTTCATCATGCTGTATGATTTTTTAACGTGTTGTTGGATTCAGTTTGCTAGTATTTTGTTGAGGACTTTTGCATTCATGTTCATCAGAGATTCCGCTCTGTAGTATTTTCTTGTGGTGTCTTTATCTGGTTTTGGTATCAGGGTGATACTGGTCTCATAGGATGAATTTGGACATTTTCCTTATTCTCCTATTTTTTGGAATAGTTTAAGAATAAGTATTAACTCTTCTTTAAATGTTTGGTAGAATTCACCTTTGAAGCTCTCTGGTCCTGGACTTTTGTTTGTTGAGAGTTTTTTGATTACTGATTCAGTTTCATTGTCGGCAATTAGTCTGTTCAAATTTTCTATTTCTTCCTGCTTTAATTTTGGTAGGTTATATATATTTGGGAATTTATCCATTTCTTCTAGGTTGTTCAATTTATTGGTATGTAGGTTTTCATAATATTCTCTTGCAATTGTTTGTATTTCTGTAGTGTTGGTTGTTATTTCTTCTCTTTCATTTGTGATTTTGTTTATTTGGGTTCTGTGTGTGTGTGCTTTATGCCTGAAGTCAGAGATCAATCAATTTTGTCCATCTTTTCAAAGAATCACCTGCTGATTTCATTGATCTGTTCTGTTGTCTTTTAGTTTCTATATTATTTCTACTCTAATCTTTATTATTTCCTTCCTTCTGCTGGGTTTGGGTTTTGTTTGGGTTTTGTTTGCGTTTCTTTATCTAGCTCCTTTAGGTGTAAGGTTAGGTTGTCTGTGATTTTTCTTCTTTAGGTAGGCCTATATTGTTATAGACTGCCCTCTTAGAACCACCTTTGCTGCATCCCAAAGATTCTGGACTGTTGTGTTTTCATTTCCATTTATTTCCATGTGTGTTACAATTTCTTTGATTTCTTGGTTGACTCATTCATTATTTCGTAGCATGTTACTTAACCTTCATGTATTTTTGCTCTTTCCAGATGTTTTCTTGTGGTTGCTTTCTAGTTTCATAGTGTTGTGGTCAGAAAAGATGCATGGAATGACTTCAGTCTTTTTTAATTTATTGAGACTTTTGGCCTAATATGTGATCTGTTCTGGAAAATGTTCCATGTGCACTTGGAAAGAATGTGTACTCTGCTGTTTTAGGATGGAATATTCTGAAAATATCTGTTAAATCCATCTGGTCCAGTGTGTCATTCAAACTACTGTTTCCTTGTTGATTTTCTGTTTGAACAATGTGTTCATTCTATTACCATATTACTATTGATTATTTACAGTTGTTCTATCCTCTTGTTGGATTGTTCCCTTTATTATTATATGGTGTCTCTCTTTGTCTCTTGTGGTACAGTCTTTGTTTTAAAGTCTATTTTGCCCAGTATAAATATTGCTATCCTGGCTCTCTTTACACTTCCATTTGCATGATAAATGTTTCTCTATTCCCTCATTCTCGGTCTGCACATGTCTTTAGGTCTGAGGTGAGTGTCTTGTGGGCAGCATATAGATGGGTCTTTTTTTTTTTAAGATTTTATTTATTTGAGAGAGAGAATGAGCACATGCGGGTGAAGGGCAGAGGGAGAAGCAGGGTCTCTGCTGAGCAGGGAGCCTGATGGCGGGACTCGATCCCAGGACCCTGGGACCATGACCTGAGCCACCCAGGTGTCCCCAGAATCTTAAATATTCTTTATTTCATTTCATTACATTGTTATTGAAGTATAGTTGATACACAATGTTATGTTAGTTTCAGGGATACAGCACAGTGATACGACAACTCTGTATGAAAGGAACGTGATAGATGTTTTCCCAAAAGAGACAACATTCTGAGAAATGTACATGACCTATCAATAATGAGTTGTGAAAGTAAAGGAAACTTTAAAAAGATTATCAGTTATAGAAAACATGCTGGTCAAGTATTCTAGATATTGGCATGATCTGTCTTTTTAATCTTTATAGAAAATGAACTTACACATTGTTGTTATAAGAGGCAGAAATTGGAAAAGTGTATTCTAGAGCTGTGTCAGGCAGTGAAGAGGTAGAAATATTTCATTTTTATATAAAAAAATTCAGGCATGAAGAACAGCATCTGATTGGCTCTTTATTTATTTTTTTAAATCTCTGTTAAGGGTCTCACTGATGTCCTTCACTCTTTTCTCAAGTCCAGTGAATATCTTTATGACCATTACTTTAAATTCTCTATTAGGCATATTACTTACATCTGTTTCACTTAGGTCTCTTGCTCTGGTTTGGTCCTATTCTTTCATTTGGGACATATTTCTCTGTCTCCTCATTTTGTCTAACTCTCTGTGTTTGTTTCATTAGAAAAATCACCTACGTCTCTGGATGGTAATGGCCTTCAGAAGAAGAGGTCCTGTAATGCCCTGTCCTGAGCTGTCCTCTGTTCCCCAGGGCCTGGTGCTTCAGGGAGTGTCTCCTGTGTGTGTGGCATGAGATCTGCTGCTGAATCCTGGCCTCTTTTTCCTTCAGTGCAGTGTCTCTTCGCCTGCTGTGGGCAGTGTTTTTTCCTCAACAGGGGTGGGGTGCACCTTTATAAGGTGTGCTGGTCTGCTTGTGAAATGAGACCTGCTACCACCACTGCCATTGGAACTGAGGTCTGCAAATTACGCAGGTTGGGAGATGTGTTGGCAGGGTTTGCACCAGTCTTCTGGGGAGGGGGCCTACAGTGTCAGGACTGAGGCAAGTGTGACTGGAAAGTGTGGATCTGCCAAAGTGGGGGCTGGTCAGGGCTTGGTGTTAGCAAGTTAGGTAAGGAGTGTCGGGGTGCCCTGGGTCTCGCAGGTGGCTGTTGTTTATGCTGGTGGGAGGGGGAAGTAAATGGCATATGCCAGTTCCTTTGTTCCTGGAGGGGTCTCCCCATCATCCCTGCCTTCTGAGTCACACTCTGAGATGAGTAAATCACTCTCCCTCCCATCTGTCCCTGGTATGTTTCAAAATGCTGGTTCTGGGTTGTATTTGCATAGACTGTTTGTGGTGGTGTCTCTTGAAGGGTACACCCTCTGGGCTCTGCCAGAGCTGAGACCTCTGATTTTTAAAATCGCAGGCTTTAAGCTCTCCTGGTTGTAAAAACTCACTAAAATTGTCCCCTCTGGTTTTCAAAGCAAAATATTAGGAGGATTCGTCTTCCCTGTGTTGGCTCCATGGTGTGAACATCTGTTTTTCACTCTTCTCTGCACCACCAACTCCCTCCCCACCATGGATGGTCGTGGTCCTTTTTGTTCCCAAACTGTGTCTTTGTCCTTTCTACCTTCCTTGATGTGCCGTCTTCCCGGTCTTTAGTTGTGGAGTTTATTCTGCCAGTCTTCAGGTTATTTCCTGCGTTACTTATGTTGATGTGAGTGTTACTTAGTTGTATCCCTGGGACGAGGCAAGCTTAGGGTCTATTTACTCCACCATCTTCTCAGTCTTTCCCATCCTCATTTTTAAAAAATTCCTTTTTTCTTCTTGCTGTTCAGCTTGGGTGCTTTCCCTTATCCTGCCTTCCAGATCACTGATCTGTTCTTTTGCATCCTCTAATCTACAGTTAGTTCCATCTAGTGTATTTTTCATTTCAGTTATTGTACTCTTCAAGTCTGATTGGTTCTTTTTTATATTTTCTATCTCTCTGTTGAAATTCTCACTGAGTTTATCCACTCTTCTCTTCAGTCCTGTTAGCATCTTTATGACCATTAGTTTGAACTCTTTATCAGGTAGATTGGTTATCTCCATTTCACTAAGTTCTTTTTCTGAGGTTTCTATCTTATTCTTTTGTTTCGAGCATATGCCTCTATCTCCTCATTTTGCTTGACTTTCTGTATTTGTTTCTATGAATTAGGTGGAACATCTTCTAACTTTGAAGGAATGGTCTTGCGTATGGTAACTCCCTATGAAGACTGTGCTTTCCTGGTGACTTTGGTTGGTTGGTTGGCTGGAGCTGTTGCTGTCATGGGCTGGGCATCTGGGGACACTCTGTACTGGGCTGCCCTGCTGGGATGGCTGGAACTGAAGTAGGCATGGGCCAGGGTGGTCCCAGGACCTTCTCTGTAGAAGGTGCCCTGACAGGATAGCTGAATCTGACAGGATAGCTGAATCTGGGGTATAAGCCCCAGGGTGTTTCAGGTTGTCTTGTGCAGGGAGCATTCAGGCATTATGGCTGGAGCTGAGGTGGGCACAGACCAGAGGATTCTGGGGCCTTCTCTGTAGGTGGTGCCTGTGAGCGTGGCTGGAGCCAAGGTCAGTGTGTCTCAGGGGCTCCTGGGTTGTATTGCATTGAGGGTTCCATGACAAGTTGTCTGGAGCCAAAGTAATGGGGGCCTGGAGTGTTCCAGGGTGCTTTGCAACCTGTGTCGCCTTGATGAAATGACTGATCGGGGTGTCTCGTTATACACCATGCTGGGACCACCTTTGTGGGTTGGCTGGGGATGATATATGCTAGGGGACCTGGGGCTCACTGAGGTGGCAGGCCAGCTATGGTGCAGACCCTGTTCCTGTCCACACTATCAAGGTGGACCGGGGGGGGGTGGTGGGCATAAAATGTGGTGCTCACCAGTCCCTCTAACCCCAAGAGCATTCCAGCAGCTCTCCCACAGTCTGGCAGGGTTCTAGGGTTGGTTCCTTTATGTGCTAGTTGCCCTTTTTTGTTTTATTATTTTTTTGAGAGACAGCAAGCATACAGGGGGGTAGGGGCAGAAGGAGATGGAAAGAGAGAATCTCAAGCCGGCTCCATGCTCAGTGTGGAGCCCGACATAGGGCTCGACCTCTTGACCCTGAGATCATGACCTAAGTTGAAATCAAGAGTTAGACACTTAACCCACTGAGCCACCGAGGCGCCCCTCTAATTGCCCTTTTAAACTATAGCTTTTTTTCTGTGCCTCAGGACAGATAAATGCACTCACGGTCTCTGGATACCATCCCTCCCCAGTGCAGTTTACAGCATCGGGGATGGGGGTTCCCCTTGTTACTGTGTCTCCATCTTGTGACGTTCTCTATGGGGTCTCTCAATCATTTGTTGTGCAGAAGCTGCTCAGCTAGCCCTTAGTCCTTCTTGAGGAGGAATTGCTGTATAGAGGGGGTAGATCTGGTGTGTCTGTGGAGGAGGCGAGTTCAGGGTCTTCTTACATTGCCGTCTTGGACTACAAACCCTTCCAAGTTCTAAATGGTTGCAGAAATTAACCAACCAAACAAAAAACGCCAAGAACAATGAGAACACTGCAGGCCAAACAGTTTTTGACTGAAGCAACTTTTGTCAAGCCACCTGTCCCTGCCTGAGAAGCTGCCCTCTGTTCCCTGGCAAGTTACTCTCCCCGGTGGGACAATCAGGACAAGGCTCTTTCTGGCCTAGTTAAAAACTCTCAGGACTAAGGAAGTAGGAGTTCTTCCAGTAGACAAATGCTTTACAGATAGAGTCAGAGAGCAAGGGAATCCAGAGGGTTGCTTTAAGTTTCATCTGGTCCTAAAACAGATTATTGCTTTGCACTTATCAGCGTTAGAGCAAAAATGGCTTTCACTCATACAGAGACCTGGACTGAAGCCAGCTGGACTGACCTGTTGTGTGTCCCTCACAGGGTCTAGTGCAGGGCCTGGCACACAGCAGTTGCTCAATAGATGTTCGATTGATGAGTGGGTGAGTGATGAATGGAAGGATGCAGGGCTCTTTGCTTGCCTCACAGAGAAGATTATCGTGTGAATTTAGGCTGAGGGACAAGGAAGGTCTTCTCTAGGCACTCCTGGAAAAGAAACAAAGAAAATGAGGCTTCTGTATTTATTTAGAGCCTAATTGGCAATAATTCACATTTCATTTGTTTCATGTGTGGTTGTTGGGTTTTTTTTTTTAAAAGATTTTATTTATTTATTTGACAGAGAGAGAGAGAATGAGAGCAGGAACACAAGCAGGGGGAGCGGGAGAGGGAGAAGCAGGCTTCCTGCGGAGCAGGGAGCCCGATGCGGGGCTTGATCCCAGGACCCTGGGATCATGACCTGAGCCGAAGGCAGATAGATGCTTAACGACTAAGCCACCCAGGCGCCCCTGGTTGTTGGTTTTTATTTAGTTGAATGTTTTGGTAAATAAGAGTTCGTAAGTACTGTACTAACTTGTGTGCTAGATCATAGCTTGGCTATGCTAGAAGTAAAGTGTTTAATAAATTGTAGTTGTTATTTTTAATGAACTTCAGGAGTTGTTTTTTAGCGGGTACAGAGTGGCTTGCTAAGAATAGACCTATTTTTGGAGGATTGCTGCCCCCTCGTGGACTCTATGGAGAAAGACAAGAATTTGAAGATGCTCGCTTTGGGGCTTGAGGCAACTGGCTTTTCCAATTCAACAGATACTTTATTTAGGGGCTGGGGGTAGGTACAGAGATAAATATTGCACAGTACTCATCCTCCAGGAGCTCACAGAAACCACAGGGTTGGAAGGGACTTTTGAGACGTTAGTTCTCAACCCCTGATCCTCAGAAGTCTGGTGAGAGAGGGGTGGGAGTGAGATGGGCTTCTTGTGAGCATAATGCATTAAAAATAAACTAATGGAGAACATTTTCTTTCCTTTTTTTTTTTTTTTAAAGATTTTATTTATTTATTTGAATGAGAGAGAGAGAGAACAAGCGGTGGGAGGGGAGGGACAGAGGGAGAAGCAGGCTCCCGCTGAGCAGGGAGCCCAATGTGGGACTCAATCCCGGGACGGGACCAGGGGATTGCGACCCCAGCCTAAGGCAGGCACTTAACCGACTGAGCCCCCCAGGTGCCCCTGGAGAACATTTTCAATGAGAATTTTCCTTCCATAAATTTTTCTTTGACATTAGATGTCTGGTACTGGTTTTTTTTCTACTGGGTGGGATCAAAAAAGCAATTAAAGAACAGCTATTTAGAAGAAAACCCCCCAAATATAGTAAGAGATGTTTACACTTAGTTGGAAAACTTTTCTCATCGAGACATATGTTACCAACAGTGATTTCCTATTGTGTTTTATGATGTATAAATCTGATATTACTTAGCAAGGTAAACGTACTGAAGGGAAACTTGTGTGCTAGATCATAGCTTGGCTAAATGTTTGAAAGGAATCCTTTCTTCAGGGTACTTTGAACTGAAGCTGCGACTTCTGAGAGCTGCCCCTCGAGGGTGGGGTCGAGACCCGAGTCCCTCCACCCCCATGGAGCCCTCAGCTCAGGGGCTATTTGTGGAATTTCTAGATGGAGGACGTGGCTTGGTCTAAACACGGGCATCTTTTGATTCTAGGAACAAATCCAAATAGTAGGAGCTGATCATCCAGGTCAATTTGTAGTGGCTCAGGAAACCGAGTTGGGGGCCAGCCTTGGTGATGTGAATTAGGAGGTAAAGCCAAAGCTGTTTGATTTCCATTTTACTTTTTCCCCATTTACATCATTTAATCACCCATACTTCTCTTAGCTAATATTCTGCTCAATATAAACTGGTGATTGGTTTCCTTAATACTGTCTTAACTTTTACTCCATTCCATTTCTTCTTAGAGAAACAGCACATGTACAGGAGTTTTAGAATAGTGAATATGCTTGGCAGGCTCCCTGTTTCTGCACGTGGGTCCAGGGCTGCCTGCTTCGGCCTCTGGTGACCAGGTTGGAGGGACAGTGTCACCAGAAACACCTTCTGGAGTTGGGAGTGTGGGGCCTGGAGGTGGTCGTGGCTCTCCCGATGGCCCCCTTCCTTCCCCTGAGTGCAGGTTTCTTTGGCCTTGCCCCCCATGTCCTCCCTTCCTCAACTTCTCTTTGGTCAGCTCCCGTCTGTTAGTGCTGAGCAGAGTCCCGCCCCCTGCTCTTGCTCCGTCCCCCTGCCCTCTCACTCCGCCAGCCTGCCCTGTCGGTTCTTACTGGGGCTTCTTCCTCAACCCCATTCCCGAGGTTCCCTGGGCTTATGGGGGGGGGGGGGGCAGGGAGAGGAGGTGGTGCTTTTTTCCAGGATGGCTGCATTGGCGCTCCTCATGATGGGCCTGCCTGCCCTAGCGAGTGCGGCCCTCTGGAGACGGCTCCGGGCTGTGGGCTGGGTGTCCAGTCCACAGTCAGGAACAGGTGCGCCATGAGAAGCTCCTCGCACTCTCCCCCACCATGTAGGAGTGGGGCAGACAAGGCCACTCTGCTCCTCCAGCCTTGAGGAATCCCTTTTTCTTCTTCTTCTGCCACTCTCCCTCTGCCTTTGAGCAACTCTGATTTCATTCTGCAAGTCTGACTTTTCCAAACAGTATTCTTGGTGGCGCTTTCTTTTTTTTTTGGTAGGCCCCAGAAACCCAGAGCGGATCCTGCACCTTAGATCATCAACATTTGAGGGTGTTCAGACTGTGGTAGGGTAACTCCTTAAGACACTGACCCCATCTCCCTTTCATATTTCCCTGCTCCCCAATTTTCCCGTTCAGGCAGGGGGTGGACACTGAGCTTATTACCTCAGAAGGCATGTGGCAGGTGTGAGTCAGAGCCAGCCTGCAAGCTAAGGCTTTGGGAGAACTTTGGGGGCGTAAGTAAAGGAAGACTGGGAACAGACAGAATTTCTTGGCCAAAAGCAAGGGAGAAGGTGAGGCTTTCCTCCTCCGGCTAGGGATAGATTCTCTCACACTAGGGGAGAGGGAGAAGGGGCGGAGGGGATGCCTGTAGGGCTCCCTGCAGCCCCAAACGTGAGGGCCGGGAGAGAAATGGCTGCACAGCTTTGTACAGGTTTGGCGGCCCTACTTGGGGTCTTGTAGCCTCAGAGAATGGAGGGTGGGTGCTGACCATGGGTATGTTAGCAGGAATCCGTGTGGACAGATACTCCCCATCCCCTCACACTTTGGTACTGAGAAGGTATCCTGGAGTCTTGATCCTGGGAGAAGAATGGAAACCCCGAGAAAGACTGGAGTAGTGTTTCTCTGGAGTCTGGCAGGATGAGCTTTCAAAATAAAAACAAGTTGAAATTTGGGAATTAAAATTGTTTTTCTCACAAACCTGAGTTCAGGGTCTGGATTCATGTCTACTGCATAGCCGAGGGGGCAGGCGATATGAAGAAAATACTTTTCGTTCTTTTATGAGAGGCTCAGGAATAGGCCGTGGTCACTTCTCGGTCAGGCGTCTGGCCAGAAAAGGGAGCTTTCATTCTGCAGGCCTCTTTCACCCCCACCTCCAGATAAGTAGGTGCATTTAGGCATCCTTTTAAGGTTTAATACGGGGGAGGTGGGGAGGAAAGAGAGGTGCTTCTTGCCACATCCCCAGTCAAGGCTGGCCCAAGTCCAGCCTAGCACATTCCTGGGGCCAAATGGCCAGCAAATGAGGTTGTGATAGCTAGAGCAGGGTCACCCAGGCCGTTGGAGAGGCTGCAGCCCACTGCCCGGTGACGCCCCTGGAGCCACGGGATGCTGCACCCATGTTCTTTTCCCCTCTGTGCAGTGACAGCCCCCAGGGTAGACGTGGCCTGTGCTCTCGAACTGTCGCTGCTAATTTGGAGTTGAGGATGTAGTTCCCCAGACTAGCACTGGGCTCTTTTTTGTTGGTTTTGTTTTTCCGTTATGAGGGCAGTTTTTGTACACAGAAAGCAAAATTTATGGCTACTTTGGTTTTTAAAATTAGTGTTTGATTAATTAAAGATACAAATTGCAAAACCTTAAGATTGTAAGTTCAACTTAAAAAGTTTATTACTCTTCTATGCTCTCTAAATAACAAATGTACTTATTACTCTACAGCAAAATTTATCATCACTTTTAAGCTTTTGATTGTTTAGTCTCATTTGCAAACTTAAATTTCCACAAGCATTTTCAATTGCATTTATAAATTGAATATATTAATTTATAGCATCTAAAGTATATTAATTTATAATAGACTATATAAACTTAATATGTTTAAATTTCATTTATAAATTTAATTTTTTGGTCATTTCACAAAACTATGTAGGTACTCAAGTAACTCTTATAACAAACATAAATATTGTGGATTTAATTTATCTTAACCACCTCACTCTTATTTATATAGTCAACCAAATTCTTTCATACCATTTAACTTAAAACCGGAAGTCTAAAGTCAAATACATAACTATACATTTTTAATTGAATCACAAGTTCAATTTATTAGATTCTCTAATATGCCAAATTCTTTAAAATATGTCAAGTACTTTATTTGTGTATTCTTTATTTGTATTCTTAAAATTTTTCCCCTTTATAATTTAAATTCAATTAATTAACATATATTATTTGTTTCAGGGGTACAGGTCTGTGATTCATTAGTTTTATATAATACCCAGTGCTCATTACATTGCGTGCCCTCCCCATGTCCATCACCCAGTTACCCCATCCCTTCACATCCCTCCCCTCCAGCAACCCTCAGTTTGTTTCCTATGATTAAGATTCTTTTATGGTTTGTCTCCCTCTCTGGTTTCGTCTTGTTTCATTTTTTCCTCTCTTCCCCTATGATCCTCTACCTTGTTTCTTAAATTACACGTATCAGTGAGATCATGTGATGATTGTCTTTCTCTGATTGACTTATTTTGCGGAGCATAATACCCTCTAGTTCCATCCACGTAGTTGCAAATGGCAAGATTTCTTTTTTTTTTTTTTTTTGATGCTGCTATTTTTTATTTTTTTAAAAAGTTTATTTAAGTAATCTCTATACCCAACTTGGGGCTCAAACTCACAACCCCGAGATCAAGAGTTGCATGCTCTTCCAACTGAGCCAGCCAGGCGCCCCTCAAGTACTTTAAATATCACATATTCAGGGGTGCTTGGGTGGCTTAGTTGGTTAAGTGTCAGACTCTTGGTTTCAGCTCAGGTCATGATCTCATGGGTTGAGAGATGGAGCCCCCCTCTCATGCTCCCATGCTCAGCAGGGAGTCTGCTTGAGATTCTCTCCCTCTGCCCTTCCCCCCACATGCACTTGCTCACTCTCATGCTCTCTATAATAAATAAATCTTAAAAAAAAAATTAATACCATATATTCAAAGATAATTCCTAAACACTACACAACAATATTAGGATGGTAGGTTTAGCATCTCTATACTTAAGTTTTCTCAGGAATAAAAAACCCTGACCCATTAAGGAAACTACACTGTCTCAAGAAATTTAGGGTAAACTTCTCAGTGGACTGAAGTTATTTATTAACCAAAGATTTGGACAAGGATGTAAGATTTGGAGCTGTGGACACTGCCGGGGATTTTGCTCATACCTCTGAAAGGAAGACTGAGTGCTCATAAACCCAATGATTTTAGGGACCCTAAGTGTATGGCCTTTAACAAGGGTACTTCATGCCTCACTCCCCTTGATTCGTATCACTAATGACCTAGTTCTCTAGTTTCTTCCAGGACAGATTCTTTTTTGTTGTATAAATATACTCCAAGTTATCTTTCTAGTCTGGGCCTTTAAAATGCTTATAGATACTGAAATAATGGGTGACTGGATTCTAGATCTTTCTCGTTCTCTTTCACTCCATAGCCCCGCATTAAGCTAAGGACAGTCACCTGTAATAATTCTCAGATATAGGAATGGTAACCTGGGAGAAGAGGAGGAAGAGCTTCCTTTTTGTTGGATGAAGACAAAACATGCTCCACTTCCCTCTCTGCCCCTGCTTCTGTGCTCTTGGCCTTCTCCTCGTGGCCCCAGTGCCCTCCTCCGGAACTCTCCCCGCATCCTGCGGGAGTCTACATGGCCCCAGTGCCCTCCTCCTGCTTCGGGAACTCTCCCCACCTCCCGTGGGAGTCTACCCTGGTATGGTCTTTCCCCATGGCGACATCCCTCTTCTTTTTCCCAGTCGCCCCTCCCTCAGGAGCCTTGGTCTCAGTGAACAGTCAGGAGGAAGATAGGCAATAGAATGAATTCATCCTAGTCGGTGAGTGAGTGAGGACTGCTCCAACTCCTAATAAGATTCAAATGAAGACCTTACTAACATGAATAGAACTCATGGAAACTTGGGTTTCTGCACTAGGGTTGGGTATAAACACTTAAAAGTCCCAGGTTTCAAACTGGGGGAGAGGGTCCCATACTGGCTAGTCCATTCCCATAGTGTGTTGCTGGTATCTGGCTAGACTTTCTCAAGTGTTTCCTGATTCTCACAACTTTTTCCACTTCTCCCCCTTTTTTTAATTGAATCTATTTGACATGTAATGTGTAAATTTAAGCATTACGATTTGTTAATTTGATACATTTATATATTGTAATATGATTGCCATCGTAGTGATATTTAACACCTCTATCATGTTACATAATTATTCTTTCCTTTTAGCAGTTGGGATAATTAAGTTTTAGTCTCTTAGTAGTTTGATGATTGCAGCACAATATTGTCTATATTCATTATACTGTACTTCAGATCTCTGTGACTTATTTACTACTCATTGCAAGTTTGTACTCTTAAACACCATCAATCTTTTTTTTTATTATGTTATGTTAATCACCATACATTACATCATTAGTTTTTGATGTAGAGTTCCATGATTCATTGTTTGTGCATAACACCCAGTGCTCCATGCAGAATGTGCCCTCCTCAATACCCATCACCAGGCTAACCCATCCCCCCACCCCCCTCCCCTCTAGAACCCTCAGTTTGTTTCTCAGAGTCCATAGTCTCTCATGGTTCATCTCCCCCTCTGATATCCCCCCCTTCATTTTTCCCTTCCTGCTATCTTCTTCTTCTTCTTCCTCTTTTTTTTTAACATATAATGTATTATTTGTCTCAGAGATACAGGTCTGTGATTCAACAGTCTTACACAATTCACAGCGCTCACCATTGCACATACCCTCCCCAATGTCTATCACCCAGCCATCCCATCCCTCCCACCCTCCACCACTCCAGCAACCCTCAGTTTGTTTCCTGAGATTAAGAATTCCTCGTATCAGTGAGGTCATATGATACATGTCTTTCTCTGATTGACTTATTTCGCTCAGCATAATACCCTCCAGTTCCAACCGCATCGTTGCAAATGGAAAAATTTCATTCCTTTTGATGGCTGCATAATATTCCATTGTATCTTTATTCATCTGTAGATGGACATCTTGGCTCTTTCCACAGTTTGGCTATTGTGGACATTGCTGCCATGAACATCGGGGTGCACATACCCCTTCGGATCCCTACATTTTTATCTTTGGGGTAAATACCCAGTAGTATAATTGCTGGGTCGTATGATAGCTCTATTTTCAACTTTTTGAGGAACCTCCATACTGTTTTCCAGAGTGGCTGCACCAGCTTGCATTCCTACCAACAGTGTAGGAGGGTTCCCCTTTCTCCGCATCCCGGCAACATCTGTCGTTTCCTAACTTGTTAATTTTAGCCATTCTGACTGGTGTGAAGTGGTATCTCATTGAGGTTTTGATTTGGATTTCCCTGATGCCGAGCAATGTTGAGCACTTTCTCATGTGTCTGTTGGCCATTTGGATGTCTTCTTTGGAAAATGTCTGTTCATGTCTTCTGCCCATTTATTGACTGGATTATTTATTCTTTGGGTGTTGAGTTTGATAAGTTCCTTATAGGTTGTGGATACTAGCCCCTTATCTGATATGTCATTTGCAAATATCTTCTCCCATTCTGTCAGTTGTCTTTTGGTTTTGTTGACTGTTTCTTTTGCTGTGCAAAAGCTTTTCATCTTGATGAAGTCCCAAAAGTTCATTTTTGCCCTTGCTTCCCTTGCCTTTGGCGATGTTTCTAGGAAGAAGCTGCTGCAGCTGAGGTCGAAGAGATTGTTGCCTGTGTTCTCCTTTAGGATTTTGATGGACTCCTGTCTCACATTTAGGTCTTTCAACCAAAACACCATCAGTCTTATCCTGCCCACCCCCATCCTCTGGTAAGCACCATTTTACTCTGTTTTTTAGGAGTTTGCCTTTTTTAGGTTCCACATATAAGTGATATCATACGTAAGTACTTAACTTTCTCTGACTTATTTTGCTTAGAATATCATGCTCAAGGTCCATCGTGTTGTTGCAAATGACAGGATATCCTCCTTTCTCAGGGCTGAACAACATTCCATCATGTATATTTACCACATCTTTTTTATCCTTTCGTCCATTGATGGGCATTCAGGTTGTTTCCATATCTTGGCCATTGTGAATAATGCTGCGATAACATGGAGGTGCAAGTATCAGGTTGAACTCCTGTTTTCCTTTCCTTTGGGTATATGCCCAGAAGTGGAATTGCTGGATGGTGTGGTAGATCTATTTTTAATTTTTTGAGGAAACTTGATATTGGTTTTCATAGTGATTGGACCAATTGGCTTTCTCACGAACAGTGTTTTACACTGTTCCCTTTTCACGAGATCCTCACCAGCCCTTGTTGTTTCTTGTCTTGATGACAGCCATTCTAACAGGTGTGAGGTGATAGCTCCTTATGGCTTTGATTTGCATTTCCCTGATGCTTGGTGATGTTGTGTATCTTTCCATGTGTCTCTTGGCCATTTTGATGTCCTCTTTGGAAAAATGTCTATTTAGTTCTGTCCATTTTAAAATCAGATTTTTTGTTATTGAGTAGTATGATTCTTTATATATATTGAATATTAACCCCTTATCTTATGGATGGTTTGCAAAATTTTTCTCTCATTCTGTAGGTTGTCTTTTCATTTAGTTTCTTTTTCTGTGCAGAAGTTTTTGAGATTGATGTAGTTCCATTGCTGACTTTTGCTTTTGCAGTTTGTGCTCTTGGCATATTAAAAAAAAAAATCATCGCTGGGGCCCCTGGGTGGCTCAGTTAAGCATCTGCCTTTGGCTCAGGGTCCTGGGATCGAGCCCCGCATTGGGCTCCCTGCTCAGCAGGGAGCCTGCTTCTCCCTCTCCTACTCCCCCTGCTTGTGTTCCCTCTTTCGCTGTGTCTCTGTCAAATAAATAAAATCTTAAAAAAAAAAAAATCACCGCCAAGACCAATGTCAAAAAGCTTTTTCTGTACATTTTTTTCTGGTACTTCTCCATTTTTTAAAAAAAATTTATTTATTTTAGAGTGAGAGCGTGTGTGGGGGGGAGAGGGGCAGAAGGAGAGGGGAAGCAGACTCCTTGCTGAGCTCAGAGCCTGTCGTGGGGCTTGATTTCAAGACCCTGAGATCATGACCTGAGCTGAAATCAAGAGTTGGCCCCTTGACCAACCGAGGCACCCAGGTGCCCCACTACTTCTCCATTTAAACACGAAGTTTTCTGAAAGTTTCAGGCTTTCTATACCAGTTCCCAAGATATTGAGGAGGGATGACTAGAAGTAAGACAAGATAGTGTACCCACCCAGTTGTGTGTTGGTAAATGTTTGACAATCAGCTCTCTGGTGCCCTGCTTTGTGGTGTTTGCCAATTTCTGTGCTGTAAATATTTCCACCATGGCTAATCTCAAACTATCAACAGCTTGACAACTGGCTCAAAAAATTCCTCAAAACTTAATGGCTGGCTGTCATAAGCTGGTAAGCGCTGGCTTCAGCACATCACTGGATCTATTTGCTCTCTGTATGTAATGACTTTTGTCTTCCCAACAATGTAATAAGCTCCCTAAGGGATGCAATTAGATTCTTGATCTCCAGTAGGTTGATGGTACTATCATGGTTATAGACAGAAAAGTACCGATTAAGGAGACTTTCCTGTGGATATACTGCTTTCTCAGAGCAATGACACAGCTAATAGCAGGGAGACCTGGGGGTAGGGAGGGCACAGGAAGCCTGGCTCCTCTTTCCACCAGCCTCAGGAAGGCAGTGAAAGAACATGGGAGCCACAGGATGGTTTCGATAAGGAAACCAGGCTCACCGAAAGTCAGATCAAGATACTGTAAGAATTCATCTCAGATTCACATCCAGATCTGACCAACACATCTTCCCCTTAGAGATTACTGTATTTCCTGTCCAGGATCTGGTATGTACTTCGATGATGAGAATGAAATCTCTCAAGAAGTGGATCTGTGGTTTTCATCACAGACTGGCTAGGAAAGTGCCAAAGACTCAGTAAAAGGGCATTAAAATGACCATAAAGGTCTCACCTAACTGTATTGTTGATAAAGTGAGTGGAAGAGCTCCTAGAGTCCCTAAAGGCTCAGGAAATAATAACCTTTCCCTGAGATACAAAAAGTGAGGGAAAAGGGTAAGATCGAAAGAGGATAATCTCTAACCACGTGAACTTGTCTTTCCGAGGTTTTTTGGAATTGGGAAAGATTTATAGATGTAGAACCACAGATTGGAAAAAACCCATGACTGCAACATGGCACAGAAATCCTTGGAGGGCAGCTCCTGGAGCAGAATCCCCCTGGGAGACTAAACAGTGTCAGCTGAGGGAACAGTTGGTAGACAGGCCTGAGTTCTGTCCACTCATTGAAAACCTTGATGTAGGAGAGCCAACATTCTGCATTACGAGGCAACATCTGTCTCTAGGCTTTACATGTGTAGGTAGATATCTCGAAATCCTCCATATCTCATAGTGGTCACGCATATGCCTTTGTATTTTCTGCCTCCTGACATCATGCTCAAATTGTGGTGACTGTGTCTATCCTTCATTTAGGATTTAAGAGACCTCCAGGAATTTGAAACAGAATTCTTGGGGAATTTATAAAAAACTTGCAGGATCTTTGCCTTACAAATGGAGTGGTGAAAAGGCTAGTGTAGAGATGAGGTGCATCTCCGCCCTGCACTGATGTGATGTCATGGATACCATCATAGTTGAAGCGTATGTTGTGAGGAGCTGTTTGAGTTGTAGTAGGGCTTATAGGATCCATCCACACTACTGTCCGTGTTACTTAAGAGGCAGCCAGCCCGCAAACACGTACTGGATATTTACTGTAGCCAGGTACAATGCTGGGCATGGGGGAGACAAGGATAGTAAGACAGGGTCCTTTAGCTCAATAAGCTTACATTCCACTAGGGGGAGCCACATCTATTAAATAAGCGTAACAAGACGCTGAAGGTCCAGGTGTGGACGGTGTGTGGTGTGGGAGAGGGGGGTCAGAAAGGATTGGACAAATTTGCTCCAGGATTGGTCAGGAAAAGTCATGTTTTTGAGGCTCCTTTGCCAGAAGAGGAAGACTGCTGATGGCACCGTTAAGACTTTTCTGTGAAGCTAAGCTGGAGTGACCAAAGAGACTCTGGCCTGAGCCTTCTGCCTCACGCACTTGCTCAATCTCACTGACTGACCCCATCTGAGCAAAAAGGATCTCCCTGCAAGATCAACATGCATCCCTCAGAGACCAGCACACACACCATCAAAGCCTGAGCCACACGTAAGCAATGTCTGAGTAACGTGCTTTTTAGAAATTCTCTCTTCTTTATTGCCCCATTCATATAAAAAGTTTGATATATCTGGACTGGTAAAAGAAAGCCACGGTGTATATGAAAATAGTTGTAGGAAGTTAAAAAATATGTTTGGAAAAGCAGTTACAGATTGCTTCCTTGGCTTAATTCTCCAGGCGATCGAAATTCTGGGTTTGAAACTCTTGGAAGTCCTCTGGGATGGTGTCTGCAAACAAAAACAGGCACGAGGGGGTTAGGAAGGCTGTTTCCCCTGGAATTCTGGTCCGGCTTGTGCTGTGCAAGCGTCCTGTAGGGGTCACTGTCAGCCCGAGCAACAGGCCCCAGAAGGCTCCACAGCCATTTTCTACCTCAGGCTGCTTTGCAAATTGTTGGCGTAAAGCCCAGGAGTGCTCATTCACAGGCCTAAAGGAAATTAGCAGGCAGAGTGGATTTTGAGTGTGATTATGTTTGAGCCATAAGAAAATAAAGGCTGCCCGTAAATTAAATATGAATTTCTCACTGAACCCGCAAATCCTCAGCCAAGCACTTAAGTTCTATGGGTCTCAATTTCCTCATCTATCAAATAGGGGGGAAGAAAGATCTATAATTTACTTCAGTTACGCAGAGACAGTTACATTTTAATGAATATGGGGCTTGAGCTTTGGGCTTCTGGGAGGCAAATGTGCTATAAAAATAAGGTGGTATTATTTGATTAATTCTAGTAATAATATTGTATAGTAATAAGAAGGTATGTTACCATTGCAGCGATACTTGAGGTTGGACCAAATGATGTTTTCTTGGGAGAAGCAGAACACGCCAAGCCGGCCTCCACGCATGGTGGTGTCTATGGTGACCCCGGAGTCAGCCACCAACTCGGAGCCTTCATAAAACCGCACCCTGTAGACAACACAGCCCAAGCTGGTCACCATGAAACTCAAACCAAGGTCAAGGTCAGACCCACTCCTTTGCGGTTTCATGATCCATTTCTCACAGGCCAGGACTGCTCTAGCTGTTGCCCCTTCCCTACTAGATGGGGAGCTCCATGCGGCCAGGGACTGTATGTTCATGCCCTCCCATATTCTCTCTCTCCAAAGGCCCAACATGATGTTGGGCACAGAGTCCAACTCGGTGGGTACCTGCTGAGGAGTTAAAGAGAAATCACAGTATGACCCAAGACCAAGACACTTGGTGACCTCACTGTCCTCTGGGTTACCTTGTCTAGACATCATGCTTAAAAACCACTGCTTTTCCTTCAGTCTGAATGATAGATTCTGGTGGAATCTCAGAGTAGTGCTCCCTAAAGCAGGGTTTTAGAAATTTGTGGGGACATTTCTGGCTGTTTCTCTGGCATTTCATGACAGAAGCCAGGGATACTGAATGGCTTATAAGGCCCTGGAGAGAAGAAGAGAAACTTGTCTTGCACCCTATATGCTTTTGGAGTGTTCCTCCAGACACTTGCGTAGGTGAAGAGCCCAATTATAATTATCTGGACCTAGAACCGAACTTCCTTTTACTTGTCTACATCAGGTATTTTTTTGCACTGTTTTAATATATACTGAATTTTCCGGGGTAAACTGAGAAATTACGGAGCACTTTGTTTTGCTTAAAAAGAGCTGTTCTCCCTTTTAGACATTAAGTCACAGGCAGAACAATCTGCACTAGAAGGTCACTGCTTCTATTTCATGTTGTGGTGTCTAAGCATTTGCGTGATTTTGTTATAAATTATTTTTCTATTATAGCTGTTAGGGATCAGATTGTATTTTCTGTGATTTCATTTTGGGACAGAAAAGGAGGCATTAGGCTTCGCAGGACTGAGAACGTGACAACAGTACATTGGACTTAATGTCTCACAGAAGAACAAAATGTGAATTAGCGGTCAGGATTTTTTTTTCCGGAAGGCTGCCTTCCTGCCCTGGTCAGGAGATAGCAATTGGTACTCCTTCCTCAGTGCATTACGTAAGCCGGCGTCAGTGTTGATCTGCAAGTTTGAGGACCGACGAAGTACGTGGTCTCAATTTCAAGGATTCAGCCGAAGCCATCCATTCCTACTGAGAATACTTTTTAGTATTTGTTTTTTTAATAGTCCTAGAGGGAAAGGAGGCAGATTGTATGGGCTCACGTGAAGATCAGTTCCTGCCACGTGTGGGAAGACCTGGCAGCCCAGAGCCCAAGAGCTCTAGGCACTGCCTTCATAGCGTTTCTAGTCCAGCAGGGAAGAGACTGTGAGGGACTCACCACAATAAGCCGCCATCCAGGGCAGGTGTGGATGGGAGGCTGAGCCACATCTCCCCTCCCACTGGTCAGCATGGCAGAAAGGCGATCCCCAGTTGAGCCCCTCCGTCCTCCAATGCTGAGACCACTCCTCCCCCCCCCCGCCCCCATCTAGAAGGTCCCTCTACCCCCAGCTTGGCCCTAATGTCCAGGTGGTTAGTCTGAGCTTGGGTGTCTCCTTCCCACTTCTTTACTGTGGGCCATGAAGTCCCGGCATGCCCTCGGAGGCCATCCCGGGTCAGGACTGCTCGGGACAGCAAAGGCCTTGTGATGCAGAATGCGGGTGGCCTTGGCTTCAGGTGCAGGTGAGGAGGTAGGTCCTCCACGTACCTGATGTAGCCCACCTGGGGCCTGTGCTGCAGGAACCAGCGGTAGGATACCTTGTCCTTCCAGCCCACGTTCCTCGAGTCCTTCCACAGCAGCCGGACCTGGTCACTGGTGTCCCCGGTGTGCCACAGGGAGTTGCGGAGATGCTCCCCGGGTCCGGTCTTAGACTTCACGGCCTGGAAAGGCCATAGGCAAGGCTTTAGAACAGGATACACAGCCCACCTTTCCTGCTTCCTGGGTCCCTGGGTCCCTGGGGTGGTGACTTCATGGTTACAATCTGGCTGCCTTGGATTTAGATAGCCCATAAATGTCCTTTCTACTGAGGTGATCCTTAATCCTTGAGTCCTCAGCACTGGCCGATACCCCATTAACCCATTCCCTGTTTTTCCAGCTGTAAATCCAGTGCTCCCCACATCTGTCCCGTGAGTGCTCCGAAGTCTGCCTTTTCTCCCAGCAGGAGGGACAGAGGCAGCATCTCGGCCCTCCTAGCCAGAGCTGGCCCCAGCTCAGGAACAGATGAGCCAGTTTCCGGCACAGTGCACCTGCTGACGTGTCCCCGGAGCTCCCCCAACTGGTGATCCCCACCGGGGCTGATACTCTCCCGGTCAGTCACCCAGAGGTTAGGATGTGGCTTGTACATAGGAATGAAGGCAAGGCCCTGGGTGGGCTCTGGCCTTCCCTGCCCTGAACTCTAGCACAAACCCCTCAACTTCATAGATGAACTAAATGCCCTATGGGAGAACAGGACTTAAAAGGAGGGTAAAGGGCGCAGAGGGGAGATGTGTGATGGAGACCTGTGGCTACCTTCAGCTGGATGCCGGGCTCGGCGACAGCCCGGAACGGCGTGGCTTGCCAGTATGTCTGCTCTGTCTGCTTCCACATGACCACGTAGAAGCTGGAGCTGTCTTGGTAACCGAAGATGAAGCCGGCATAGTCGTCGTCTGTCTGGGTGTTCACGTGGAAGGTCCCTTCAAAGTCAACTCCGTTAAACGCCGTGTACCCTGGAGGGACCGGAAGCGGATCAGAGAAGTGGGCCAGCCACGTGAGTAGCTGCAAAGACTGGATTCTAGCCACGTGGTGTGGAGGCCCTGGACCTACCCACTGCCAGGCCGGGATCGCTGTTCATGGTCTGCACAATTTCCATGCCCTGCAGAGAAAGTTGAAGGAGTTAAGGGCCATCGTAGAGGGTGGAGAAGCCCGAGGAGGCCCAGAGCCTCCGGCGCACTGGGGAGTGGTCAGCGTGTTCTGACCTCCACGCAAAGACTGCATTATCTGAGCAACTGCTCTACCCTATTATGTGCTCCAGGAAAGCATAGACTTGTGAGGGAAAAAAAAAGCGGAATAGAAATAATTTTGCTAGAACTGTAATGAAGGGTCTGCTGAATCAGCTTAATTTTGAGAGAACACACACTTCTAATGAATGTGACTTGCTGGGTAAAAAATCCAAGCCTCTCTGTGCCTGCCGTCTGGAGTTTCCCAACAGGGAGGATGTGGGGTAGAGAGCAGGAACATGGCTCTAGGGCCAGACTGCCTGGGTCCTCATCCCAGCATTCCCAGGCACTCCCTGTGATGCTCCCATGAGCCAACATTTCAGATGGATGCGGCTCCGTGTCACGTGTAAACTGGGGCTCGTGGCAGTGCTTTGTCAAAGGGCCACTGTGAGGAGTCCGTGCGGTGCGGGACGGCGCACCCTCTCACGGTTACCTACTTCTCCCAGAAGGGCCTGTGCCGAGAGGCAGAGCTGAGCTGCTGCCAACCACGTGGCACATACCTGGTTCAGGACCACCCAGTTGGGATCGATCTGGGCGTCCCCTTCAGGGTCCAGGACCACGGTCTGGTAGGCTCTGAAGTCGGTCAGGGTGACCTCTGCATTCTCCGGGCAGACGTCGATCCGATCGATGACCTGGTCCTGGTCGAAGTCTGTCTCGCAGATGTCTCCCACGCCGTCGCCTGAGTGGGGTGCGGGAGGACGAGAGGAGCTGGCTACTGCCCACATGCACCACGGCTTCTTGCCAGAGACAGGGCTGGGCAAGGAGCCGAAGGGAGCCCATGCTCCACCTCCAGGGCAACAGTTTGCAAGTCATGTGGGCAGAGGAGCCCAGAATTAGCCATGGCTGAGGTGGCCCCAGGCCCCACCCTTCAGTCAGTCTTCATGGTGAGTTGGTAAGCCCCACTGTATTTGACCAAAAGAATTTCCTGGGGACAGAGTGGAAGGCAGCTGTTCAAAACTGCTCTTATAAGAAACGCTGCATGTTCTCTGAGGACACGGGGGTTCACCAACTGGTGGATCTTAAGGCTGCCCTTACATAAGCACATGTCTGTAGCACTTTCTGTAGAACGTATGAAAAATGGAAACTATTGTCGCTGGAGTGTCTCTAAGACCATAATTTCTGCTGATCCTGAGGCTGAATCTGGCTCGTGGTATGTTTTGTGCAGCTGACATGGTATTAACATACTTGAATTAAACACTGCAGAGCCGTGGATGGACACGCCTCACCAACGCGCCATGTCCTCACTACTCTGTCTCATTTCTGGCTTGGTGCATGCTTTTCCTTATCGGCCTGGCCCTCGCAGCCCTCCGAGTTTGTGAGCCCATCTAAGCCATTTGCTGCTGTGCCCTCCTCTCTGTCCTGCTCCTTTTCTGTGACTCCTGGTGGAAAGGAGCAAGATGGTGGAGCAGCTGCCCAAGCCCTTTGAGCAGGAGCATCCGGCTGCCTCCCTGTCCCATGTGACCTCATCCCAGAGCTCCTCAGAAGCTGCAAAGTTAGAGTTCGAGAACGGTGTCCACCGGCTGTCTACTGTCCACACAAGCCGTCACTGCTCAGAGAAGCCCTGGGAGAGATGTGCCGCTGTGTGCCCGGCCAAAGGGAGCCTGGGGGTCCCATGCAGCCCTGGGCTGAGCCCACTTACTGTTGCTATCCTCCTGGGCTGGGTTGGGGACCAGCCGACAGTTGTCCGGTCCAGGGGGCACCAGGTCCGGGATGCCATCATTGTCATCATCATCATCACACTCGTCACCAAGCCCATCCTTGTCAGTGTCCAGCTGGGCGCTGTTAATGACAGTGGGGCAGTTGTCGGTGCTGTCCTGGTGCCCGTCTCCATCACTGTGGTAGAAAGAAGAGGAGATGTGTGGCACTGGTGAGCAGAGAACAGGGATAAGAAACAGAGTGGGGGTTGGGGTTTGGGAGCTTGTCTTTTGTCAAGCCCCTATGTCTTCAGACAAGGCTGCCCTCTGGGCCTCAGAGACCATTCTCCTACTTCCTCATCTTGTTGAAACAAGCAGATCATATCCTACTGAAGAAGATGAAGGCTGATTTCTGATTTTGTGACCAGATGCTCCTATCAGTCCCTGGGGACTATGATCAGTCCCCCTCCCTGCCCAACCCAGAAAATGTACAAGGGGAACAAAGGTTGAAGGGCAGTGAGCCAGGCTGCTCAGTGTGAATCCTGGCTCAGCCGCTTACCAGCATGTGACCCCTCTTTGGCTCAGTGTCCTCATCTGTAAAATGGGCATAACAGAGCCTACCTCATAGGGTTGTTACAAAGATTAAATGCTTACGTGATGAGAATTTTGCATATTACATTTGAATATATGATAAAGCATTTCTACGTACTGGCTCCTGGGAAGCCCTACAATGTCTTCTATTCCTCCTCCCATTCCCTGGCCAGCAGACCCAAGAAGGATCAGATGTGAATGCCACAGGGAGAACGCAGAGAGAAGAGGGCCGCCCCTTCCTGAGAGGGGAGCATGGAGTCTGGGCTCACTCCTGCTCTCAAGCACTTCTCAGAACCCTCATTCTCTCCCCCATGTGACAATTCATTTTTTCCAGGCCTAATGGCCACCCGCGGATGAGATTGCCCTGTCCCCAGAGGTTCCCCTGAGTTGATGGAGGCCTCCCACGGCTGCTCTGAATCAGAACGGATACTCCTTTCACCTCACTCCTCCCATGGCCTGTCCCAGGCAAGGGTAGGACAGGGGAGGGAAGTTAGAGACCGGTCCATGCCCTTCAGACCAGATGGGTCCCAGAGAAAATGAGGCCCACCTGGACAAGCAGAAGATGACACGGCTCAAAGAGTGGAATGCCTGTGCCTACAGCAGGGCTGTTTTCTAAATCGTACAACTGAGCTATTTCCATTAGCAGCCATTCTATAGCCTTGAACATTTTTATGCAAAAACAAGCAGTTCCTGTCCTCCTCCCCAAGGTTCAAGCTTGTGGGAATTAAAATGGAGCAGAATGAGTCATTTATTTTAGGCAAATATCTAGAGGCTGACTGGGTAGGATATTTTAGAGATTCTTTGGATGGCAGTCTGTGCAAGAGGACCTGCAACAGGGAACATTCTTGATGTCCACCACTTAGGGGGGCTGCAGGGTACCAGTCCCACCTTGCACGCAGAAATGGTGACCCCCTATGGCAGACTCTGTTGCTGACTTGCCTCTCCTCACGTGTGGTAACAGTAACGCAGCCGTGGTTTGCTGCTGGTCACCCAAGGGCCGGCCTTGCGGTGGGAGCTTTACCTACTTTCTCATTCATTTTTACCCGAAGCTGCAAGGGACAATTCATTCTCTCTACTTTGCAGAGGAAGAAATTGAGAGCGCAACTGAAAAGTCCATTGAAGTTCACTTGGCTCACGTGGACTTGGCCTCAAGAACACTGGGCACAAGGACCGAAATGGGGCTTTCTAGGAGCTGTCCTTGCACAGGGCTTGGCTCAAGAACCACTGTCTGTAGGGCACCCTCGGAGAGGAGGTCGGGGAGGGAAGACCTGTTGCTTCCTGCTCTGCCTTCCCGAGTCCGTTCCCTCTTGTAGCCCGTCCCGCCGCCTCTAAGCCTTCCCGCTGCAGATGAAAGGGGACAGAGCCTTGGACTGCAGGCGCCTCCAGGGCAGAGGTGCGCTTGTCTACGTTCTTGGTGATGTTCCAACAGCATCTGATTCAGCCCCGTATCTTAATATAGGACTACCTCCACGTGGGGCTGGGAGGGTTGACAAAACTCATTTGCCCAGAACACTACCACCAAGTAATGAACACGGAATGAACAAATTCTAAAGACAATGAAATCACAGTGACCCCTCAGCAAACTGACAGCTTTCTATCTTAGGATCGTGGTGAAGCTGTCCTGAGCCGAAAGAGTATAATAGTAAGAGAGCTAAACCTATTGAATGCTTCTATGTAAGGGAAACCGTAACATGCACTCTTTGTCAATTAACTCAGTCTTCACAACAGACCTATGAGCTACATGCCACTGTCATCCCCATTTTTCCGGTGAGACTTCTGGGGCACAGAGACCAGTGACTTAAGGTTAGCTAGTTTGCAAAGTGAAGGGGCTGGGATGTGTATCTAGCTGTGTCATCCAGACTCCAGCTCTGAGGCATGATGCTCCACTGCTTCTCCTGTCATTCAGTCTCACTTGATGGAGTGCCTCGTGGCCCCTCCTGACACTGTCACCCGGCTGCTGTCCCCCCAGTAGCTCAATCTCTCTCAATCTATTCAGAGACATCCCAAAGCAAGGTAGCAGCAGAAAGCTCTGAAGGCTAAAATTGTCTCCGAATTCTTCATCTGGCCCTAATGCAGCTGGGAAAATGTGCCCTACCTGTCCTGATTGGTGTCACAGGAGTCCCCAACCAGATCGTTATCCACATCAGACTGCAAAGAGAACAGAACATGTTATTATTTATCCCTGGGCCTTCATGCACAGAATGTTCTGGAGAAGGCAGACCTGGTCCATCATCACTGTATCTCAAGAATTATTTCTCTGGAATTGGGTTGGTGCAGAACTGCAAAAGGACAACACCATATTGGTGTAGGCACAATGCTGAATTGTCAAAAAAGCCTTCCAAAATATCAAGCCACATGGCTGGGCTGCCTACACACCAGATGAGCTGATTGGAGAGGGCGCCGGGGCAGGATGGTGGCAGGTGGAGACGTGGAACTCTGGCATGGGTCGGAGGGGAGCCAGCCACAGGCCTGGGGACAAGGCAAACTGATTTTGCTTTGCTTCTGCATGTTGGAATTGAGCCAGAATGAGAGTGAGTCATGGAGGGCAACAATGACACCCCTCTCGCAGGGCTTTAAAAATACATGACACATCCCATCCAATTATCCAGACAGGAAGGAGGAGTGTGAAGGGAAACAACATGTCGCTGACTGAACCGCATCTGAGGCGCCCCTACCCAGGCTGTGTAGGGGTTCGGGGACTAAAAGGACACAAGGCTCCCAATGGTTAGCTGCCATGTTGCATGCTCCTCTCAGCAAAAACAACTGGTTTTGGGAGCGCCTGGGTGGCTCAGTCGTTAAGCGTCTGCCTTCGGCTCAGGTCATGATCCCGGGGTCCTGGGATGGAGCCCCGCATCGGGCTCCCTGCTCCATGGGAGGCCTGCTTCTCCCTCTCCCACTCCCCCTGCTTGTGTTCCCTCTCTCACTATGTATCTGTCTGTCAAATAAATAAATAAAATCTTTAAAACAACAACAACAACAAAAAAAACCCCAAAAAACCCCAACTGGTTTTGGTCACTAAACTCCTGCTCCTCGCCTCACGGGCAGTGTGCAGCCTGTGAGATCTGCCCAGAAGGCCTCAGCATCCCCATAGCAGTCTTCCTAGGACCTCCAGGCCTGAAGTATGCAGTCCCACCACCTCTACTCCAGTAGGCATATGGTAACAACAAGGCGCTGAGCCGGTGTCTTTAAGCACTTGTCATAAAGACTTTTTGCACAGGGGAGCTCAGCCTAGAGTCTGAATGCCCCAAATGCTACTCACCTGATTAGGGTTGCTGACATCAGGACAACTGTCACAGGCATCCCCCACACCATCCCCATCCCTGTCCTGTTGGTTACGATTGGGAACTTTTGGGCAGTTGTCCAGAATGTTCTTTATTCCTACAAGAAGGGAAAGCTTCCCTGAGTCAGGTGAACATCGCAGAGAGGTTTAGGACACAGACTTCTAGGTGCTAAGAGATCAAGCGTGTACCCAGGCACATGGGGAGTGACTTGTGCCTGGGCCATCGTCCCAGGGCCACAGTTATCTGCAAGTAACATCAAAGGATGGATTGATTCTGGGAGACCTAAAATGAATGGTCACCTGAGGCCTTTATCCATGGAGTTTTAAGTTGTCCAAGACGTCAAGGGCTATCACTGCAACCAGATGAGGAGGTCATGAGGGCGAGGTGGGCTGACCCGGGAGAGGGACCTTGTGGGGGTGTGAAAAAAGACTGGGACCTGAAGGTGGGGGCAGTGGCGTGCTGGAGCCAGGCCCACCGTGCCCTCTCTTCTCAGCTTTGTCTCATCATGTCCTCTTGCACCAGCAGCTGGTAATCAGTCATGGAGGGAGTGGTATTTCTGTCATGGAAACTGGCAAATGCTACAACTTGGGGCTTTTTTGTTTTGTTGAGCTAGTTTGCCAGCATACCCCTGGATCTGGCCATCAGTCAGGCTTGCAGAAGATGAGGTCATGTTTTAGGGAGGTGTAGGTATTCTGGAGTGTGTGTGTGTGTATGTGTGTGTGTTGGCTGGTTGGGTGGAGGGGAGGGGGTACCTTTCTGGAAAGATTTTCTCTCAAGGCCCTCATGATGTGAAATGTTTTTCAGAAACGACCAGATCCAGTCTATACTTTGATGATAGTCATCTATGTGTTATGGAAGCGATATAGAAACAAGTGTCCTTCGGGGCCCCCCGGGTGGCTCAGTCGGTAAAGCGGCTGACTCTTGATTTCGGCTCAGGTCATGATTTCAGGGTCTTGAGATCAAGCCCTGTGTGGAGCTCAGCAGGGAGTCTCCTTGAGATTCTCTCTCTCTCTCTCCCTCCCCCCTCCCCATCCCCTGCATTCTCTCATTCTCTCAAATAAATAAATCTTAAAAAACAAAACAAAACAAACACCCAAACGTGTCCTTCACATCCCGAGAGGCTCCAACGCTCAAGCTGTGCTCCAGGGGGTGCCATTCCCACAGCCCACACTCGAAGGCCCCTTCTGTGGAGCCAGGAGCGGGGTAATGCAGCTTCCCTGCCTCCACCTTCTTCCCAGAATAGGCAGGACATGGACACGTCTCCCAGGAGATGCCCGATTGTCTGCAGGAGGAGCCAGACCCAGTTGTAGCCTGCGACCCTGCTTAAGGCCCCCTCATTCCACTCTCCACTTTGAGGACTCGCAGGCATGGAAAGGATGCTGGTGGGGGTGGTGGGGAAAGAGACACTTTCTTTGGGAAGACAGAGGCCCTACAAAGACACAGCCCTGACAAGACACTGCTTGAAGTAATTCCTACAAAATTTCTGGCCATGATGTAGAGTTCCAGAAACACCCAGGATTATTAAATAGGGGAGTGGGTTATGGATCTCCTTCCACAGAAACAGGGGGGCCAGGGGCCCCTGGGTGGCTCAGGGGGCTAAGTATCTGACATCCGGCTCTGTACTGGATGTGGAGCCTGCTTAAGATTCTCTCTCTCCCTCTGTCCTCACCTCTCCCTCTCTAAAAAAGAAGGAACAGGTGGGCCAGACACAGGCCTCGGGGAAACACTCAGTGTGGGAGGCCTTCCGAGCCAACAATTCTATTTCTGCTCCTAATAGACAACAAGGGCAAAAGGACAAATGAGTCCCAAATAAAAGACAAAGCAAGACAAGCCCACCATCTCCATCCATGTCGTCATCACAGGCATCTCCTTTTCCATCCCTATCAGTGTCTTTCTGGTCATTATTCAGGACATTCCGGCAGTTATCACAGGCGTCCCCAAAGATATCTTTGTCATTGTTCCTTTGGTCCACGTTGTGAGTCAGGACACAGTTATCCTAAAGGATCGGAAGACCAAACATTTACTCAGACTGTCCTGAAGCCCTCCTAGGTCGCTGGTCCCGTGCTGGATGCCAGCCAGCCTCCGCCCCCATGGGCACACGCAGTCAGCGCTCGGGGTAAAAAGTCTCAATGCCGCAGGATCACCAGCATGGAAATGAACACTTGGGATGACTCATATAAATAGGTGACTTCCCGGGCTTTCTTCCACTATCCCGGGCCCTCCTGATGGAGCAAGTACCTGCTCATTGAGGATCCCGTCTCCATCAGCATCCTCGTCACAAGCATCCCCAATGCCATCTCTGTCTGCATCTTCCTGGCCAGAGTTGGGCACATACTTGCAGTTATCCTGGGGAGAAGAAACAGGGCTCAGAGAAACATCTACATCTGACTCTTTTTCAACTTCATTGATGCATAATTGACAAAACTGTAACATATGTGAAGCATGCGGTATGATTATTTAACATACATTTATATCGTCAGAGGATTCCCACCGTTAACACGTCCAGCTCCTCACATATCCACCTTTTTTTTTCTGAGAACATTTAAGTTCTGCCCTTTCAGTGAATTTCAATTAGACAGTACTATCAACAAAAGTCACATGTTATACATGAGATCCTCAGACCTTATTCATCTGATCCCTGAAAGTCTCTACCCTTTTATCAACTTCTCCCTATTTCCCCCACCCTCATCTACCTCAGTCTTACGTCAGAAAGGATTTCCAACCTCAAGACTGACAGCAGCTGCCTGACTTCATTGTGGATGGCTGTTTTGCGAAGTGTGAGATGTAGCTACCTGAAAAATGACATTTTCAATGGAACCCATAGAATCTCTCCTCCAGAGAAGATAGGGCTCCGGAAAGCCACAGTAGGTGTAGTTTTTCTCCCGTGTGCCCACTTTACCTTCTTGCAGTTCCTGACGGAGCACGGCAGTTCTTCGTCAGGGTAACTGTCAATGTCCACGTCCTTCCCGCAGATGTAGCCATCACCAGCCCACCCGACGCCGCACTGTGAAGGCAAAGCCCAGCACACGCTTGAGGAGCTGATCCTGGGGGTGGGGGTGGGGCTGGGGGTGGGGGGGAGGGCTGACAGGGCCTCTGCTCTGAACCTGTAAATCCTTGCTCTCCTGTACGCATCCCCAGAGGGAGGGCCCAGAGCAACACAGAGTTGTTGGGTAGGATTCTAAAACTATTATTTTTTTTGAATAGTCTCATGAATCAAAAGGTACAAAGAGACATAGAGTGAAAACTCCTTCCCATTCCTCTTCCCTTAGCTCAGGCCATCCATTCTTCTGTATACTCTAAGAGATAACACTATGCACAGACAAGCAAATATACATTCTTTTTCTTCTTTTTTCTTTTGACACAACTGAGAGCACATATATCCACTGTTCTGCACTTTATTTAAAAAAATTAGTATCATACCTTGGAGCTCTTTCCATATCACTCCATGTAGATTCATGCCATTCCTTTTAATGGTCACAGATGCATCATACATAAAGTGGTATGCGTATGCCTCCATGAATTCAACCAGTCCCCTACTGGTGCGTGTCTGGTTTTTAAAACATTTTTTTCTATTGCAAACAATGCTACAACAAGGAATTCTAGTACATTTGTCCTTCTGCTCCTGTACTGGTTTCTCAGTGTGGAATTCCTGGTTCAAAAGGTCTTTGTAATTTGGAACTACTGTTGAAATGTTCTCCGTGCGATCGTCTAATTTCCTCTCCCAGCAGAGACAAACGTGTGTGGCTTTTGCGGTACTTTCCTTATCATTCTTGAACTACAGTCCTAGCTCTGAATTTAACAGTCTTCTAGACCAGTTCCCACCAAAAAAATAACCTTCTAAGGTGCTTTACCTCTATTCATGCTCTTTTAACAGAAAAAGATTTCCCCAGGTGCAGTGTTGGGTCCACATGTTCTCTTTGCCTCTGGAAAAGTCTACCCACGTATCCTGCCACCACCAGCCACTGACTTCATGGCAAGAATAGGCAGTAACAGTTAACCTATATCAGACTGTATAACCATTGTCTCCAATCCATCAATGATGCTGCAAGGTCACTATTATCCCACTGTACCAGAGACAACTAGGCTCTTGAGCAAGGATCACTGGCAAACCAAAGAGAAAAGAAATGATTCCCTATGTGGTGCCCTGGGCATGAGGTGGGACCTGGGAGCCCAGGACCAGGATAGGCACCTGCAGCAGGGGGCTGGGGGGGGGGGTGCAGGCAGGACAGCAGGAACACAGAGGAAGAGGACTGGGAAAGAGGACGGAACCAGAAATGCAGGGAGGGGGCAGGGAGTCTGAGGAACAGAAGCAGGGCCAAGGGAAAAGAAACTTTCCATGAATAAACGTTAAATTTCCTGGCCTTGCTAATCAAAATAAGGTGATTGAAGACCAGTGACTTCCTAAGCAGCAGCCTGCCTGTTCTCAATCATCCAGGCTCTCCTTCTGCAACCAGAGATTTAGAAGGCAGGAGGCCAAAGACGCCCCTCCCGTAAGGGCCCCTATTTCCGCTCCATTGCTTCGGCGGGCCTTCAGAAGGCCTGGAAAGCTCAGCTGTGGGGTATGGTCCTTGACTCATTTTAATGAAGAAAAAATTTCCTCTAGGAACAAATACATTTTTAATGAGCCATTTTCTGGCAGATTAAATTATTTTAGTAGTCACACCAAGTATATTAATCCTTTCCCATCTGTCGTTATGCCTTATTACAAATTCAAAAACATATTAAGAGCCCCATCACCCACCATCCCAGGGAAGTCATTAATTTGTTCACAGCAAATTCGGATTTACACATAGATTTGCCCTCGCCTCTCAATGGTAACAAATATGCCCAGGCAACAGGAATTAGGAAAGTTGTGGGGTTTTCCTGTCTGACCCAGCTTGCTCCTTCGTCAGGACCTTGTTATGGACTATCTGTGCTGCCAGAGAGAACGGATGCTATTATTACATTTCTTCCTTTCACTCCGTCCTGATTCATGTCGTTTTCCCTATTTGAAAAGCGAAATGCTCACTATAAAAAGTTTTGCGAGCCTAACGTTGAAGAAGTCTAAGTTTGAGGTAGAAAGAAGGATCAAGTGATCACTGTGAACCTGCAAATCCCAGAATCGAAAGGGCCCCTGCCGAGGGCCTGGCTTAGTGGGAAGGAAGGAGAGGATGAGCAGCTGAGTGGCGGCTGCCTCAGCACCTAGAAGCCCTGAGGCCTCTGGAACCTGGGATTTGGGAGTGGATGGCAGGCCTGGGCCGCCTTCTTCACCTGCGGCCCACCACATCCCCGCCTGGCATGAGACCGGTGTCAGCCCAGGACCGTCCCGTTCTCTTGCCCCGCTGCCTCCTCCCCAGATCGGCTGCAGGGCTGGGAACTAGAGAGGAAGAAGAGTGCCCGTCCACTGAGCTGTTCCTGAATCCGGGTGTAGATGGACATGGAATAGTGCCGTGCGCCCCTTCCTGCTCACTGAGGGGAGACAGGGGCCCTCAGAGAGTGTCTGACAGCTTACCACTTCGCTGCCACCTGCTTCCTGCAGTGTGAGGCCAGGTTCTGAGGACCGCCAGAAAGGACAGCGGCGTGCTCCTAAGTTACACAAGCAAATAGGGGGGTAGACGGAGGGAGGGAAGGAGGCTCCTTCCCTTCTTGCTGTTTACTTCTTGGCCCTTTGCAGAGGGTGCCCGGGGGCGCGGGGCTCCACTGCTGACGTGCCTGAGGGTATGGTGTCGGACCCCCGGCAAGAGGAGAGAAAAGGCAGCTGATGTGAGATGGACTTGAGAGTGCTCTCCAGGAGCACAGCGAACCCTGTTACTATTGCCTTCTGTTTATCTCCACGGGAATGTTTTCATTTTTCTTTTGCTTCACTACTGGGAAGTAGAACCCGAGGAGGGGAGGTATTTAAAACGGAAGAGAAAAACGTGGTAAAGCAGGTGACAAACAACTCACCACACATGTCACATCCCCCTGCCTCTCCTCGATGCACTGCGCGTTCACACTGCAGGGATTCAGCTCAGGATTTCTGCAGCTTCTTTCAGTTTTGCATCCCCTTGTCTGATCACCCATGTACCCGGGTTTGCAGGGCCCACAGCGGTAAGAGCCCTGCAGGGAGCAAAGATCAGCTGGTGAGCCGGGGGCTCCGAACTGGGAGCAAAGCTACCGCGATCGTGTTTATTTTCACATGTACTCGATGATGCCGAGAGGACGTGACACTCGGGGCTGCCTCTCCGAGTACGTGTCCATCTTATAAGACTGTGGAGTACGGAGGAAGACACCACCAGCCTGGAGGCTGCCGCGAGCCACGCAGACATGAGGGAAGAAGGCTGGAACGAACCCCTGTCACTGGCCTGTAGCTCCAGTGTGAGGACATGAGGGGAAGGGCCGATGGTGCCAGTGAAGCCCTGGGAGGCAGAGTGAGAATTTATTCTGGAGACAAGGGAGGGGGTTTGAGTGAAAAGCTGGTAAGGGGAAGAAAAAGGTTTTTTTTAACCGTTCTTTGGCTTTTTTACAATTGAGTGACAGAGAACAGGTGTACAGAGAAATGTCAACGGCCTTGCCCTGAGAATTCTCGATGAGCGAGGCAGCGATGGGGGCAGCCCAGCAAATGAGCAGTCAGCTCCACGGCAACGGCGCTGCGAGGGCCAGCCACGACTCTCTGGTTTTTTTAAACAGCTTGACTGAGGTCAAATTCACATTTCATGAAAGACAGCCGTGTAAAGCCTACAGTTCAATGATTCTGGTCACTAGCAACCTCCTACTTGCCACATCCTAAGGATGCTCTTCGGTGGTCTTTCTTGATCTATCAGCCTCACTGGACTGCTCCGTGGGGCCAGTTCTCGCCTCTTCTCTGCTCCTGCCCTTTTGCCTCTGCCCCTTCTTGAGGTTCTCTGGAGTTCCACTTTCTAGAAAGTTCCACTGTCTAGTTTCCTTCCCCCAGGGTGGCATTAGTGATTCCTGTTAGGTCGGTGTCTCCCAAATCTGTATCTGCTCACTAGGGGAGACAGCCCTGGGGAGAAGCAAAGAAGCAACAATCCCCGCCCGCTCCGAGACAGCAGAGTGTGTGGATGAGAACACAGGCTCCGCAGCCAGATGGAAGCCTTAGGGGATGAGTGGTCTGGGCCCCATTACTTTTCTGTAGCCCATTGTCTTCAAATGATTTATAGTGCCTAGTGACAAAGTGATTGAGAGGATTCAGATAAGTGCCTTGTTATTTATAAAATATTTTTACATTCAAGACAACTAGGAACCTAGAGATGGAATAACTTTCCCAGGGACATCAAGTTGGAGGCCCCCATTCCATCATGGAATCAGTGGCTTTCTTGTGGACAGTTTAGTGGGCCACGCCTCTATGTTGCAATCAGTGGACAAGAACTTTCAGAAATAAAACTGCACTAAATATTTACATTTCAGACGCCCCCCCCACCAAGGGATAAGCATTTTAATACAAATGACTTTTGAAAAGATTTCTAAAAATAATGAATACTCTTTGGGGATTGTGTTATTACCAATAAAATGCATATTCTGAACCACATAAACCCAGAAGCTCTTCACATTTTTAAAATACAAGAACAGGGGCACCTGGGTGGCTCAGTCGTTAAGCGTCTGCCTTCGGTTCAGGTCATGATCCCTAGGGTCCTGGGATCGAGCCCCGCGTCAGGCTCCCTGTTCGGCGGGAACCCTGCTTCTCCCTTTCCCACTCCCCCTGCTTGTGTTCCCTCTCTCGCTGTGTCTCTCTCTGTCAAATAAATAAATAAAATCTTTAAAAATAATAAAAAATAAAAATAAAATACAAGAACAATGTTTTATTCATATTTTTCTGAAAGCCCAACATGGCAACTTTGATTAAAGTCTGGCCCTTAAAAAATTTTTCTTATATAAAAATTACTTATAAAATTACTCTTACATGGAAAATTATTTTTCAACAAACTTTTATCTTCATTTGCCAATCAAATATATTTGTGCCCATCTGTTGTTCTATGTGTGTTTTGGGGTTATGATTCATAAACACACACTTGTTTTAATCGCTGGTCTGCTTGGATAACATCATCCATGAAAAGTACTTACCAAAGTGTTAATACAGATAGAATTGAGAACACAGGCTCCATTTCGACACTCATCAATGTCAGTGCAGATCTAGTGCAGAAAAGTTTAAAGAGATACTCTGTTTAAGCAGAAATGCAAATAAATTTTGCTTTGCTAGCTTTGTGTGAAGGCATGGAATTTCAGGTTCAGTGCTAATAGGAACATCACTTTAGCCACCTCCTTGTGTTTGGACCTGTCTGGACTTAACCTAATTTCAAGTGATAGCTGCAGACTTGGTATTTCAAGTTGTTCAGAAAACACAACTGGTATGGTTAATCTGTTCTACAAACTTTTTACTCAGGAAGATTCTTCTCTATCCTGCTTGGTACTCCATGTACTTCTGCCTGAGGATTCCTAGCTTGCTTCAATTCTGGAGAATTCTCAGCTTCCCTCTGCTCTTACTCTTTCAATTCTTTCTTTGGAACTACAATTAAGCACTTATTAGACTTTCTCATTCATCTCTTCTTTTGACTCTTAACCTCTTGTTCATATTTTCCAGATCTCTACTTCTCTGTGCTGCATTCTGGATGATTTCCTTAGATCCACCTTCCATTCTATACATTCTCTGATAGCTGTCTTACCCAGCTAATGGGTTTTATGGGTTTTTGTTAGTTGGTTGGTTGGTTGGTTGGTTGGTTTTAAGTAGGCTCCGTGCCCAGTATGGAGCCCAACACAGGCCTTGAACTCATGACCCTGAGATGAACACCTGAGCTGAGATCAAGAGTCAGATGCTTAACCAAGTGAAGCACCCAGATGTGCCCCCCCCCCGCCAATCTATTGAGTTTTTAATGTCAATGATTACATTTTTCATTGAAGAAACTTGACTATTTTTCAGAGTTGCCTTTTTTTTCACATTGCCCTATTTTTTAGTTATGGTATCTATTCCTTCCTTTTTCTCTTTATCCTTTTGAATTGTTTTGATTGTATCATGTTTCCTCATGGTAGCTTCTTCATGTAAATCACCATTTTTATTTATGAACCTATCTGTAGTGGCTCTGTTTTCCCATGTTTTCCCACTGGCACTGAGTTTCAGAGTCTCTTCACAAGTGGTATGGCTTTGACATTAGCCAGGACCCTAGGGATTTTACTGCTCCAGGGATAATTTTTCTGTTAATTTTCTGGCTTGTATTCCCCATTATATGTGTAACATAGATTTGAAGCTCATAACAGTATGCGGTACAAACTTGGAGCTTTGATTTGTTGTGGGCAATTTTCCTTTTTGTCAACCATGTCTCAGAGATGACATCCAGCTTCCTTGTCGCTTGTGGGGGCTAGTAGTTTTCTCATCTCCTTTTAATGGGTAGGGTAGCTCTTTGAGACCCGTGTCTTTCTGAAGGGGTGTTATGTCTTTCTCAACGTCCACATAGATGCTGAAACCCTGGCTCCCCACTCCAAGGGCCTACACCCTGCTCCCACCTCCCATGAGCATGAATTTGTTAAGCTGTAGCAAGTGGCTTCCTTCTACTTCTGTTCAGTCTACCATATTGTTGGAAATCTTACTAGCTCACATAAAGCACTGACTATTTCATTCTGTCTATTTTCCTTGGTTTAGTCTTGGAGATTTTGTCTTTAGAAGAGAGGAAGAAAAACTCTGGGTCATTACTCTAATGGCTTCTTGTCACTCCTATGTGTCCAGCTTGCCCGCTTTTTATAGTCTAAAAAAAATGATGCCCTCTAGAATCCTTTGATAGGCAGCTAGAAAATAATGAACTCCTGTCCTTCTTCAAACCTAATAATTTCCCTAAGGTAGTCAAGTATATTTATAGACCAACCATTTTTAAGGGCTGAAAACATCAAAAAGAATTTCACAGCCAGTCAAATAATGGCCAGGATATAGTAGAATATTTGGAAACAAATGGAGACTGTCACAAAGTGCTCAAGTGCTTTATGGCAATTTATAGCTTATATAAGAAGAAGGGGGGTTTCCTCAGGGGATTATTTCTACTCTTGAAATCCTCTCATCTCTGAACTAGCTTCTTATCAGCAACAGTGACTCTGTAAACGTGACCTAATTTTTCAAAGCTTTTATTTGTTTCCCTGATTCTCAAGTTACTCTGTGGGACAAAATGTTCAATGGCTAACAGAAGAGACTTGAAATCACACCACATATTTAATATTACCCCACTCACTGTTTTCCTAGCGACACTCTATTATCCTGATTTAACAGCTTCCTTCCTACTAGACATCATGAACATACACGCTCAGAAAGGAGTCGGAAAGTGTCCTCATTTGCCCACTGTGCACCGTGACTTTCCATGTGGCACTTGGCAGTTCAAAGAGAAAGAGGTGGGAAAAAAACCCAAAGTTTTTCTGTTTGTAATTCAGATTAAAAAAAAAAAAACGAATAGAAAGACCATCACTTCAGCCCACCTGCTTGTTTGACTTGGCAAAACTGATGCCGACACCCTGTACCACGGGCCCGGTGAAGCCCACTGGGCAGGCCTCACATCGGAAGCCAGGAGCCAAGTTCACACAGCGCACGCCTGGGTAGCAGGGATGGTATTTGCACTGGGAAGGAAAAACAAACAAACAAACAAACCCCAAAGTCTATAGCTACACAGGGAAAACACAAACTTTCATTCATCTATTCAGACATGCTTATTTACTTAACTACCCTAGACACACGCAGTATGGGGTTGCCTTTTTGTGGGCTTTGCTGTATCACAGAATAATGGCATGGCCAAGTGAAAAGGTCCTTCATGATCACCAGTCTACCTCCCCATGTCAATTCCCTGATATTCTACCTTGTAATGTAAAAATCACCATGAGGGGGATGGGGGGATGGGTTAGCCTGGTGATGGGTATTAAAGAGGGCATGTACTACATGGAGCACTGGGTGTTATACGCAAACAATGAATCATGGAACACTACATCAAAAACTAATGATGTAATGTATGGTGATTAACATAAAAAAAAAAAAACAAACCACCATGAAAGGACAGTGCTCCTGGACCACTTGTCAGCTGGCTGTTAGATTAATCCAAACACACTGCCGAACCAACTTCTCAAATGAAGAGATCCAGAGAAGACAAAGCCAGGGTACTTGTGTTTTTGGTAAGATGTGGTCTATCAGGCTCTATGCCTCCTTTCATGCCCTGTCAAGGCCACGGCTCTTCCAAAGCTCTTGGAGTCTAAGAGACTGGTTCTTTTTTTTTTTTTTTAACCACTTCAACTAATGTAAAAAACATGACCACTTCCTGCACTTTCAAAAGGAGGAAAATTCCAGCTCACAGACAGAAACCAGATGCCGTTCTGTGAAACATGCACGATGATTCTGCAATTGAGGGATCACTACAGACCAACTTAATTGCTTACTACCCTCCCCTGGCCTGGTGGGAAGGGAAAGGCGTATTTCTGATGGTAGCCTTGCTACCTACGTGAACACTGCTTTGGGACTGGACTACCGACTGGCTAACCACGCCCTCGAGTCAGTCTCCTGCGGAGGCTTTGCAAGCCGGCCAAACAGCCTGTACTCGCTGTATGTGTCTCTCTGGCTCCATCCTTCAGCACTTTCGATTACTCACAACTTATAGGACCTCCTCAACAGGGCTTGTCGGTTTGAGAGTCCCCTCTGCATTTCTAATTTAGGAAGGCTGAAGAAATTAGTTGCAAGCCCTGAAATACACCCTAACACAGATCTTCCTCCTCCCACATATGTAGAAGTGTAGAAAAATCAAAACTGTAATGTTGACTGCATACGAGAAGTCATCAATGTTGGAGTACAAATGTCAGCACGGTAGCAACATGGCCCAGGGGAGCAGCTGGAGACATGGAGAGGAGATACGATGAACGTAGCCACAATGGCGTGTCATGCCTCCTTCGTCCCCCTGCTCACGGTCGCTTGTGGTCTCTAAGGGTTCATGAGGGTGTAGTTTTTATGTCACCCGGAGAACACCCCAAGTCATCCCTTAGTCATCCACCTGGCTGTAGGGTGTCCAAGATACTTAGGGAGCCTCTACCCCATCAAGTTGAACTTTTACCTCATCAATATCGGAACAGGTGATCCCATTTCCTGTGTAGCCGTCGGGGCAGGGCCCACATTGGAAGCCATCTCTGGTGTCCGTACACCGGACGCCGCGGAAACAGGAGTTGGAATCACAACGGCGCACTGGGGGTGTCGGGGGGGCTGGGGGCGCTGGAGGCACCAGTGTGTTTGGGGTTGGGGACTGAAAGCTGAGTGGACCTAGAGAAAAACAGTAATCCACAGACTTAGTGACCACCAGAAAAACAGAGCTGATACAAAATGAAATTTGGCTTCCCAACGAGCTCTCCCTTCTCCAACTCTGTGCCAAACGTCCAGAAACCACAGTCAATGTAGCCTCACCCCAGGCCCTTCATCCATCCTCACGTGCCCATACAACTCAGAACGAAGCTGTTATTGGAACAGCACTTACCGCAAGCCTGGCACTCAGCTATGGTGTTTCGCAAAAATGAGGTTTCCTTGACCTTTAGAAACAGGAAGGGAAAAACAAGATGGAAAAGGAGGATCTAATACGTAATCCAGGAATGAAAGAATTCATGTGTAGCAATCTAGTAAACACTTCTTCTCAGGTAGCCCTTGAAGGCTCCCTCTCTGCTTAGAGCCATGGTGTGTTTCTCACACACCTATCCCCCATTTCCAGAGCCCTAAGAGACCTCCAGGGTGGTGGGTGCACGGGGCCACGGAGGTCTGCCCCCTCGTCCGCCTCCCCGCCTCTGCAGTTCCACTAGCTCCGTACAATGAGTTGCTTTGGCAGGACTAGGGTTTTCTGATGCTTCGTCCTCATCATTACCTGCTGTCTCAGAAGATCCTTCACCTCTCCCAGCAGCTGGTTTAGTTGCGTCATTTGCCCCAAGAACTGCCGATTAAAGTCTCCTGTAGCAATAATAAAAGACAAGGAGCATTCAGCCATGAACAGACGCTCCTACAGTGGCTCAAAAACAAATGATTTCCCAGAGAACCACCATGACAAATACCTAGGACACAGGAATTTAACTCGGGGTAATTTATCTAATTCACCTAAAAAATGATAATGATGCCACTGGCTGTTAGCCCAAATTCCCGAGTTATAAAAATAAAAATTGCAATGGAGATATTTCTTGTCCTGGACTTTGGTACAAGAGCCTGATTTCTGTAGACACATCAGGATGCTCTGCTGAAGTCCCCCTTTCGGCGATGGGACCCAGTGCCCTCGGGGGCTGAGGCTTTATCTGGATTGATGGAGGCGTGCCAACTGCCCAAGAGCCCACACCTGTGCTCGGGGTGGCCAGGGGCTCACTCTGCTGCAGGAAGCAGTCTTGCAGGCTGGCCACCTGGAACAGCGAGGCTCTCACCACCAGCTTCAGCTCCTCCAAGAAGTCCTGGAAGAAATCACATTCATACCACACATTGCTGACACTGCTCAAAAGCCAATGTGCTTGCATACTCATCTGATTTTCATAACAGACTAAGCAGCCCTGTATCCTTGGACTCTGACATCTTACATAATTTTGTGGGTTTGATTTTTTCCTAAAACCTGCCAGCCCTATCCTTTTGACTGAAGCAAATATGGAAGGAGCCAATAGCCTAGGAACATGTTAGCATCCAGCTTGGCCTGAGGGTTCATCAAGGTAGATCTGAGAAGAGGAAAGGCTTTGAGTTTCATGGTACACAAGTTATTTTGTGGCAGGAGCCTGTTAAGAATTGTCTGGAATTTGTTTATGGAGTTTAAACCCTAATAAATAAGATACTGATCTCAATTTTAAACACTATTGTTTTTAGGATGTCTTAACTCCAGGTTTTAGCAAAGTCCTTGACCGTCTTGGGCTAGGAGAATGAATAAACAGTATATCCTATGGTTATTGGATAGCTGGAATCATATTTTTACATTATGGGTTGATATCAATCATTCATTGTTAGTCACAACATCAATTTCCTCACCCCTTTATTTTTTAACTTTTGATTGTACCATTATATATTCATGACAGGAAAAAGTTTATGTTAATTGCTAATATAAAGTCATCATCCTTATTTTAAAAATGAGGATGCTAAGGATTTTCAGAGGAATTCTATTTTTTAATTTAGCTAAGTTACGACACATACAACACATGTTATATAACGGATATTGTTCTGGACATCCGGCTATGAGCTCTATGGGGGCAGGGCCATGACCATTTTGCCCACTATGCTTTATCCCTAATGCCTAGAATATACCTATTTGCTAATTCACTGAATAAATGAAGTGACTATGAAGATAGAGCACTGTAGTCTCTGACAGTCTAAGGATTTAGAACTTTTGAAAAAATCCCGATAAGTATAGTTTCCGACGACCTTGTCGTGGCTGACTCCTGGCTTTTAGAAATTGACTTATTTGGTGGTAGACACTAATTTCTGAAATGGCAGTGATATAATTTCTATCATTCTGATTATTTGGGCTACTTTGGGGATGCAGAAATAAAGTTCTGCATATCTCTCTTCACTATTCTTTGTCTATGTAAATCTATACTTAGTATAGAAACATCTTCTTTTTCAGCAAAAAACAAAACAAAATCCTTGGATTTTAGCTTTCTTGCAATTTCTGTTTGAAGATGCTTCCTATTTTCCAAGCACAAAATTCTAGTATCAGATTCATAGTTTTTATATTATTATGTAAAACTTCTCAGCATTCCTAGTTGTAATGATTATTATTATTTACACCCAGCCTCTTTGTACAAAGGGCTCAGAGCAGCTTGTAACTAAAGCACATATAATAAAATAATAAAATAGAAATGCAAAGTGAGGATTGAGGCACAGAAAATAACATTATGGACCATAACAGATGAACACAGTTACTGATTTGGCATTGACTTCCACATCAGATAAAAGTCGGGAACTACGACCAGTAATAGTTATAATTAATGGAAAAGGACAAAGAATGCTAGTTCTTTATAGGAAACAAACTACTTCCTAACACAAAAGAAATACATGTGGCAATTTCTACAGTAGGTATCATGATATAATAAAAAATACCATCAACATGGCATAAAACAGACGACAGAGGTGATGAAACATTTTTTTTTTTAAGATTTATTTATTTATTTGACAGAGAGAGAGACAGTGAGAGCAGGAACACAAGCAGGGGGAGTGGGAGAGGGAGAAGCAGGCTTCCTGCTGAGCAGGGAGCCCGACGCGGGGCTCGATCCCAGGACCCTGGGATCATGACCTGAGCCAAAGGCAGATGCTTAATGACTGAGCCACCCAGGCGCCCCATAGGTGATGGAACTTTTAAGGCCTCATGGAACTAAGTTGGCAATAAGGTCCTTTTTTTGTTAGGGATGCTCTAAAAAGACCTGTGAAAATGTCGTTTCTAAGTGCTTGACAATTTCCAATTATTCTTTATCACTTTTGTTAAAAATAATAAATAATATCATTATAGAAAAATTAAAAGTAAATCCTATTGTCCTAAGATTTTGTTTTTGTTTTTTGTTTGTTTTAAATAACCTCCATGCCCAACGTGGGGCTTGAACTCACGACCCCACTCTCAAGAGTCACATGCTCTACCAACTGAGCCGGACAGGCACCCCCTAAGATTGCTTTTTAAAAATTTTTGCTAATCCTTTCCAACTCCACAATTATATCCAAAAAGGCTTCACCTAGCATCTAAAGCAGAAGCTTTCAATTTTAGCTTCCCATTAGTATTAATATTTTAAAAAATACCTATACCTAGGCACCCCTTCAATAGATTCTGATTCAATTTGTCCTGAGGGTGGGCCCTCTAGCGATAGTTTGAGTTCCTCAGGTGATTCTAATTACACAGCCAGCCCCACTCCTGACCTCGGCATATTCCTCTGCATTCCCTGAGCCTGGGCAACCCATCTTTCCACGTTGGAGAACGGTTTGTGGGTGCCTACCTGTGCCTTCCTCTGGAAAGTCCTCAGTTCAACAGACCCAGGACTCTGGGAGGGGCTGGAAAAGGCTCTGGGGAGATTGTGCACAGAATCCACTTGGGTGCAGTCCAGGTAGAGCTCTACAGAGCCAGCCCCTCGCTGCAAGTTGGTCAGTCTCAGGAGGACCCTGTGCCGCCTGCCATCAGCCAGGTGGAAGTTGTTGAAAACCACCAAATGAATCTTCCCATCGTTCTTCAGGTAACGGAGGATGGCTGGAACCAAGCACATATCAGTGAATGATGAGATAAGGAGAGTCAGGGGGCAAGTATCTGCTGAACAGCCTCCAGGTCACAAGGCTGGGTTACTGGAAAGAATCCAAGTAAGCTGGAACCAGAAATATTCAACATCTTAAGTGCCAGGCATTGTTTGTTTGTTTGACAGGGAGACAGAGAACAGGAACACAAGCAGGGGGAGTGGGAGAGGGAGAAGCAGGCTTCCCGCGGAGCAGGCAGCCCGATGCGGGGCTCGATCCCAGGACCCTGGGATCATGACCTGAGCCCAAGGCAGACGCCTAACGCCTGAGCCATCCAGGCGCCCCCACCAGGCGTCGTTCTAATGGCACTGGCAACCCACTCTGTTACTGAGGATGTTTTGTGCTCAAGGAAAGACAGACAGTAAGTAGCAAATCTGAAAATAAACAATTTCAGACAGTGATAAGTACAATGAGGAAGCAGAACTCATCAAAAGTCAACTGAAATCCAAGTAAGCTCCTCAACGCATAAATTAATTTACCAAACATTTACTGAGAACTACACTGTGGGGCTGGGTGCTGCCCTGAGTTGCTTTCAATATTTAATTTCTATTTGTTGCAACACTAGCAAACTGGAATAACTTCCAGATGACAAAAGTGAAGCTCAGGTAAGTGAAGGCACTTGCTCAAGGACACTGTAAGTGGCAGGCTTAGAATTTGAAACTGGGTGTGGTTTATTCCATGACTGAAAGAATGTGATGTATGGATAGGCCTTTGTAAGCATATACCGAATGGAGTATAATCTGTCATACTGTCCCTCAGCAACCTATCTTCAGTTTAACAATGCTCAGCGAACCAAAGATATCCGCGGTCCAAAAGAAGGACTAGAAGAGGATCCACTACCTCATTTTCTCTTTGTTTTTTCTTTTTCTATGCAGGTAGCTATCTATTCACTTATCTTGTTAAGCTTAAGGACTTTCACTTTTTGTTAAATAAAAATTTATACACATTTCAGGATTCTGGTTTTCTCTCTGGTTTTACTCCATTATTGTCTTGAGTTTATTGAGCCCTGAGCTAAAATCTGTTCCTGGCTGCTGAGCCTTTGGGAGTAAAGCCCATTGGGTGTGGTTTGCTATAAAGACGAAAGTGAATTGCTTCCAAGGGCTTAGTGAGCCTACCAAGAACACCTCCAGATCCATTCATAGGTACCATTGCCAAACCCAAGTTCATCACCAGCAATCATTTCAGAAATATGTAAGAAACATTTGGCACAACATGTATGTATAAAAAGAGAGGGCGGGCTGGCTACTAAAATTATGATGTAATCATGAAATGGAATACAATGGAAAAGGTGCATACTAAAAACACAGAAGTGTTCCCAGTATTTTGTTGAGTGAAAAAAGGGTTGAGTCACAGTGTAATTTCATACAGAAAAAATATACAGAAAATTAGAAGGAAATATGTCAACATTAATATGGTCATTGTTGGTTGCTTGGATGATGTGTTTTTCCTCTTGCTCACCTTCATTGTCTAATTTTTGCACATGAAACATGCATTACTTATAAAATACACACACACACACACAAAGAAATGAATTACACACATATATCCAGACTGTGCTTCTGTCAAGCTGTAGGATTTGTAGCAAGTAACTTGGACTGTCTTTCCTCAGGTACCTTTTCTGTAGAGTATAAATGCCAACTTGGTGCTGCCTCATGGAGTAAGCAGCCTGTTTATGTTGCAGTACTACCAGAGAAAATAATCACTGCTGTGAAACTTTAGAGTTTATGTGAAGGCTTCCTCCAAATATATTACACTTTCTAGGTGGGTATTCCCACTGCTTCTCAAATCTGACTGGGTCTGCTTTTCCATTTGACCATGGCTGGAGAGGGCCAGATGGCTTTAGGTCCTGTGATGTAGAGAGATGCTAGGAGGAGTAAGAAGATCTTCTTTTATGCTTATGTGGTCGCCACCACTTGCTTACCAAGAGAAAAGAATTGGTAAGACCTGGCAAGACAGACTGACTAGGAAAACTTTCTATGACTATAATACAATGCTAGGTTTCCTGAAGTAAAGTACTGGTAAGATGTAAATAAATATGGCATGAAAAGAAAGAATGAGAAGGAAGAAAAGAGACAGGAGTAGAAATTCTTGAGATATTTTAAATATGGGATACCACAGAATTTTTACCTCTTTACTTAATATTGTTGAGAATTTAAATAGTAACTGCATAGCTGGACACTGGAGGCATATATGGTACCCAAAAGGGGGAAAATTGACCAAAACATATGCACTAATTCAACTCTTTAAAGATTTTTTTTTAAGATTTTATTTATTTATTTGAGAGAGAGAGTGAGAGAGAGAAAGAGCACAAGAGGGGGGAGCGGGAGAGGGAGAAGCAGACTCCCTGCTGAGCAGGTAGCCCGATGCGGGACTCGATCCCGGGACTCCAGGATCATGACCTGAGCCGAAGGCAGTCGCTTAACCAACTAAGCCACCCAGGCGCCCTTTAAAGATTTTATTTATTTATTTGAGGGGGGGGAAGCAGAGGGGAGAGAGACAAGCAGACGTGAGGTTGAGACCCCAAGACCAAGACCTGAGCTGATACCAAGAGTCAGACACTTAACCGACTGAGCCACCCAGGTGGCCCACTAATTCAACTTTTTTAAACTTTTAAAAATTTTATTATGTTATGTTAATCACCATACATTACATCATTAGTTTTTGATGTAGTGTTCCATGATTCATTGTTTGCGTATAACACCCAGTGCTCCATGCAGCATGTGCCCTCTTTAATACCCATCACCAGGCTAACCCATCGCCTCATCCCCCTCCCCTCTAGAACCCTCAGTTTGTTTCTCAGAGTCCATAGTCTCTCATGGTTCATCTCCCCCACTGATTCCCCCACTTCATTTCTCCCTTCATACTATCTTTTTTTTTTTTTTTAAACATATAATGTATTATTTGTTTCAGAGGTACAGGTCTGTGATTCATCAGTCTTACACAATTCACAGGGCTCACCATAACACATACCCTCCCCAATGTCTATTACCAGCCACCCCATCCCTCCCACCGCACCCCCCACTCCAGCAACCCTCAGTTTGTTTCCTGACATTAAGAATTCCTCATATCAGTGAGATCATATGATACATGTCTTTCTCTGATTGACTTATTTTGCTCAGCGTAATACCCTCCAGTTCCATCCACGTCATTGCAAATGGCAAGACTTCATTCCTTTTGATGGCTGCATAATATTCCATTGTATATATATATATACCACATCTTCTTTATCCATTCATCTGTCGATGGACATCTTGGCTCTTTCCACAGTTTGGCTATTGTGAACATTGCTGCTATTAACATCGGGGTGCACATACCCCTTCAGATCCCTACATTTTTATCTTTGGGGTAAATACCCAGTAGTGCAATTGCTGGGTCATATGGTAGCTCTATTTTCAACTTTTTGAAGAACCTCCATACTGTTTTCCAGAGTGGCTGCACCATCTTGCATTCCCACCAACAGTGTAGGAGGGTTCCCCTTTCTCCACATCCTCGCCAACATCTGTCGTTTCCTGACTTGTTAATTTTAGCCATTCTGACTGGTGTGAGGTGGTATCTCATTGAGGTTTTGATTTGGATTTCCCTGATGCCGAGCAATGCTGAGCACTTTTTCATGTGTCTGTTGGCCATTTGGATGTTTTCTTTGGAAAAATGTCTGTTCATGTCTTCAGCGCATTTCCTGATTGGATCATTTGTTCTTTGGGTGTAGAGTTTAATAAGTTCTTTATAGATTTTGGATACTAGCCCTTTATCTGATATGTCATTTGCAAATATCTTCCCATTCTGTCGGTTGTCTTTTGGTTTTGTTGACTGTTTCTTTTGCTGTGCAAAAGCTTTTTATCTTGATGAAGTCCCAATAGTTCATTTTTGCCCTTGCTTCCCTTGCCTTTGGCGATGTTTCTAGGAAGAAGCTGCTGCGGCTGAGGTCAAAGAGGTTGCTGCCTGTGTTCTCCTTTAGGATTTTGATGGACTCCTGTCTCACATTGAAGTCTTTCAACCATTTGGAGTCTATTTTTGTATGGGGTGTAAGGAAATGGTCCAGTTTCATTCTTCTGCATGTGGCTGTCCAATTTAAACTCTTATTTCTTTATTGTTTTCAACAGTTTTATAAATACCTGGAATTTTTACAGGCCCATGAAAATACCCCTGGGACCACCAAACTTCAGTTAGGGTAATAGACATGTATAGTCAACATCTCCTTATTCTCCTTACAGCCACAATCTAGCCTCCTCATATTAACAGTTGAAGAGGATACCCATAGTGGCTTAAAACAAATGGCCTTGGTTTTCTTCCCCAAACTGATATTTCTGTGGAATTCAAAGGAAACATATTTTCATGGGCATCTTGCCTGCTTTTTAATAGGCCTTCCAGGGCATGTGGGCCATGATTTATTTTCATAACTGAATCACTAAGTTTAATTTTACAAATAGTACCCAGTGGAGTTACTTTACACATAACAGGTGCACATTAAACATTGTGCACATGAACTTTCAATGAATAAGAAAATGATTGCACTGAAAGCGTTTCATATACAAATTAAAAAGTTTAGAGAGTGGCAATTCAACATCTACTGCAGGTAGCAAACGCTCCTATTGTGTTCATGCTGTCATTTAAGGGCATTCTATACTTCTGCCTTGCCTTGTTTTGCAATGCAACACTGAAATGACAAATTCCTCATGCTCCTAGACCTTGTGACAATAGCAAGAGGAAAAAAAAAAAGAAAAGAAGAATTATGGAAACTTCCATCTTCACAATGTCTGTTAGCAGAAAAATTATCAAGTGCTTTGACATTTACCATTCTACATATTTGATCCAGTAATTCTCATTCCTCTTATGGCTTCCATTTTTCATTTTTCTGTTTTATTGCAAACTCCTTACTTCAGTGCTTCAATACTTATTTTATCTTCGGAGCAGTAAGACTACCCCAGAGGGCAGACAGGCACCTGCTCAGGAAGCTCAATGTTTTCACATCAGTCATAGTGAGTCCAGAAACAGTCTAAAGCTCACAGACACACACAACAGAGGGAGCAAAACAGAGGGGAAGTACCCACAGAGCTAATAACACAATCATTTCCTCCTTAGGCATGAGTGCAAAGCCAGCCCCCTGAAGCTGGAAGGAGCGGTCTTCTCCTGGGTCCACCACACCTCTGCCCATCACCACACACTGCACTCGGGGAAACAGTCTTTGTTTCTTCAGCGGCGGCTTGCTGAGTTCTCATACCCCCTCTTCACTCACCACTAGCTGAAACCAGCTTGTTGGCGCTATGGATCCAGTTCTCACAGGGCCAGTATAAAGATCCACGTGCATCTGATTACAACCAAAGGTTGCGGGTCTCCACATGGCATCTCCCACCTCTACTCCGCTCTGTCGCTGGGTGTGGCCCCAGATTTCTGACTCACCTTCCTGCTGAAGCTTTCTTGCTGTTTTTCTGGACTGACAGCTTAAGCTCCTATATATATATAGGACTCTTCTGACCAAGTTATTGCCTTCTCAAAGCCACACACTAGCAAGCAAATGAAATCTTTTAATAGCTCCCTAGTGGTTCCTAAATAACACCTAAACTCCTCATCCCAGGACTAGCTGCCACCTTCCCCCGGCCTTCATTCCCCTCCATGCTGATGCCCAGCCAAGCTGAACAACCTGTCTTACATTTTCACCTGTCTAGGTTTCTCTGGCTTCCCTCCTCCTTCCCTGTGTGGAATGTTCTCTTCTCCATCCCTCTCTTTCCTGATCCAGCACTGTTACACGTCTGAAGCCAACATCCAGCTCCAATGCACCCTCCTCCCTGAAGTCTTCCTTCTTCCCCATGCCCAGCAATTATTCTCATTCCTGTTCCCATAATACTTGCTCAGGACTTTTCTAGCTCTACCTTCCCAGGATGCAGAGTCTAGTCACGGCCCAGATACCTAATAGCCACGTGACCCTGGGCCTGTTCATTTTGCTGAGTGTCCATTTCTCAAACTATTAAATGGAGCTAGTAAGACTTGCCCTTTCTGTCTCATTTTTTCAGTGGTGGTCAAATAAGAAAATGCAAAAAGTATAAACTGCTATGCAACTGTAGGTATTACTATATTTATTTGTGTTTATTTCTTCTCTATTAGAACATTAGCGCTTGGGACTAGGATTCTATTTCTTATTAATTTTCTCATATACCATAGCATCTGACAACACCAAATACAACTACTTATTGAATGAAAAATAGATAAAATAGAGTAGTCCTGTATCCACTCTGATTTTTTTTTTTTTTTAACCCACAATCTCTTAAACAATGTTGAAGGGGGGGCAGTTTCTATCGGTTTATTTTTACCAATCCTTTCCTTCTAAACTTCACATCTTTGTACACTGGACAATTTGGGGCCTGATTTTTTTTTTTTTTTTAAAGATTTTATTTATTTATTTGAGACAGAGAGAATGAGAGAGACAGAGAGCACATGAGAGGGGGGAGGGTCAGAGGGAGAAGCAGGCTCCTCGCCGAGCAGGGAGCCCGATGCGGGACTCGATCCAGGGACTCCAGGATCATGACCTGAGCCGAAGGCAGTCGCTCAACCAACGGAGCCACCCAGGCGCCCCAGGGGCCTGATTTTATGGCTCCATTTCCACGCCTGGATACCAGCCGGACACCAGAACTGTAGAGTCTAGGCTGATTCCAGACCATCTTCGTGACCGGTGGGAGATGAAAGAGCAAACCCAAGCAATGAAGATCTGAAATATTGCTTTCTTGGAAAAGAATTCTCAAAAGGTGCCGTTTAAACCGTGGACCTGGCAGTCAAAAATATTATGATGTGCTGAAGGGCAAAGCGGCGAAGCAGGGTGGCAGCTTTCAAGGACTGGAAAGGATGATATTTCGTCTGCGTGGGCGAAAGAGTTCAGAGTGACCTGGGCTGCAGGCAGCAAGTGCGCCAGGTAGTCTGGGCTTTCGGCTTTGCTTGGCAAATGGCTTTGCTCTTTGGCACTTTTAAATATATGATGACAGCCACCGCTGTCAACCTTTCCTCTTCTTTTTAAATAATTGTACCTTTCAAAAAAAAAAGCCTCTTGCCATTAATGTCTCCTGTGATGGGTATTCTTGTTTGCCTTTGCTCATTTATCTTCAGGCCCTATACACTGGGTCTTTGTAACTTTAATGCTTTGGAAAGACATATAAAAGGTAAATCATCAAACTGCTTTTCCTGAAAGTACTCTGGGTGACTCCCAGGTGTGATGGATGCAGTCTGGAGGTTCTGAAATCTTCTTACAGCAGTTTGAACAAATGTAAAGTATACGGAGTATACACCCCCCCACACACACATGCACTCCCTCCCCACCCCCACACCGTGCAAAGAAACCACCCAGGGAAAGGGAGCACAGCAATGATGTTAAACATCTGCAGAGGGCTTTATATTTTGAGAAGTTATGAGATTCATTATGTACTCAATTATCTGCGGACGACAAAGCTGTGATCGTGTACAACATCCCAAGGTCAGGTTGTAGAAGAGAGTTGCAAAGCGATTCCTTCAGCGCCCATGGAACCTCTCTGGCCTCAGCAGAACCACAGAACATGAGCACTGTAAGTCATCTAGCTCAGTATCTCCTTCACAAATCCTTTCTTTTTTTTTTTTTTTTTAAGATTTTATTTATTTGCGAGAGAGAGAGAATGAGAGACAAAGAGCACGAGAGGGAGGAGGGTCAGAGGGAGAAGCAGACTCCCCGCTGAGCAGGGAGCCCGATGTGGGACTCGATCCCGGGGCCTCCAGGATCATGACCTGAGCCGAAGGCAGTCGCTTAACCGACTGAGCCACCCAGGCGCCCCTTCACAAATCCTTTCAATGAAAGTATCTACCAGCACATTTCCAGGAACAAGGAACGAATCACTTCGCAGAGAAACCCACTTCACTTCCGGATTGCTCTCCAAGATTTTCCAAATACAGAGCCGATTCCCTCTGATTTCCGCCAATGGGTCCTAATTGTATTCTTCAGAGCTACAGACAGATTTAGTCTCATCCTTCATCTAAATGCTATTCTTCAAATATTTTAAGGCAACTTTCATCTCTCTCATCTTCTGTCTGGTTCCTTTATTTCTCCAGATCCTTTAACATTCTGATTTTGTGATATTGTAAAAAATGGGGTCTAGAGGACTACTGTTTTGGTGACTCTCCTTAAGGCAATCTTGGACTTGAGAGTGTCCCTGTGAAATGTGTCCAGGATGAGACACAACATTTTAGGTGTGGCCTGGACAGTTAACATTAAGGTGGGATGCATTAGCTCCCTTAATCTGGCCACATAAATGCGTTAATGAAGCCTAAAATTTAAGGAGATTTTAAAAAACTGTTACATCACTGTATCTTTTCATTCATTCATTCAGCGGACATTTCTAAATAGCTACTAGACGTCAGGCTTTGTGTTAAATAATACTTGGTTCTTAATGTCGCTGACTAGAACTTTCAGGATAGGTGTCCCATATCCTGCACTTTGGCAATTTACTTTTCACTCCTAGATGATGGATTTACATTTATTCCCATTAAATTTCACCTGAATGACTGTGGCATATGTGTCAGGCTGCTAGGACCTTGTTAATCTTGATGATGGCATCCCTTATGTTCAACTGTCTTTTCCAGCCATGTGCCATTTGCCAACATGATAAAATGTTATTTATATCTTCACTCAAGTCACTGGTATGTTCGATGGTTCAATACCCAAGATAGAGCCTTGTCAAAAACTCTAGATGCTTTGCTATAAAACAACTTACCAAGCCCTAACAGTACTATTTACCTGGTTTGTTCTTTTTTTATATCCAGAAAGGTATAATGAGCGACTTCATAAAATTCTTTTTTGATGTCAAGATACATTATGCTCATAGCATCTTTTTGATCTATCAGTTTAGAATCTTTACTTTAAAAAAAGTTTAGCATGACTTCTTTTTAGTGAACCCATTTACCTTCACATCATCCCAGCTTTCTTTCCCAGGTATTTCCCAAATACAAGGATAATAATATAACCCTCCAGGAGTCTGTCCTAAAGCTCACTAAAATTCTTCCCATTTTCTGTATATGACCACTTTAAAACTGAGCTAATTCAAGGTCACCTCACAAGAATACTGTGAAGATTGAAGAAAGAAATGAGTGTTGAGCCTTCAGCACAGTCCTGGTACATTAAAAGGGCTCCATAAATATTAATGTCTGACGCACCTCATTTTCCACCTTCAGTACCAGGTTCAGAATTCGAATTTTGAAACTCTTCTCTCTCGCTCGCTCTCATGCTGTGTTTCTCTTTAGCCCACAGGCTTCTCTGTGAACGATTACTCTATTTGACACGTCCTAACCTTAGGCTAAGAAGCTTGACCGTCTGCAGTCATTACTGCAAATTCTTGGGGTTCCCTTCATTACCACAGCTCCACCATAGTGGCAGTCAAATTAAGACTAAAGAAGCAGTTCTTCTTGTTTGCTTTCTTTTTTTTTTTTTTTTTTTTAAGATTTTTATTTATTTATTTGAGAGAGAGAGAGAGAGAGAACATGAGCGGGGAAGGGGCAGAAGGAGAGGGAGAAGCAGGCTCTCTGCTGAGCAGAGAGCCCGATGCGGGGCTTGATCCCAGGACCCTGGGATCATGACCCGAGCTGAAGGCAGACGCTTAACCAACGGAGCCACCCAGGTGCCCCTTATTTGCTTTCTCTGAAAGGTGAAGGCCTTATCAAGGCAAGCCAAGAGTTCACCAAATCATCTTCAGAAGACAGTTGCCAAAAAAGTAGAGATCTTTCTCTCTCCCTCGTCTTCCTTTCTACCTATCTTATAGAAGCTTATGGCAGAACCTCAAATTTTTACTGAGCTTCGCAGTCTAAAAAAAATTGTACTTTATATAATTCAGTTCTTGCAATCAACCTGTGAAGCAGCTATTATCACCCCCACTGTAGAAACAGTAAACCAGGGCTAAGCAATTTAGAGACATATTCACGAGGACACAGCTGTTAAGATTTTTTAACTGTGACTCGAACTCAAAATACTAACTGGAAAGTTGCCCTATGCTAGATACAAGAAAAGCATCAACCAGATCTTCTGTCCAGCCAGGTGGTTTCTGTAGAACGCTTATTTCTATCAAAATTGTATCACCTGTATTCCTAACAATCTGATAGAACATTTATACCAGAAATACTGTATTCCCTTTATAACCCCATCCAAGTGGTCTTCAAAATTCATCAATTCATTAATGAATTTGAGCCAGCCCCACTATGTGCCGGACATTGTGCACTCCCAGAATTTACACAATACTGCATGTCTTCTTTAACAAACCAGGCTACTCTTCTCAGCCTCCATTTATTCTATTCAGTTGGCTCATGAGCTACTTCTATGTATGAGGCACTGTGCTAGGTGTGCAACAGACATAGACGTGAGCTGAGGGAGGCTCAGCGCCTGCTCTGCTCCTCAGAGCTTACAACCTACTGCAGAGAAGACCTAGAGGTAATCCAAGTACAAGGTAAGCTAAGATGAGTACATTTTACAGAAGGACAAAATCCCATAATAAAAGAGGTCAGAAGGAATAGGAGATGGCAACTGTAGACGGTGCAGGAAATGGTACCAGTGGGGAGCAGAGGGCAAGGGTACAAGGACGGAGAAGGACAGACAGCAAGGGTGGGCCCAGGGAATGGTAACTAGTCCATCCAGCTGAAGCATAGGCTACATGGAGGGTTGGAAGGAGGGATAAATTGGAGAGGCGGGTTGGGGGTCATGCAGCAGAAAATCCTGCCTGCCTAGCAAGGACACTCGTACCTTTTTCAGTTGGGAATAGGAAGACACTAAATGTCTCTGCTGTCAGGCATAACTTGTTCCAAGTTATGCTTATAACCGTAATGTGCAGCCACGGGAAGGATGACTTGGGAGTGTGAGAGCAGAAGCAGAGAGCTCGGCGGCAAGCTTGTGCTGCGCAGTCCTCAGGAGCGCGTCTAGGGCCCTAGATAATGATTGGGGCTCACCTTCTGGGAAGAGGATTCTCCCCCAGCCCCCTCAAATTAGGTCAGGCCTGCATGGTCACCATCGAATACCTCAACGGGGAGTCACAACCACATGCCCCGTCTTTTCTGGGGAGCTAATGGACCCAGTGAGTTCTCCTTGTTCCCATCAGAATGGGCTGCTGCTCTTTTCTAGAACCTTCAGATTCACCAGTGTTGGCAAATCTCTGCACTTTTTCCTAGTGTTCCAGTGAAACTTCTCTAGGTCAAATTCTTCAACTCTCCAAACTCTGATATAAATTGCTCTTTGTTTTCTGAAAATTTTCATCTCTGGATTCTGTTAGAAAATATTTATAAAAAGAATTCTAAGAGCTATTTATCTTCTCTAATAGGTTGGAGGGTGGAGAGGTGTTCATCAACATGGAGATTAGCTGATGTTTACAGCTCAATCACATGACCAGTGGTTGTCCAAAGGAAACACACTTACAAACACCGTGGCCTCTCCACCTTCCCATCTAGCGTTACCTCTGCCCATGTAGAGCAAACAGAAAATCAATTCCGTGAAGTTGCTGCCTTGCGTTTCCAGGAAACACAGATTTTCCACAATGGGCTCATGCATACTGGCCAATTTCGAAATGGAGGGGGAGAGTCAGTGAGGCTGAACAGCTAGATGCAGGGTTTTTCACTCTACAGAGGACCCTTTGGCCACTAAGCTGGGTGAGCTAAACGAAAATCTTTCAATGCCTCTAAAAAACACAGTTCTGTGAGAAGCTATTGATCTTTGGACGAAGAAGGGTGGTTTTTATAGATTACAAACTGAATAGCCTGGTTAGTAGAGCATGAGCAGTTCCTTTAGGGATAGGAGGCATGGGGCTGTCTGATTCAAGGCAGGGAGGTAAGTGAAGTCACCTCCCATCAGGGCTATGGATGGGGCAAAGGGCGCAGGAATGGTTAGACCATCTGCTGAGCCATGTCCCCAGACCCCCTTCACTACTGGAGACCTCACCACAGCTCCCGAGAGGCCTAAGGGACAGATGGAGCACATGTGGGGGGGGGGGGGGTAGGGGGAGGTTGGAACTTGACATAAAAGGGGTTAAAATCCCATTCCTTCTTGCTTTCAACTCTGGAGTCTTATGAAAGCTAAGAATGAAGAATTTCTTTCAGCTCCTAATATCTGAAAATGTAAGTGCTCAATCACAATTGGAATCTGATAGAGTCTGAAGCACTACAAGTAAAGTAAACTGAAATAAATATGAAATCTTGCCAGAAGGGCCAGTCCTCCCTTTTTCTCTTTTATTAAAAGCATGTGGCAGGGGCGCCTGGGTGGCTCAGCCGTTAAGCGTCTGCCTTCGGCTCAGGTCATGATCCCAGGGTCCTGGGATTGAGTCCCACATCGGGCTCCCTCCTCGAGGGGAAGCCTGCTTCTCCCTCTCCCACTCCCCCCTGCTTGTGTTCCCTCTCTCGCTGTGTCTCTGTCAAAATAAATAAATAAAATCTTAAAAAAAAAAAAAAAGCATGTGGCAGCAGGAACACGTATCTGTCACATTCCTCCATAAGCAGGAACAGGTGTTGTCCTCAGGGCATGGGTGGAGGGGAAGGAGATGAAAAAAGAGTGACCCTTTTCTTTGTGAGCCACTTCTTAGTATTTGTAGTAACTCATTCTGAATGACAGTGACATTTGACAGCAAAACAACCAAACAGGTGTCAGACCTGTGTAAGTCGGCACAAGACAGGTGGAAAGAGAGCTGTTCATTGAGTTCTACTGACTGAGGTAGATTCTCTCCAAGTCCAGGAGTGCTTGCAGAGCTGGGGTGAGGTCTGCTAAGCCACATGCTTCCAAGGGAACATAAGAATGGTGTGGGTGGCGGTTACAGGATGCATGTTTGTGTCCCTCCCTCCCCCCAAATTCATCTGTTGTAGCCCCAGCCTTCCATGTGGTGGTATTAGGAAGTGGGTCTTTGGGAAGTAATTAGGTTTAAGTTAGGTCACGAGGGTGGGACCCTCATGACGGCATTAGTATACTTATACAGAAAGGAAGCCGGAGAGCTCCCGCTCTCCACTCACACACAGCGAGGAAAGGCCATGTGAGGACAGAGCAGGAAGGTGGCAGCACCCAGGCTTTCTCCAGAAACAAAATCTGCTGGCACCCTGATCTTGGACTTCTCAGCCCCCAGTACTGTGAGAAATAAAGGTCTTTTGTTTGAGCCACCCAGTCTGTAGTATTTGCTGTAACAGCCCAAACTAAGACAGCGGCCTAATGGTCCTGGGTCCTGTTCCTTCCCAAACTGGATCCCAAATAACAGGAGGATGGGTATTTTGGCCACAAGCAATTCTTCTTCTTGCGCCATATATCAACTCGCCCTTCCCATACAGGTCAATGTACAATAAGAAGAACTTGGTATTGAAAACTGAAACGAATGGTGGATGAGAATAAAATTGTAGGAGGGAAACATTTAAGACAAGTAGACCCCAAATGCTGGAATAGGAAAAGCAGATTCTTAAGAAAATGATTTCTGCAAATGTGCTTACCTTTGTTCAAGCGTCCCATCACAGTGAATTCTAAGTATTTGCTGTTGTCCGTTGAAGAGTAAAGGCCAAAGATGGTGGCTGAACTTTTAGTGTGCAGCTTGAAGGTGGAGATCACATAGACCTCATTCAGGGTGGGGTCCGTCAGGATTGGCTGCAGAACAGCTGGGTTCAGCCTCTGGCTAGAGGATGGGAGAAGGTCAAAGACTGGGGAGAACAGGAAAAAGGGGATAATCAGTGAAAGAAGTTTGAGACAAACATGTTTTTTTTGAGGGGGCACAGTTTGACAGTAAGATAGAAGTAATGTCAACTAACACTGTTATCATTTTCCACATGGCTAAAATCACCCGTTCTTCCTTATCACTCTTACAGTGGCTGGACATTTGAACCAGAAAAAGTACAACACAATTTTCCTCACTAGGTCATGGCCCCCAAGAGAAGACTAAATTTGCAAACCCTAAATTGCATTTGGCCAAAGAAGTGGCTCTGAAAATGCCCACTAGGAAAAGCACTACCGACCTAGAGTACAAAGGGGACAGGTGAGACCACACAAGTCACTGTCTCTCTTATGTCCCCAAGCAGTGGATATCTGCCTTAGGGTCCCTCACGCACCCCGTGGACCAGAGCCAATTGTACTTTTCTTGGTCATTGTAAATGAGACAGGGAATGCAGCAGAAATCATGGATGTGGTGGGACACAGTATGCCAGAAAAATGATTCGCTGCCTCTGTGAGACCCAAGTGTTCCCATTATGCATTTAGAGTTCTCCACTATTTCTCTGTTAAAAATCTTGATGCAGGGGTGCCTGGCTGGCTCAGTCAGTAGAGTATGCAACTCTTGATCTTGGCATTGTGAGTTCAAGTCCATGTTGGGTGTAGGGCTTACTTTAAAAAAAAAAATTCTGATATAAAAACAAAACAATGGGGTTTCTCTTTCTTAACTGTAACCTGACAGAGGTGGTCTACAAAAACTGTAATCTGCATTTGTATTTATATAAATTGCTTTTGATTAAGCCAGCAGTACTTTCAAGCTTTGTAATATTTGTGCAAGCTGTAAGAGTATACATCCAGAGTGATTTTAAAGGCAAAGGCCAAATGCGTAATACTCACTAGAAGTTCCTTAGTATTTCTGTTGGTTTATACAAATATTGTTTGAACAATTCCACAGCCTGCAGGAACGTTAGCCTCTAAAATTTTTTTTTAAAGATTTTATTTATTTATTCAACAGAGAAAGAGAGAGTACAAGCAGGGGGGAGTAGTAGAGGGAGAGAGAGAGAAGCAGGCTTCCCGCTGAGCAGGGAGCCCGACGCAGGGCTCGATCCCAGGACCCTGAGATCATGACCTGAGCTGAAGGCAGACACTTAACCATCTGAGCCACCCAGGCACCCTGTCTAATAATTTTTTTTTAAGATTTTATTTATTTGAGAGAGAGAGAGAGAGAGCGCGCACAAGCAGGGAGAGCGGCAGGCAGAGGGAGAAGCAGCCTCCCCGCTGAGCAAGGAGCCCGATGTGGGGCTCGATCCCAGTACCCTGGGACCATGACCTGAGCCGAAGGCAGATGCTTAACCAACTGAGCCACCCAGGCGCCCCTGCAAAGATTTGAAAGACAACACAACAGAATGTTAACATGAACAGTAGCTATCTCTGGGTTGTATAATTATACATTTATTAACTTTTCTTTTGCTTATCCAATTTTTTATTTTTTACAATTAACAGGTGTTGCTTTTGCAGTAGGAAAAAAAATAAAAGTTATAAGACAAACAGGCAAAACCCTGGTTACTCAAGAATATCTATTCTTTAAAAGACAACCTGTCTTTATACCGGATCTGTATTGTTTCTTTCTCATGCACTTAGGGTCTTACAAAATAATGAATTTGATACTAGAAATACTGGAAAGCAGAAAATCTATTATGTTCCTTCCAGCACTCCACATTCCCCTAAAACTTGAATACTGCTGCCTACTGTAATTCAAAGGGGAAACAGAATTTTTTAATTTCCAAAGAACTGGAAGCTTTACATTTCCACCACTAAGAGCCAAGGGCAATCAGACAATATGTCTAGAAGTTCCATTCAGGATAAAGCATCTGCAGATGTGAGTTTAAGGTATGTGAACTGCACTCAAAACTAAGCTCTTATTATCCCTGATTCTTGATCTATGATTATGTTCATAATCTAGCTCAAGCTATATTTACTCTATTTCAGTCTGCAAGGTTCATCTAATCCATTGGCTTCTCTCTCAAGGGGCAGAGTTGGGATTAGTTAGTAATGAGTTTGGAGAGTGTTTTGAAAAGGAAATGAGACACAACAATTTTCCATTAACGCTATTACATTTTCGTAATAGTGCCAGGATCTAAGCACTAATTAACTCAATAAAAGAATCTATCAGAAACTTGACTTAATCTGATAATCTACAGCAACTAATTAACCAGGTAATTTAGGTAGTATAGCCTGATTTTAAGTCCCATAAAACAGGCAGCTCTAAGAAGCAGCAAAATCCATACCTGTAGCACACCATGAAGTTGTGTGTTCAAATGTCAAGAATTCATGGAACACAAAATATTATACCTGTAAATTCAAAACTGCCAAACAATGTCTGTAATCAGAAAACTTTTGAATTGTGTTAAAAAGATTCCTAACATCAAAAAGCAAAGGCAACAAAAGCAAAAATAAACAAGTGGGACTCCATCAAACAAAAAAGCTTCTGCACAGAAGGAACCATCAACAAAAGGAAAAGATAACCTAGAGAATGAGAGAAAATACTTATAAATCCTATGTGATAAGGGATTAATATCCAAAATATATAAAGAACTCATACGACTCAATAGCAAAAAACCCAAACAATCTGATTTTTAAGTTGGCAGAAGATCTGAACAGACATTTATCCAAAGAAGACATACAGATGGCTAACAGGCACAGGAGAAGGTGGTCAACATCAGGAATCATCAGGGAAATGCAAATTAAAACCACAATGAGTAATCACCACACACCTGTTAGAATGGCTATTATCAAAGAAATAGCAAGTGCTGGTGAGGATGTGGAGAAAAGGGACCTCTGGTGCACTGTTGATGGGAATGTAAATTGGTGCAGCCACTATGGAAAACACTGTGGAGGATACTTAAAAAACTAAAAATAGAACTACATATGATCTAGCAATTCCACTGCTGGGTAGTTATTAAAAAAAACAAAACAAAACCCAAACCCCAAAACACTAATTCAAAAAGATATATGCAGATTCATGTTCACTGCAGCATTATTTACAATAGCCAAGAGATGGAAACAACCCGTGTCCATTAATAATGAATGGATAAAGAAGATGTATTTGTATATAATGGAATATTATTTAGCCATAAAAAAGAATGAAATCTCGCTATTTGTGACAACACGGATGGACCTTGAGGGCATTATGCTAAGTGAAATATGTGAGACACAGAAAGACAAATACTGCATGATCTCACTTTATATGTGGAATCTTCAACAACAACAACAACAACCACCCAAGCTCATAGATAGAGAACAGAATGGGGGATGGGTGAAAGGTGTCAAAAGGTACAAACTTCCAGTTTAAAATAAATAAGTCATGGGGATTTAAAGTACAGCATGCTGACTATAGTTAATCATATGGTATTGGACAATTGGAAGTTGCTAAGAGAGAAGATCTCAAAAGTTCCCATCACAAGAAATTAATTTTTTCTAATGCTGTATGGTAACAGATGTTAACTAGACTTATCGTGGTGATCATTTTACAATGTATACAATTACGGAATCATTGTTGTCCACCTTCCTAGAAGAGCGGTCACAATGAATATAGATTACAGCATTTCAAATAGTTCAAGGCAAACTAAATGCAGAACATTACCCCCTGAAACCACTATTTTGGTTTCCTGGTCTAAAATCAAAAGGAGTTATTTGGTGAAATGCAAAGTTTAAATGGGTGATTACTGCAATGGAAGGGGAAGGACTTTGAGAATTCCCTCACAGGCATTCTTCACTCTGGCTTTGTGAGAAGTAACAACTTTTACTTGGACCTGTGTGACTCTCCCAGCTTTATTTCATTATTCAGTAATACATCAACAGGTGAAGGTCATCACTGGATGGCCTGTTAGAGCGCTAAGATCTTTTCTGGCTTAAATAATTTCTTCCTTTTGGCCTTTGCAAAAAAAAAAAAAATCAGTTTAAGCTTGTGTTCTGCCCAACGGTTATTTTCACCCCATCTCAATTAGGGGTTTGAGGATTACTCGGGTGTCTTTTTAATGTACTTATCGATTTTTTTTTTTTTTTTTTTTTTACCTCTGTAAGAGAAACACTGACTTCTCAGTCCTTCCTGCTCTATTTATCTCGGGAATCAAGAGATCACGCCTCCCAAAGGAGGCCTTGGGGTCCAAACAAAGAACAGAAAACAGGGAGTGGTGGGGCAAACAGAGTAATGCTGTGCCCTTCTGGGAGATGACGGTCTCAGACTTTCTGGGGGAACATCACTCCCGCCGCGTCGGAGAATTTAGGGGGCCAAGGGTGAAGGGATGGCCCGCCAGGGAGAGCCGCAGGGGACAGACCTGGATTTCACCCCACTCCAGGCAGGACCTGTTAGAAGTCTAGAGCCGTGTGGTAAGCTCTGAAATGAACCCCACTTCTTCGCACAGACTGAAAAGTTTCGCATCCCCTAAGCTGTTGCTTAGAGAATTGGTCTCCTCGCTGGATAATGGACTCAGAAAATGCTGTACTCCAATCACCACTTCCACTTACAAAATGCTGTGACTCGGCCCCAGAGGGACAGAGAAGCGCCAGGGGCCAAGAAGCGCGCGCGGAGTTGGCCCCCCCCGTCGTTCAAGCGGAGCGGGAAGGAGGGACCCGGGGGCCGTCGCCGCCGCCCCGGCGCGAGCCCACTTACCCTGGGGGGCGGCCTGGGCGCCGGCCCCCAGCCACGGCTGCAGGGCCAGGTGCAGCAGGAGGAAGGCGGCTCCGCGCGGGGCCAGCATGTCGGCTCTTCCTGCGGGCGCGGGCGCGCGACGGCAGCCTGGCCGTGCCTCGGTGTCCCCAGCGGCGCGCTGTCCCTCCGTCGGGCCCCGCGGGCGGCGCGGGTGAAGGGAGCGCGGGGCGTGTGCGGGGCGCGGCGACCGGGGCTGCCGTCGGGGGCGGTGCTCGCGTCCAGGGGCCGCGCGGAGCCGGGGGCGCTGGCGGCTGCCCGGGCGGCCGCCGCCCGGCTCCTTATGGTCTGGCCGGCCGGGGCCGGGGGCGGGCCGAGGCCGGGGCGGCCCCCTGGGCGGGCAAGCCCGTTCGCCGGGAAGAGAGGAGGCGGCCGGAGCGGGGAGCGTGGGCGGCGGCGGGAAAGGCCCGAGGGCGGCGCGGGGGAGCCGACCCGGCCGAGCGGGACGCGGGCTGGGCGCGGTCGCCGGCCTCTGACCGGCGAGGGGCTTTGGGAGAGCCGGGAAGCCGGGGCTGCGATAGGCGCACAGGCCGGGGTAGAGATGGAGGAGAAGAAGGGAGCGAGAGGAGGAAGAAAGTGCCACTGTCCCGCTGGCGTTAGGCACCATCAGTCCCCCCACCTCCGGTCCTGCTTTTGTTTTCTAAAAAGAACAGCGTTTCGAGAGGCTTTTTAACACCCGTCGTAGGTTCCCCTTGCGAAGGAACCCTGAAGGCTGTGCAGGAACGCCTGCTTCCTAAAGTGGTCCAGAAGCAATTGATTTCTTATTTCTTCAAGCTTTTCTTGAGTACTTCAAATGTTGAATATTTTTCCCATCAAGGTTTGAGACATGAACAGTGAACGTTTGAAAGGTTTGAGTTTTTAATGGAAATAAAACGCACCCCAAGGAATCGATCCAGATAGGATGGTGGTGGTTTATGGAGAATCTATTTTCAGTCTAGTTTCCAAACCCTCTGCCTGCCCACTTCTCTTCCGTCTTCCCCAAAGGTTCCACGTGACAGTTTAAAGGTAGGGGAGTAGGGAACATACTGAAAGAGAGGGAAGGAACATAAGGAATTAGTCTTTCTCCTAGGTGAAGCCCCCTAGAAATAACGTGGATTAACTAGAAGAAAAAATATTTCCGAACGATGGCAAAACGTTTCCCTGTTGAGAAATCTTGAGTATTGGAGAAGATCCAGCAAAGCATTTCTGTCCCTATCTTCAAGTCTCAAAGAATTTCATTTCAAAGTTTAATCTGCCACAAGTTGGAAGATTAACTCATCTTATTTTCAAACTGTACTAGAATAACCCCTCACCAATTATGATTCCGGTCATAGCGAGTGACCTGGAGATTTCTGAGCTATCTTAAGATATCTCTTCTATTCGAGGTCGGCCTTAGTTCTAGGCTTCATATAATGTCCCATTCCACTAACCCTGCTCTGTGGAATGGGTCACCATTTATCTACATATGAGAGTGTACTTGACTGTAAACTCATGAGATGACTGAAGAATCTTCAGATCTTTAAGCTGTGTCCCCATAATGGCCTGAGTTAGAGGGAGCTCCAGGTTCCCAACTTCTGCTTTAAGCAAAACTTAAGAGTCAGCAGGACTAAACTGTAAGTTATCTGGAGGCAGATCTTATTTTTTTAGTCATCTTTGTTTAGTCCTCTTTGCTAGGTAACCCCAAGTTCTTAGAAAATTCCCAGCAAAATAGCTTGCCCAGGGATGCACACAATAAATTTTGGTTGAAACTGTATGACTACTAAGTGTAATGGATCAACAAGAGAACGCAGTGACTTTCTGCTAACCTAGCATACTTACAATCTAATTTTGCTTTTAAAGAGCCTGAACTTTTATGAAGCCATTCATTGGAGAATCTTAGCTTTTTCTTTATGTCTTCAAAACCAAGAGGAAATTTGATGACAGTGATTACAATACAATCCATTAAATTGGCTATGAAATCTATGATAAAGGAGATGAAAGAGTTAATCAGTGTCTTTTCTGTGCTACCTCATTAAAATATCTGTTATTGCTCTTATTACACTGAATTTTAATTTATTTTAATAATGTATTATTTAATTTTTCCCCAATATCAGACTGTGACCTCCTTAGCCCTCTCTCATTTATTTTTGTAGCCTCAATTCCTAGTGCCTAGCATGTACAATGAGTAGCTCATTGAATTGACTGTCCTTCTCTCAGCACTGTCAAGTAAGGATAAGAGGTTGTGATATGTTAGTAATCCATTTGTGCGGTAGGTTGTGAAAATTGTCCCAATTCTTTGCTCTTCCATCTACACATCTTTTGCTTTCCCACTATGCTTCTAGGCTTGGCTAGGTAATTTCCTTGGCCAATAGATTTTAGAAGAAAACGGCACAATTTAAGTGTGCTTAAATGCTTAAAATGTATTTGTGTGATGGGGCGTGCTTATTCTTTCACTTCTGCCTTTGCCATGATAGCATGGCTGTGCTAGCTTGTTGGAGGACGAGAGACATGGAGCAGAGCTGAGTCACCACAGTCATTCTGGGCATAGCCACCTGAGTTCAGCTGACAGTTGTTTCAGGCAGGTGAATGAATCCAGGCAAGATCAGCAGAGCTGTCTAGCCAACTCCAGATAGGCAAACAATAAAAATTTATTTTGTATGTTATTAAGATTTTAGGATTGTTATGTAATATTATTGAAGCAATAGGTAACTGCTAAACTAGGTGTCCTCCCATTTATAACTGTTTTATACAGAGTATAGCTCCATTTTTTATGTTTGCTTACAGCTTTCAAGCTCTACCATTCCCCTTCCCATTGGCCCCACATGTGAGCAAGCTGATAAGAAAGACTCGGTGCTCCTTCCTTTGGCAGAAAGTTCCAACTGTGCGAGCCCTAGACCATGCCCAGGAATCCTCACCCCAGCCCCACCCCCTAACCACCATGAAATACCCCAAACAATGTCCTTTCCCTGCTCTCTCAAGCCATCTTCACACCTGCTTGGGAGCCCATCCTAGTCTTTTCAGAAAGCCTCAGTATGTGAGTAATAAACATTTTCAAACCCTCTTGCTGCATGTGTGGCATCGTCATCAATCTCAACATCCAAACCTCATTTTGGGTGTGGGGATACCCATCCTACTCCTGCTCCTTATGTTCCTTAGAAGTGGGAGAAGTTACTCATATTACATACTGCTATTTGACACAAATAAGTAGAAGTTTTACACATATTTATTAATTGATATTTGAGTAAGATTATCATTAGTTATGTTAGGTTTTCCATTTGAATTCGTGAAGGGAGTAGAAATGGAAAATAATAACATTTAAAGGTGGCTTAAAGGGAACATGGTTTATACTCCAGTGTGTGATAACATGCCACAGCACTGGGAAGTGTAGACTCTGGGCTGCTCTGCAGTTTAAGGTTAATAACAAAGGAAGGTACGCGATTAACTGACAGGATAATAGCTTCTCTAGAAACTAGTTAGCACAAATAAGGGCCTGCAAATTAAGTAGGGGGCTTTTGATAAGTGTGCAGTTAAAAGTAAAAAGGTTTTTGTTTTTGTTTTTTTTCCCCCCCTGAACTTAAAAGACCGCAATTTAGGCACTGAAGATTAGTGAAGCAAAAAACAAATGTGTAAAATCACTCATTTCCAATCTCACTAAGGGTCTAGTAGACTATTAAAAAAACCTCTCATTAAGCTTCTTTAATATACTTTACTAAATACTGTGTAAAAAATTCCTTAGAAAAATGCAGTTGTGTGGACCATTACTACAAATAACTATATCCACCTGACTTGAAGTCCAGAGAGTTTTGACTAGCATTTCTTTCTTTCCTTCCTTCCTTCCTTCCTTCCTTCCTTCCTTCCTTCCTTCCTTCCTTCCTTCCTTCCTTCCTTCCTTCTTTCCTTCTTTCTTTCTTTCTTTCTTTCTTTCTTCCTTTCTTCCTTTCTTCCTTTCTTCCTTTCTTCCTTCCTTCCTTCCTTCCTTCCTTCCTTCCTTCCTTCCTTCCTT
>NW_023270426.1:50921244-50932529 GCF_011800145.1 Mirounga leonina | reverse complement strand
CTTCCTTCCTTCCTTCCTTCCTTCCTTCCTTCCTTCCTTCCTTCCTTTCTTTCTTTCTTTCTTTCTTTCTTTCTTTCTTTCTTTCTTTCTTTCTTTCTAGATTTATTTATTTATTGGAGAGAGAGGGAGAGAGAGAGTGAACATGGGGGTGGGGGGTTGGTGGAGAAGAGGTAGAGGGAGAGGGAAAGAGAGTCTCAAGCAGACTCCATGCTCAGCAGGGCTGGATCCTACAACCCTGATCTCATGACCCGAGCTAAAACCCAGAGTCTGATGCTTAACCAACTGCGCCACCCAAGCACCCTGTGACTAGCATTTCTTAAAGTAACTTCTCTCCTTCATTAAACAATACATTAATCCATCCACATGGTAGTTCCTTCAGTGTCAAGTGATAATAATGATTATTGTGCCAGGACAATACCAAATTTAGTGCCAGATGTCTAAATATATTTGTGAAGAAAATACGATACAAAGTGCAATAAAATAATAGGATATAAAGCAAATATGCAAAAAATGCTAAAATTCTATTCATTTGGATGTAAGGAGCTTAGAATTAGGGATAATTTGCTTTGAATTGAAGTTCATTGATGGAAAAAAAGGTTTGTAAGTAGACAAATAGTATCACCTGAATTCTTGGGTACATGTTTAACCTAACAGAACAAACATATGGAAGATTTTAGTTAACTATCAACAGGAAAACTGGTACTGCTAATTACAAGTGAGCCTTAATGAGTTCATAAAGATGTTGGACTAGATACGTACAATTTTTCCAACTCCAAATTCTTTTGTTTTGTTTTGTTAGGATTTTATTTATTTGAGAGAGAGAGAAAGAGAGAGAGAGCATGAGTGGGGTGAGGGGCAGAGGGAGAAACAGGCTCTCTCCTGAGCAGGGCTCTGGATACAGGGCTCAATCCTGGGACCCTGGGATCATGACCTGAGCCAGAGGTGCATGCTTAACCGACTTAGCCACCCAGGTGCCCTTCCGACTCCAAGTTCTAAAATTATGTGGGTGTTGCTATCCATTGAGTGACAAAAGTGTCGACTTAGAAAGAATATTTGCCTATTGGGTATGAAATCTTAATTAGAGAGAGTTTCTTCTCATTAATGTGATCAGTTAAACAACAAATAATTACTATGTGTGCATCACTTAATTCACTTAAACATCTACTGAGAGTCTTCTAGAATGTACCCAGCATATCATGTTAGACGATGGGCATACAAAGATGAATAAAACACAGTTCTTATTCTCCAGCTCATAGGCCACTCAGAAAAGCGGATGATATAAAAAATATGATAAGGGCTATAATAGACAAGTGTCCTAAGAAATAAGGAAATAAGAGAAAGTAACTCATAGTTAGAATTAGAAAAGTCTTCCTAGAAGAGCTGGCTTTTCATTTGGGTCATGAAGAATGAGAAGGAATTCTATATGTGACAAAAAGCTTTTGGACTTTCCTCATGGTTGCAAGATGGCTGCTGCAGCTCCAAACATCATATCTTTACATGACATCATCCAAAAATAGGAAGCAAGGAGATGAGGCTTCTGCTCTTGTCTCTCTTGCTTTTGCTGTCACTCTCTCTTTCTCTCTCTTTCCAGCTGAAAAAACCTTTCTCAGGAGCACCCAAACAGACTTTCAGGTTTAATTATCTAGGAATGGATCACAGACATATCCATGTCTTGTCTACCAGCAGAGGTGGGAAGTGATAAATAGTGTCCAGCTTCTATTGTGAGAATAGACTGTACCAGGAAGGAAGAAAAAGAGTAGTGTGCTCACCACAGTGCTGGGTGCTTACAAGGGGGTCTTTGGCAAATGGTCTTTATTCTCTTGTGAGGTTCATAGTGCAAAAAAACAAGTAAAGCTAGAGGAGAAGTGATGTACTGGTAAATCAGAGTAGGAGGGAGGCTGTGGGGAAAAAGTAACCAACATAGGGAAAAGTGGAAGGGCAAAAAAAAAAGACAAAATAATTTCAATTATGATGGGTCTAATGCGAAGAACACTCTTAATATATGAGAAGTTCTAGACCAGAAATTGGCAAACTGGCCCACAGTGGTCCATTGTCTGTTTCTGTGGGCTCAGCAAGCTAAGAAGCGTTTTTACATTTTTTAAAGGATAGGAAAAAAAATAAGAAGAGTATTATTTCTGACATGTGAAAATTCTGTAAAATTTAAGCTATAAATAAAGTTTTATTGGAACACAGCCATGTTCACTCATCTGCGGCTGCTTTTGTTACACAACTGCAAGGTTGAGCAGTTGCAACAGAGTGTCTATGCTCTGCAAAGGCCTCAAGTCTTTACTCCCTGGCCCTCTACAGAAAAAGTTACCAAGCTCTGTTTTAGACCATACATTATCTGAATCCTATCCATTAAGTTAGGCTTAATTATTAAGCAGAGACCAAAAAAAAGGGGTAGGGTGGGGTGGGAAGGAAGAAGAAGCAAATATTAGTGGAATCCTGTTGCTGATACCCCATTCCTTACTCTACTATCTTCTGCTCAGACCTGGGAGTTGAGGGGCACAGGGCATGAGTTACATCTTGCTGCCTAATAGCACAAACTAAAAAATATTAAATCTACTGTTCCTCTCCTTCCTCTTTCTAGGTATAGTATTTTCCCAGTGGCATTAAAATGGACCAGCTTTATATCAGTTTCAGGAGAAATGAGAGGGAGTTGGCCACTGACCTGAAAAATGTGTAATGAAAATGTGATTCCTTTTATGGGAGATGTGAATGGCAAACATATTTTATTATTCCCTTTGAACATCAACTTTCATTGGTATATAGCATGTGTTCCATCCTACGTGTCATTTAAAAATGAAATTCTGACTTAAGTAATTCTCAGAAAGAGATTTCCTTATGGGGTTCTGGCACGTCCCTTCACAGAAGTCATTCTGAGCATGGATCTAATTGCTAGTGATGATTATTCTGACTGCTGCATTTAAACATTGACCAGCAGGAAAGGAAAATAGACCTGACCAATTCAGTGAAGTAAAAGTTGTGCCAGAAAACACCAGAAGTGAGCAAAAGTAGCAGAGGAACTGGGGAACAAGAAAAGAGAAGGAGGGCCTGGGAAGGAAAGGAGCGAAGGCAGCAAAGCATCCCTCAAGGACAAGCTTATTGTGTCTGGGGGTGTTAAACGCTGATTCCTTTTAAAAAAGAGAGTCAGAGAGTCGCAGGCCCCTTGTAATATCTTCCTCTTTCATCATCCCACATCCGTCCCTTTCCCCCAACCCCTGACTTGTGAGGTCATTTCTGGTGCCCTCTGCAAGGGGTGTGTGTGTGGGGGGAGCTAGGGGGTTCCAAGACAGCTCCCTGAAGTCGCCAGTGGAGGCGTGGCTTCATGCCAGTACTTGGAGGACTATCGTTCCTCTTACCTTGGTCACAGCAGCGATCTTTCAACACTGTCTACTGTCCCCTAGTTAAGCGGCTAAAATCAGAGGCCTACATCTTGCCTTAGCACACTCTATCAGGGCTTGTCCTGGGACATCATGACTAATTTTTTTCACCTTCCTCCACATAACACAACTTATACATGGTACTGTGTGCATGTTCGTGCACGCATATCTGTGCATGTATATGCATAAGCACACACATACACCTCATCCTTGTCTTTTTTCTGTGGAAGAGCCTTAGTACCCCCACATAATATAGCGATCAACTTTAAGTATCTCATAAGTAGCTCATATATTTGATCTCAACGAGGTGTGATAGGTAGGATGGTTATAATTCCCACTGTACAGACTAAAAACTAAAGGTCTGGGAGATTGAACAACCATCCCAAGGAAATGCCAGAGCTTGGACTCACACTTAGGTCTCTGACCCCAGGCCCAGCACCCTTCTACTCTGCTGCACTGCCTTAGGGAGAATGAATATCTGACCAACGCATAAAACCCTGCTGCCTAGGCAGATTAAGTGAAGTGAGGCCATTAGAATGAATTTCTTGTGATTAATTTAATTTTATATGAAAATGCTCTATTATCTGAAACCAAAATCTCAGTTTTCCAGTATTTACTTTTTCTTTCTTTACACTTTTTTTTAAAGATTTTATTTATTTATTTATTTGAGAGAGAGAGAGAGAGAGAGAGAGAAACAGCATGAGAGGGGATAGGGTCAGAGGGAGAAGCAGGCTCCCCGCTGAGCCGGGAGCCCGATGCGGGACTCGATCCCGGGACTCCGGGATCATGACCTGAGCCGAAGGCAGTCGCTTAACCAACTGAGCCACCCAGGCGCCCTTTCTTTACACTTTTTAAAGACCATTGCCAAAATGGTGTGGTCAGCAGCATAGTGTATTATGACCTCCCCTGGCCTGTGAAGGAATGCTATGTCTAATCTGGGGAAGTGGCCTGGAGGAGCGACACCCACCTCAGACACTTATTAGGGGTAGGGCTTTGGGAATTCCCTTAGGCTCCTGTTGTGGGGCGGCGGGGAGGGGGCGTGGTTTTCCGGTTCTTCAGCAGGCGATGTGAATGACACCAACCTCGTGAGTGGTACGAGAGGCAGCTCTAGGATGGCACCTGACATATTGTGGCTTTCAATCACTAGTGGTTGTTTATTCCTAGGTTGGGGCTCTGACTCTGGAGATCTGAAGCTGACATCCCAGACGTGTGAATTTGAAACATTTCTGAGCAGAGTCGGTGCAAATGAGCAGGGGTAGTGACCTGGTTAGGACTGCAGCAGGCTCTACGGCCACACTGCCTGGTTTTGTTCCTGACTCATCACTGTGTGTCTGGGGCAGCCATTCAGTGGCTCTGTCTCTGAGACTGGAGGGTCACCCTAAGATAGAGATGCTAATGGTACCTGCCGAAAGATGAATGGAGAGGCCAGGAGCACTTTTTAGGTGAAAGAATAAACATTTGACCTAGTGCCTGGCACAGAGGTTTTTCATTATTATCTTTTCTTTTTCTTTCTTCTTTCTTCCTTTCTTTTCTTTCTTTCTTTCTTCCTTCCTTCCTTCCTTCCTTCCTTCCTTCCTTCCTTCCTTTCTTTCTTTCTTTCTTTCTTTCTTTTCTTCTTTCTTTCTTTTTGGATGAGGTTCAGGTATTTTCACTTGTCATTGAATTAATCTATTATTATCCTGAGCCTAAATGAGAGGAAATGGAGAAGCAGTAGGTTGCCTTGACAATCTTTAAGCAAGCAGAGCATATTTTCCTAGGGAAAGGGCACCCAAACCTCTTGTAAAAAGAAGAAACGGACAGCAGGATTGAGAGGAAATTTTAATTACCCTGACTACAAGCAAAATTAATGCTTTTGGCTGCTTTGGTAACCTAGGGCAAAAATTGAGCTCCAAAATTAAGGGGGAGATTATACTACTATATATAGAAATAGAATAATCTTACTCCTGAGTAACTCTGTGTGTACAGGGACACCTAGATATGTTGGTCAACATACAGATCAGAAAGATAGAGTTTGGGGGCTGGCTCGGGCCAAGGAAGGTCCCAGAATAAAAATATCCTCCATCCACAACCTGTAACTGACATTGGAGAACCATCATTCTACTCTAATTAGGGACTGTGGAACATTATGGAATGTTATGATGCTGAGATTTGCTTGTTGCCGAATAAATAATGTTTCTTTTCTTTTCTTTCTCTATTCTCTTTAATGTTCCCCTTCATCAATTGAGGCTGGTGTTCATACCACTGAGGGAATTGATGATGGCCTACTCAGCTATTTAGGGGAAAGGTTCACCCTGGTTCTTAACTGGAGGCTTGTGTTAAGGGAAGTTTGACATCCTAGTGTAGCTTGGTCTGGAGCATCCCAAGTCCACTACAATAAAAAGAAAATGTGAGAGATATTGGCTTTAATAGCCTCTTTTCATATAAGCAAATAAATAAAGCATGAAAAAAGGGATGTATTGCTCTTGTCAACAGGGCTATTTCCACTGTTGTTATGAAAGGTGTTTATGACTTACTGAGAAGGTGTTCTTTCATGATCCAGCCTCTCTTTATATATATTTTTGGCACAGAATGTAGAATTATGACTTTACAATAAATTGAATAAATGAGCTTCATGACTTAGGGGAAAAGATTGGCTTGGTGGAGTACTTTTTTTGTGTTGAGACAACTATATTTTCAACTGGGTAGCTGAGAGGTAAATATACTGGATTTATGTATTAAGGCCAGGGGCTTTATAATAATGATATGATAAGGCATATTTTTTTGAAATATGCTTACAGCTTTAACTGTTATTTAAATCTCTACAGGAATTAGAAGAAAAACAATACCTTTCATGAAAAATATTGTTGCATGAAGAATTCTGTTTCTACTAGTACAATACAACAAGATGCCCTAAATGATTCTCCTAGTAAAAACAATTAAAATTTTAGGCGGAAAATATTTTTTTAAAAGACTTTATTTATTTGTTTGTCAGAGAGAGAGAGAGAGAGCACAAGCAGGGGGTGTGGCAGGCAGAGGGAGAAGCAGGCTCCCTGGTGAGCAAGGAGCCCAATGGGGAACTCAGTCCCAGGACCCTGGGATCATGACCTGAGCCCAAGGCAGATGTTTAACTGACTGAGCCACCCAGGCATCCCTGGGGTGGAAAATATTTTACAAATTAGATGAATTGCTCAGCTGCAAGAAAGCAAGAAATCCATAGAAGCCAAATATAAAGTTAAAGCATGAATCCTGGGAGGTAGATGAGCAGGAAAGTCAGCTTTTACCCTGAGAGCATCTGATAAACCCTGGGATATTGAACTTCTGTTTTATCAGCTTCCTAGGTTGAGGGGATTTAAAAAAGCCTAAGGCTTTCCTAGGTGAAGAGTCTAATACAGGACCCCCTCTTCCATATAAAGCTGAGACCTCAAGGGGTTACACCTCTGTATAAGAGAAGATTAGAAATAAACCCTCTGTTCAGAAGGGGAGAACAAGGAGACTTGCCTGTCTTCATCTTGGCTCTTGTGGAGGAGAGAAAATCTTCCTCCTGAAAATTTGTAGCTATAGCATCCTTCATGTGATTTATTGTTTGTTTTTGCCTTTTCCCACAAAATTTAAAAGTTTGAATGTTTAAAAACCTACAAAAAAGTCAAGAAAAAAGCACCATGGATAGTTCTAGAACCACCAATTTCTCTTCCTATACCTATCTCTGTGTGTGTGTGTGTGTAAATAACAGTCTGGGGTTTTTGTTGAACCAACTGAAATGAAGTTACAAGCACAGGACACTTTACCCTTAAATACTTGAACAGGCATCTCCTAGAACAAGGATATTCTCTTATATAATCACTGTATCATTATCTCACCTCAGAGGAGTAATGATAATTCCATAATATCATTTAATACATACTTTCTATTCTAATATTGTCTCCCAAATATGCTTTATGACTTAAAAAAGAAAAACAAGTGATTGAAGTGAATTCATTGCATTTGATTGTTCTGTTTCTTTAGTTTTTTTTCTCTTTAATTAAGAAGAGTATCCTGCCTTTTCTTTTTTGCATGTGTGACAATGACTTTTTAAAAAAATTTGGGCCAACAGTTATATTCTGTTTGACCAATTTTTTCTGGGTTTGACCAATTTTTTTCTCATGACTAGATTCAGGTGAAATATTTTCATCAGGAATGCTTCACAGCTGATGTTGCTTCTTGTTGTTCTGTAGTCCCAAATTCATGCTAATATATGGTGTGAAAAACTCAAATAGAGAACTCGTTGTGCCTTCCAGGCAACTAAAGTCACAGGAAATCCTCTCTGGGGGACAGGAACTTTAACCCAGTTCTCAAAAAATTCCTACAGATAATGTTCCAAAGAATGTAAGGCCACAATAAAAAGAAAATTACAAAACACTCAAAGAAACAAAGATCATAAGTGAGAACCAATAGAAACAACAGAGAACAGAATTACACTTTCACGGACTTTCAAACTATACAAATAGTACATTTAATATGCTTCAAGAAATAAAAGAGAAGCCTGAAAGTAAGAACAAGAAACACACAAACAAAAAGCATTAAATAAAAAAATCAAGTGTATTTGAAATAGACCTAGAAATGAAGAATATAATTGAAGTTAAAAACAATGTATGAATCAAGCAATGGATTGGACAAAATTAAGAGATAATTAGTGAAGCAGAAGATAAAGCTACAGAAAATATACAGAATATAGCATAGAGAAACAAGATTAAAAAGAAATATGAGAAATTACAAGTAAAGAAGGATAGAGTGAGAAAGTCCATATATCTAATTTAAGTTCTAGATGGAGACATTAGAAAGAATGAAAAAGTGACAGTATTTAAAGAGATAATGGCTGAGAATTTTTCAGAATTGTTGAAAGACTCTAAACCACAGAATCCCAGTAAATCCCAAACAGGATAAAGAAACAAAAAAATCACTCCTAGGCATATGGTAGCAAAAGTGCAGAACACCGAGGTCAAAGAGAGGATCTTAAGAGCAGCCAAAGATAAAAGACAAATCACCTCAAGTGAATAGAAATTAAAATTACAGCACTGTTTTCAACAGCCTTTGTGGAAGCCAGTAGATAAGGAATATTATCTTTAATGTGCTGAGAAAAGATAATTATCAATCCCAAACTCTACAATTAATGAAAGGTCTTTTAAGAATGAGGGCAAAATAAAGACATTTTAAGACAAATAAAACTGAGTATAAATCCTCACAAAATGGAATTCTAAAGGATATACTTCAGACTCAGAGAAAATGAACTCAAATTGAAAGTCTGAAAAGCAAGAAGAAATGGTGAGCAAAGACATTCATAAATACATAAATATAAACATTGGTCATATAAAACAACAACGATGTTTAATTTGTAGAATTACAAAGCAAGATAGAACTAAATGACTGTAAACTATAAAGTTGGGAGGGAAGTAATTTGATAGTCTTATAAAGTCCTTGTACTTCTCAGGAGCAGGTAAAAATACTGATTAAGCTTAGATGTTATTAAATATTAAAACATGTATGCTAACATCTGGAAGAATAGACAGAGGATGTATTGCTCTAGTAAAAGGAAGAAAATGAACAAGGAAAAAAAACCCTCAAAAAACACAGAATTCTTTCGGTTTGTATGTTACCAAACTATATTGTGGGATGGTGTCATCCATATCACTGTGTTTTTCTTCCTTTTTTTTTTTTTTTAAGATTTTTATTTGTTTATTTAACAGAGAGAGAGAGAGCACAAGCAGGGGGAGCAGTAGACAGAGGGAGAGGGAGAAGCAGGCTCCCCGCTGAGCAAGGAGCCTGAAGTGGGGCTTGATCTCAGGACCCTGAGATCATGACCTGAGTGGAAGACAGACACGCTTAATGACTGAGCCACCCAGGCACCCCTCACTGAGTTTTTCTTCTGTAAAGATGTGGGGGCACCTGGGTGGCTCAGTCATTAAGCATCTGCCTTCGGCTCGGGTCGTGATCCTGGGGTCCTGGGATCGAGCTCCGCATTGGGCTCCCTGCTCTGCGGGAAGCCTGCTTCTCCCTCTCCCACTCCCCCTGCTTGTGTTCCCTCTCTCGCTGTGTCTCTTTCTGTAAATAAATAAATAAATAAATCTTAAAAAAAAAGATGTAAGTAAGAAATTTCTTTCAGCTTTAAATGCCAAAAAAAGTGCTTTGTTTATTTTGGGAGGTTTTCTTTATGGATAATAGGTAATTTCATCTATTATATTCTCATTTTTCCTTTTGCCACCAGGAAGCCTGGCCCAAACACTGACCTCCATTTTAATAATTATGCAGGAACTACTACTATCCTATATATCTTGTAACTCCTCCCTCTCACTTGCTCTCACATTGATTTTTATTTTTCCTGATCCTAACTTTCATCTTGTGTTCTTGTCATCTGTCCTAGGTGCTTTGTGGAACAAATCAGGTAGGAATAAAAAGATATACAATTGAGTGGATCAATAAATAAAAATTAAGTGGCTAAAGCAAATAGAATCTTGAAATCTGGAAAGCAGCAACCATGTCGCCTGCTCTTTAGTGTTCTTTGTTACCGGGAGCGAGGTATGGATTAATCTACCCTGTTTGAATCTGTTCATCTAAGGTTGGAATCACAAGCAGTTTATCTAGGCTTGGGGTTTTTAGTAGCTGCTAGTGGTTACAAAACACTAACAAGACAAGTAAAATCTTATGAAAAAGATAAATAAAGACTTATTACCTCACATTGCCAGTATTTTACTGGCCGACTTTTAGAGCTAATAGTATTTCTAAATGTGATAATATATGTATCTTCATTTCACTATTTATGAACATAGTTTTATCTCTCCAAGAGAAATTGTAAAAAAAACCTGCCCTCCCTTGATATAATGAAGTTGATTAAAGCAGTGGAATTTGTTATAAGATTTCATCTCACTTGATTCAATTTATGCCAAAAATAACATCCTTTCTCAGAGTAATCCCACTCAAAAAATCAGTGGAGACATTCAAAAGAACAGAAAATAAAAGTGAAATGAAATAAAACAAAATGACATTTTAAAACTACAGTGTAGGTGTTATATGGGAGGAGGGCAACAATGGGGTGACCCCAAGAATTAGGCTATGAAAGGAAATAGCTTTTGACAGCTGAGCATGTGTAATGGGTCAACCCAGTGTGCAGCCATATCTTGGAATGTGACCTGTCCTGATGAAAGATTTTAACACATTTAAGGAAAGACTGTGTCAGTCAGAAAGGGAATCGGTCAGATATTGAAGTTTGGAAATGGGTGGCATGGGAAGAGTCAGTGAGAAAAGGTTGGCAGTGGACATATGAGTACTGTCCATGGAAGGGTTGCCTTGGCCCCAAACACAGCCCTTCTGGTCCAAGAAGCAGGCAGGCCACACGGTGGAAATGGATGCATCAGGTTAATTACAGGCTGACCCCATTCAGCAGCACCTTTGCTGCTTGCCAGGCAAGTTGCTGTCAAATTGGCTTTCTTGCAGTTTGTCTAGGGATGTACTTGCCAGGCTGATGTGAATGTCAACCTCCTAAAAGACACCTTGACTTTTAATGACAATACTGGCCATCTGCTGATTATTCTCCAGCCTCCCTCACACACTGACAAGAGAAGAGTTTCTATATGTCTAAGACTGAATCCCGGACCCTGGGCTCTGGCAGTTTCACCATGGAAAGGAACACTCCCCTTGGGAGCCAGTCTTCCAGTCTTCCCTGGGACACCTGTCCTCCCCAGGACCTTCTACATGAATGTCCACAATCAGCAATCATTTCACTAATGATGAGGATAGTGTTGTTCCAATGAAATGCATGATTAGCAGAGGTTCCTTATCAGAGGGAGATATGTTCCCGAAGGCATAGGGGATAAGCTCCAGAACATGAGTTCACCTCTCATCTCATCTCATCTCATCTCATCTCATCTCATCTCATCTCATCTCATCTCATCT
>NW_023270426.1:50768025-50921234 GCF_011800145.1 Mirounga leonina | reverse complement strand
CTCATCTCATCTCATCTCATCTCATCTCATCTCATCTCATCTCATCTTAAAAGGTAAGAAGAAAGTCCAGTACATCTCATAGAGGTACTGGATGCCTACCCCCCAACTCCCAAGTGAATCCAGCTTTAGCCCTTTAGAATGTGCCCCCCTACCTCCCCAGGGACTTGTAGGCCTCTATAGGAGTTTTCTTACTTGTGGCCAAGCATGCCAGCCCCAGAAGGGCATCATTTGCCTTGGTGGCAAGAAAGCGGCCTAGATACCTGGATCACCTCAGGGAAGTCCATACCTGACGTAGTCAACTCCTACTTAGCTTCTGGGGCCACCAACCTGGAGCTAAAGAAACTAAAACTTTGCCCATCCCCTAATTGAGTATTCGAATGCCGAAAAGAAAACTTATGATAGGGTAACACCTTTTTCCTTGTTTCATCTTTTCTCATCTAAATTTGGATAATGCTCTAAGGTTGAGTACTGAATGTTAATTATTTTAAAGGATGTACTATTTCCATGAAAAGATTACTTATCAGAATGGTGACATTTCCAAGTTCTTGGGAGTTATATATTTCAACTGGAAAAGAGTGTTAGAGGGACCTTGGCTTTGTCTGAATCTGTTAGTGATGAAATAAAATCATTACAGAAAGGGTCTCAGTTACTGAGTATGACTTTCTTCCCTCCTTTCTGTACATGGATAAGCTGAGGTTCAAATAGGTGAAGGTGCTTCTCCAGAGAGTCAGTGCCAGGCTGGGATGAAAACCTAGTGTTGGGGGCTCCTGGTGCAGCGCTCATTCTACTTCCTCACTGAGATATGGTGCTATAAACAAAGCTTTTTCACTTGACTCTTACAGGGATCCCAGATAATAGAAGCACACGCCATAACTCCTTGCCTCTCTTCTTCACTCCAGCTCACCTCAGAGTCTCTTCTCCACTTGCCTCATACCCACATTTCTATACCTTGGGCTATACCTGCACATGTTTCTGAGTGAATACTAGCAACTACTTCCTGGTGTCAGCCATTTCCTTCCTCTCTTCCCCCAACCACTGGCCAATACCACAGCCTTGGACCCCAGCATCACTCGGTCTCAACCAGTCTCACACTGTTGTGGCTTCCCAGGGTCCTGCTGCATCCACAGAGCACCATTTACGCTTCTTTCAGAGATACCACCATGTCTGCTAGGGACCATTGTCATGTCTGTTGGAGATCATTGTTACATCTGTTGGGAACCATAGTGATGCCTACTAGGTACTGTAGTCACCTCAGCTTGGGGACCACAGTCATGTCTGCTGGAAAAACCTGTCATCTTTGCTGGGTATCACCTCTGATGCTTTGGATCCTGTGAGATTCCAAAGCTGGCCGCATGTTGAAGGGAAGGGTGAGGGATTATCTCTCCCCCAGTCAGGTGGAACATATATATATTGTAGGAATTGGTGGTGGTGCTGAAGCAACACCGCCTTGTACCCCAAAGCCTTAACAAGTTTTTAATGAAATAGCTCTTTTCATAATTTACTTATAATCCCACTTCCACATGGAATTTGATGATGAACTGCTGGGAAGGTGGGCCAGGAAATGGAGCTAAGAGCTGGGCCCCACCAAACTGTATTCAGATTCTCTCCTTTTGAGTTTTTTTTTTTTTTTTTTTTTTTTAACTGGGTCAAGTTGACTTTCTTCTTACCTTTTAATAAATTTCTACCAAGGAGTCTTATTTATGGGGTAGCTACTATTACAGCTGTCATTTTGTGAGTGCTTACTACATTCTAGACCCTGTGCCAAGAACTAATTTTTCCCCCACTTAATTCTTAGAATGGCCCTGTGAAGCAGATACTATCCTTATGTCCTTATTTTACAAATGAGGAGATGGAGGCTTAAAGAGGATACATGACTTTTCCAAGGCCATATAGCTAATACGTGGCAAAACTAAAGTTTAAACCCAGATCTGCAGAATTCTGGAGACTGCTTTCTTAATCTTTATCCTATACTGCCTGGTACAAATACATGTAGGGCCAGCCATCACTACCTCCTACCACATGTACTTGGCTATGGCTAAATCCCAGCGGTGGACATAGATGGGGCTCAAAGTAGTCCCTTCATGGCAATATCACTTTATTCTTAAAATATCAGTATGCAGAATCCTGGCAAAACTCCTCTGGAGTCAAGAAATGAAACATTTTTTTGGTGGGGGAGGGAAGAAACTTGACCCATTTTGAGGATCCCTATGGACCTGCCTGTATGCAGCTAAGAAGTGCCCTGAATTCCAGCCCCGGGTGTGTGGGAGAGGATGGGAATCAGGGCAGAGGGGAGAGGAGAGAGGAATACTTCTAGGAGTCCATCAGCCATTTTGAAGTCAGACTTATGGTCCCCCATACCCCCTCTGTTTTGGTCTCTATAGTTTCACTATGATTTTCCTGTGACTGCATATTGGCTCTGCCTCTGTCTGTTCCAACTGCACAAGAGGGTCAGTTGTTTGGTTAGTCCCATGCTATCCAGTACAGTTCTGTTATTGGTAAGAGTTTATTACCAGACTTCTTTAGAGGTTGCAGATCTCCCTATGTTCAGACTATAGTGGTGGCTTTAATTTTAGATTCCAATCCCTGGTCCATGCAGGGACAGGAATGGGTGTGGCTGCTTTGTTCAGAAAGAGGGGGTGGCAGGCACTTAAGCTTTTCTTAGTCTCCTTCCTTTCCACACCATTATGTTGAAAATCCAAGTACCTTTAGCAGAAAGTGGTAAATTTATATTAGTGCTATCTGATTTGTGCCTGATTTGGGTCAGAACAATTACTATATTCTTTATAGAATCAGAATCATATTTCAATGTACTTTTTCCTCTACATTAAGTGACTTGTTCTGATATATAGCAGGTCTTAGAAAAGCATCTAGTCCCATAGTTGGCTATAGATAGAGCCCAAAGTAGGGCCCTTCATGGAGATACTGCTTTATTTGGTTTTCCTTGTAGCTTGGGGTTTGGAGAAGTAGATTGGAATTGAACCTCCAGGAACTTCTTCCTGCAGAGCTCTGGGGAATCAGTCTCTGGCTCATTCCAAAATCTAGCTAAGGTGTGTGTAGTCATCACTATTCAAAGAACATCACTGGGTATAAGCAACTTCTGTTTTTCTTGCCCCATTTTTAGCTCTCTTTCTGCCTCTGTGCTTTGCAGGTAGCTTCCTCAATGAAATATTTTTGATCTAAAGTAGTCAATAAGCAGAACAAACTCAAGCAATGATTACCTTCCCTCTTGTGATTGTTCCCCAATATCCATTCTTCCCTTCTTCCTTTTAGTCATAGCTAGGCACATGGCCTCCTAGCCAAAGGCTATATTTCCCAGCCTCTTTTGCAACTCTGGTGGCCATTCTAGTCATTCTAGATAAGAAGCTGTAAGTAGAAGGGATTTGTGCAACTTCCAGGTCACGTCATGTCCTGGCTGCTGGGCTGCACTGCCATGTAGCCATCCAGATGGTTGTTGGCTGACAGCCCTCTTTAGGAATTGCCTCAGCTGAAAAGAGCCATCTCATCCAAGGTCATGTCCCATTCCTGAAGCAGCTCACAGTTGATAACTGGTCAAGGGATATAAAGGCCCAACTTTCCATCCCACCTCTGAAGGGCCATCTCAGCTTCAGGACTCTCTAGAAGGTCGGCTGAAGCTTTGTCATGACTATCCTGCAGCCTAATTTCTCTCCTGCCCAATTCTGCTTCCTTCCTCTCCTCCTACAGCTGTTGATCTCAGGAGCACTCCCTAACCAACCTCCTGCATGCTGATCCTCATCTCAGAATCCGTTTCCTAGGAAACCCTACCTGCAACACATCTTTAAAAGAAAGCTTTTTGCCTGACACTCTGCCCATCTCTCTATGGCTGGAGCACAGAGAGAGTGCCGGTGAGTGAGCTTTGATTATATGGATGAGGGGAAAGCCTTAGAAGGTGGAGGAGCAACAAGATAAAGAGTCTCTGAGCACTGGATCACCTCATGGATCAAGCTCCCCATGAACCCTGGGCCACTGACCACTTGCATAATTCTAATCTGTTATGTGAGAGAATAATTAACTTTATTCTTATTTGAGCCACTCTACTTTGGGGTCTCTATATTAGAGCAGCTTAGCCTATACCTTAGGAGTTGGAGAAAATGTGATCAACTCCAGTCAGTTAATTTATGACCTTGTAGACCGCAGGAAGGATTCAAGACTTTATCTTAAGGGCAAGGGGTCTTTGCTGCATCTTCAGACATTGTGTATGTTGTTTTTCTAAAGAAGGATCTGCAGACCAGAACTGAGGGGCTTCACACTTAGAGCAGAATTGCTTTGACACAACTTTTTTTAAAAGAGAACATTGATACAGATGTAGTGAAAAGAAAGGGTACCTGCACCCCAATGTTCTTAGGAGCAATGTTCCTAATAGCCAAACTGTGGAAAGAACCGAGATGTCCTTCAACAGATGAATGGATAAAGAAGATGTGATTCATATATACAATAGAATATTACTCAGTCATCAGAAAAGATGAATATCTACCATTTACATTGACATGGATGGAACTGGAGGGTATTATGCTAAGTGAAATAAGTCAACCAGAGAAAGACAATTATCATATGGTTTCACTCATATGTGGAACATAAGGAATACTGCAGAGGACAATAGGGGAAGAGAGGGAAAACTGAAGGGGAAGAAATCAGAGAGGGAGACAAACCATATGAGACTCTTGACTCCAGGAAACAAACTGAGGGTTGCGGAAGGGGAGGTGGGTGGGGGAGATGGGATAACTGGGTGATGGGCATTAAGGAGGGCACATGATGTGATAAGCACAGGGTGTTATACGCAACTAATGAATCATTGAACATTATATCAAAAACTAATGATGTACCATATGTTGGCTAATTGAATTAAAATAAAAGAGAACATTAGTAGGGATATTCGTCCCCTAAATTTAGTTAGAATGACTCCATCAAAAGACATCTTTTGCACTATCCTCACAAAATACAAAATTGTAGATTTCAAATTAATAAAGGCAGAATAAGAAGTTCATGGATTCTCTTTGGAATTTTGTTTGAACCACTGTTCTCTGAGTTTCTCTCCACTGGAAGTTGATTTGATTTTTCACTCCAATCTGGCAATCCTGTAGAACTTGAGTGGAAAATAGGATTATGCTGAAAATTCTTTGGAGGAAGGAATGATTAGTGACTCTCTGTGTACGACCAAAGAACAGTAATTAGAGCCACGAAGGCTCGAGAGGTTAATTCTTTAAAAAATTCTCTGTAATATGTGTAACCACATTACTTTCTTGGTTTAGACAGCAAACTAAATTCATATGTTTTCTAGGGGAAAACAGAAGCAATGACACCATAGCAAAGTTTCCTCTCAAATTGTTTTCCAAAGATCAAACAATAAACAGTTTTCCCCACCCTGGTTCTCAACACTCTCTCGGCAATTTGGGTTTTTTTGGACACACACACGATTATTCAGCTAGGTGGTCTAGGTTGGAATTTCAATTATTGCTATCCAAATACAACACTCCTTTTCCAGAATCGGAAACTCAGTACTAACTGTTCTTTCAGAGCCTGGATGAAGGCTATGTTGGGAAACTCGGGCCTTCTCCTAAGTCCTTTCTGCTGCCTTTTTCTCTCAAAGAGGAAATCGAAGCTTCTCTCACAGAGCCTCAGATTGCAAAACAATCCCGTGTCTACCAGCTCTTCAACTCCTCAACCACTTTCCATCAGTTCTACATTGGTGTGCCTCCCAAGGTGCTTTAAAATGAAAACTGTATAAAATACGGCTTTCCCCTTCTTTCTTCAAGACCAGGACAGGCGGGTGCCTGGGTGGCTCAGTTAGTTAAGCAACTGTCTTCAGCTCAGTTCATGATCCTGAAGTCCCAGGCTTCCCCCATCGGGTTCCCTGTTCAGCAGGGAGTCTGCTTCTCCCTCTGACCCTCCCCCCTTTGTGCTCTCTCTCTCTCACTCTCTCAAATAAATAAATAAAATCTTAAAAAAAGAAAAACCCACCAGGACAGGCTAGTTTTTTACCAGAAAATACACACACCATACTTACTTATAAATAAGCTTCTTCCCTCGGTCAGAGACAATTTTGTGTCCCAGGGAACATTTAGCAATGTCTGGAAACATTTCTAGTTGTTACAACTAGGGAATGTTATTGGCACCCAGTGGATAGAGGCCAGGGATGCTGCTAACCATCCTACAATGCACAGGACAGCCCCCATGACAAAGAATTATCCAGTCTAAAATGTCAGTAGTGCCAATGTTGAGAAACCCTGCCTTCAGTAAGATTTGAACTTGTATTTAATTACTTTCCAAATTAATTTGCCATCATATCCTTTGGTTTTATACAGGAACAGTGTTTGGAAACAAAATTTGCCCCTCAGATTATGGTTTCCATATTTATCAAATAAAAATATAGGAAGCTGAGTTAAAGTTTTTACTAATATAAAAATTATTTGTTATTCACATGAAATTCAAATTTAACTGGCATCTTGTATTTTGCCTGGCAACCCTACCTTAGATGGAAACATTTGCCTTAGTTTTTCACTGGGAGAACAATTTTTATGTCTTAACTTAAATCATTGATTTTAGTTAGAAGATGCTCACTGGTCTTTAAAATAATTTTTTTAATATAGTACACAAACAAGCTAATTATCTTTCACGAAGACTATATTACTCTGAACACAGCTTGAGTGTATCTTTATTTTCTTCTCTGAAGATTATTGTTAGCATAGTTGTGATGTGATAATAAACATGTTAATGCTACTAAGCTCTGCTAGGATGGTCCACATGTATTTTGGACCTGGGTTCAGTTTGTAATAAGATCTTACCCCAAATACACAAATCAGGGTCTTACATTTTCTTTTCTTGAGGGGGCATCTATGGCCCTCTTCACTCTCAAAATAAAATGAAGTAGTTATGATTTGAAAAGAACGTGAATAATTGAGAGTGTTAATCTCAGACTCAACATACCATCCACATCACCGGAAGAAAAGTGACAGTAAGACCCGAAACAATAATATTTGTCTTTCATCAAATATGTGATACGTATATGGGCCCAGGACTGGTATCAGAAGACCTGCATTCTGGATGAGGTTCTGCTAGTGGGCTCACTCTGGGCCTCTCACCAATTCTTGGGCTTCAGTTTGATTCATAGACAAGTTGGGCCCCTGAAGCAAATGGACCCCAAGAGCTATGTCAATTGACAGGATTCCAGTCTTGAGGTAGAATCAGACTGAGAACCAGGATCTGGGTAACACGTGTGTCCTACAGATAGGGCACACATAGTGGACAGAAGAGGGATGCCTGATTCTTGGGGGGGCTGACCTTGAACACTAGCCACCTGGCTTCATGGTACAAACTAATTTCAGGAAGTGCAGGATGCCCCTGCACTCAGCTCTGCTTTTGTTGACTCAGAGCAGCATGAACACTGTCCTTTCAATGTCCACAAACCTACCAGTGGGCATGGTTGGGACAAGTAAGAACTGACACTAAATACCAGAAAGTTTAAAAAACTTACTAGCATTAAATTAATTTAGTCCTTTTTAACCATGTTATTTTATAATGCCTGGGAAATTCATAAGAAAAAATAAGCTTAATTACTCCCTGTTGGTATCCAGTCACATTATGGTCAAGTCTGGGTCTGTGTATGTTTACGGGCTATGAAGTTACGAAAGAGGATGAACACCTCCTGGGCACGGGGCATCATCCACTCGCCCTCCTATCTGATCCTTCTGGGACTTTGATGTCTTTGGATTCATATTCAGGAATGTAAGTGTCATGGGAGAAGGAATTTTTGTCCATTTTAATTATTTATGCACCCCAAGCATGCTGAAGAGTGCCTGGCACATAGTTGGTGCCCGCTAAGTGTTTACTGAATGAATGATTGGCCTGCCTCTTTTATTCTAAGCCAGCTCTTGTGACAATAGTGAAACTACTTCCTCAGCCATTCCCACTTCAGACTTTTGCACTCCTGGGGGCTCTGCCAGCAGGTCCAGTGAGGGGAGCAGTGTCCAATCTGACCAGGAGTGGCAAGAACATCTGAGGGAAGAGGTCTCGTTCCAAAAAGAACTAGAGCAGAGGGCCTGACCAACTTGCGGAAGTGATATTTTATAGCTATGAGGAAAAAAAAGTTGCCCCAATTCCTTCTCTGAAAGCCATTGCTTTCCAGGAAAACCAAAACCCTTTACGTTAGAACAATGCCACAAACACAACATATACCTGTGCACTTGTTCAGGTTATAAACATCTCTAACATGCACTGTCTCTCTGTATTCTTACAACACTCCCCCAGCCAAGTGGAAGGGTGACCAGTGCACTCTCTACACAAATCAGGACTCTAGAACTCAGAGAAGTAAGGTGAACTGCTCAGGTGGCCAACTCTAACTCGCTAGAATTCACATCTAGTGTTCATCCCTCTAGGGCTCTCTCTATACCAAGTTTAAGGTACTTTGTGATTTAGGTACATTAAAATATATTAGGAATGACTTCACTTAATCACAAAATTGTCATGTCTGGTAAATTAAATTTTAAAGAGTAGTTAATTGAGATAACTGCAAATTTACTAATTAAATTAACTTTTAACTATACTTATTTTTATTACACATGTAACTATAAGCTGCTAAACTTTGAGAAATCTGTAATCCATTACTTTTGCCAATAGGGGGGAAGCTGAACAATATGACAGTAGAAGTGAAGACATTTACAATACTTTCTGGATTTTCTAAAATAAATGTATGCAAAAGGAGCTAAGAAAAAGAACAAGGAAAACCTACCTTATTCCAAAATATATCGAGTGCTACTGTCCCACATGAACTTTGTCTAATTACTGTCATTTCTGTGCTCTAATCATTCTAATTTTAAATTGGTTCTTTTTTTATTTTTTCATTTCCCACAGTTACAGAAGGCTAAAAGTTGAGGCTTTGCCCTAGTGGGCAAATGTTTCTCTAAACGTTCATCTATTTGTTTATTTCTAGATTTTTCTGAATTTCTAAATCAAATCTACAGCCCACAGAGAAGGGAAGGCTCTCATGGGTGAGAAGGAAGAAGGGTCCAACCCAATGTCCTGCAGAGATCTAGCCTGCATGATGTATCTGGCAGGATCTCAGATTCACCCCTGGAGAATGAACACTGAGAGATATTTTCCATCACAAACATTTGAAATCACCTGCACAGAAGGCAGAGTCTTGACTCCCCCAGGCCAGTTGAAGGCAGTGCCGATCCCATGTACTGAATTTGAACAATATCATTTACACATCTTAGTTATCACTTTAAAATGGATAATCTAATAAAACCTTTCCATTTTCTCCATTTGGGGGAAAAAATCAAACCTTAAGTTGGCCCTGAACGACACTTCAGAAAACCTAGCTTCTAGCTCTAGCTCAGCCACTGTGGCTGTGTTCCTTGTGAAAGCTACCTGCCATATGCTGAAAATCAGGGAGCTGAACTGGAAGACTTTCAAAGTCCTTTTAGCTGTAAAATTTAGTTCCCTTTATCTTCACCTCTCTAGTAATGTGTCCCCTACTTCCTATCACATATTTCCCTGTGCTCAGCTGCACTCTTAACTCTTAAAGAAATAGACTGCAGAGAAATGTATAAAACCCACAATAGATGAAGAGCTTCTTCAGAATCTCCCCCCAAATCTGTTTCTGATGATAAATACCATATGCTACAGGAGAAGATTAACTATGCAGACAACTTGCATGTAAATTACACAGTGAAGGCAAAGAAAGGGTCTGGAGGGATATGGGATTTCATTTTGAACTTGGCTGAGGCATCTGCTTCTGTCCCCAAAGGGGAGTAGTTAGAGTGGCTTTAGGTTCATTTATACATATGTGTTCATTGTTTTTTCTTTTCTTCTCGAAGGAGCTGCATCTGCTGTCCTTTTTTTTTTTTTTTTCCTTTTCTCTTTTTGCCTTTGGAAGAATTGCTTTTGTGTCTGGGTTGTCATGATCAGAATGCCAAGGGCAGCTGCTTGAGCCTCTTGTGTGGTGGGAAACGGTTAGAGAGCTTACTCCATCAGGGCAGCAGTTAATAGAGCAAACCACTAGCAGACAGCATGGAGTCAAAAAGCTCTTGTAGGTTCAAAAACCATCCCTTCTTGTCTTTTTCTATCTCTTCCTTATTTCTTCTCTTTGTCTCATCCCCTGCCCTTTTGATCTCTTTCTTGCTCCCTCTCTCCTTTCTCTAAATATTGCCTGAAGCTCCAATTCACTATTTAAACATATATAAAATGCTTCAGGCACAGACAGAGGTATAAGGAATAATACAACAAACCGTCGGTCCCACTGCTCAGCTAAGTTGATTATCGCAAATTACTGAAGCCCCTTCCATATCCCTCTCCTGGTAATAGCCACCCTGCATTCTCCATCCCAGGAGTTAAACACAATACTTAACATGCATGCATCTGCAACAGACTGTAATATGGACATTTAAAACAACAAACTTGTTCTTACTGAAAAGAATTACGTTCTTTGTTCTTACGACAAGAATTGGAGCATTTCACCATAACTTTTAAAGAGAAAGATGAAACAAGGTGTTTCACGTGAACTTCCATTGCAATAATAGCTCCTCCACGCACCCCCTGTGGTAGGGGTATGTGCTGGTTCAGCTTTTCAGCACCATCGATGCAATTCTGTTCAGAAGTCTTTTTCTGCATATGTATAATCTTAATGCTCTTTCATCTAGTTCTTGAGCTTTCTTTTCTCTCCTGGAGTTTCCTCAACTGTCTGAGGTTTCTCTCCTGTCTCGTTACAGGACTCACCCGAATGACATTTACTGCTTGGACAATTTATTCTTGAATATAAAATGTGCTCTCTCTGCTCTCTGCTATGCACCAAGTGATTATAGCTGACTTTCTCTGTACCCTCTCTATTTAAATGATTTGGTGAAAATGGATGAAGACCCTTCACATCGGGATGGAGCATGAGGTCGTCGAGACGGTTCTTCCTAGCCTTCCTGAGGCAGTACAACTGTTAAATATGACAGGGGGCATGGTCCTTGGGTCTCTGTTCCTCTTTGGAAAACGCTAATGGTTTAGGGGCAGGAGAGTCATCCTTAGCAACTAGGTTTCCCCTGACCTCCACTGAGGGGATGTCAGTCCCCTATGCCAGGACTGGGAGGGACCTCTGCTCCCATCACGCCCAGCAGATGTACCTTGCTAGAAATGCCCTTGACGTGAAGGTCTGGTCTCAGATCCAAACTATGTCAGGTAGCTACTGAAGGCGGCAGCTGGATGCTCAAAAAGCAGAGTGCCTGTTTTGGAGTACCCACCAAGTATTATCCCAGTATTAGATGCTGATCAGTTTGCTATTTCAATATTAATGACAGTTAACAAAAACAAATAGAGTGCATGGTATGGTATAAAATAGCAGAGTGTAAGATGTTGAAGTTCAAAGACTATTGAAAGTAGGATTATAACATGCATTTTCCAAATAATGTTATTCGAGTATTTTCCAAATTAATGTTATTTTTTTTTTCTACTTACAATATGATTTATTTACATCTTTGGTAAATAGTTAACTTTAAGAACGACTGTGGAGTAAATATGTAATAGTGTAAAAAGCACAGGCTTTGGAGACAAATGGAACTGGGTAAAAATCCTCATGTAATCACTTTTCAGGACGAGATACTTACCCTTGGTGCCTCCAAGTGCAAATTCCTTAGTGTGGCTACATAAGCTTCTGACTATGTCTATAGCCTTGTTTCTCATCCTTATCTACTGCTCACTTTACCCTCCTGAAAAATTAACTTATACATAGTTCTCAGGCCTCAACATAGTATTTCCTTATTCCGTGTCTTTTTACTTTATTTTATTTTTTAATTTTCATTCAAGTGTAGTTAGCATATGGTGTTGTGTTCATTTCAGGTGTACAATATAGTGATACAACAATTCCATATATAATTCAGAGCTCATCGTGATAAGAGTGCTCTTAATCTCCTTCATCTCTTTCACCCATCCCCTCTCACCTCCTCTCTGATAACCCTCTGTTTATTCTCCATAGTTAAGAGTCTATTTTTCGGGCTGTCTGTTTTTTTTCTACCTTTGCTTGTTTGTTCTGTTTCTTAAATTCCACAAATGAGTGAGATCATATGGTATCTGTCTTTCTCTGATTCATTTTGCTTAGCATTATACGCTCTAGCTCTGCCCATGTTGTTGCAAATGTCAAGATTTCTTTCTTTTTTATGGCTGAATATATCCACTGAAATGTTTTCTGTTTGTGTGTGTGTGTATACAGAAAACATTACAATGGATATATATATATCTCCATCTTCTTTATCCATTTATCTATCGATGTATACTTAGGTTGCTTCCATAATTTGGTTATTGTAAATAAGGCTGCAATGAACAATGGGGTGTATATATCCCTTTGAATTAGTGTTTTCATATTCTTTGGGTAAATACCCAGTAGTGTAATTATTGGATCATAGGATAGCTTGATTTTTAGGTTTTTGAGGCAGCTCCATACTATTTTCCACAGGGGCTGCACCAGTTTGCATTCCCACCAACAGTGCACGAGGGTTCCTATTTCTCCACATCCTCACCAACACTTGTTTCTTGTGTTTTTTATTTTAGCCATTCTGACAGGTGTGAGGTGATATCTCATCGTAGTTTTGATTTGCATTTCCCTGATGATGAGTGATGTTGAGCATCTTTTCATGTGTCTGTTGGCCATCTCTCTGTCTTTGTTGTCTCTGAACAGACAACAGAAATGTCTGTTCATGTCTTCTGCCCACTTTTATTTGGATTTTTGGTTTTTTGGGTGTTGAGTTTTATAAGTTCTTTATATATTTTTGATACTAACCCTTTATCAGATATGTCATTTGCAAGTATCTTCTCCCATTCAGTGGGTTCTACTCCATGTCTCTACTGAAGCTGTTATCTCTGCTGGGAACTCCTTCCTGGCCATCTGCTTCCAAGGGGTGTTTGCCTGAGACTGCTTCATCTCCAAGCCTCTGAAGATGGGTGAATTATCCTTCCCCTATAGTCTCATAATATCCTGAATTTATCTCAATGAGCACAAACTGCACAGAATGTATATTATATGCTTATCTTCTCTGATGTAAACCACTCAGTAATAAGAACCATATCTTATTTACCTTGGTATTACCTGTGCCAGCATTTAGTGGCTCAATAAATGTTAATTGGATTGAAAGGGATATATCCATAAAATGACTATAATTCTATGCCTAGGGTTATTGTGAGGAGAAATTTAAGAATGCTATTGCTAATTCTGTTACCCAACCTTCTCCTAAGGTATTTCTAAAATACAGAAACAAATATATAGTACTTGCAAGGAAAATATGTATTGACAGTCACCTCTAAGATGGGTTTTTTTTTTTGTACTCATACATTTTCCATGAAAAAATATGTTCAACAGAATTGCAACTGTATTTGCCAATTTGAAGACACCATTTGGCTTATGAATCCAAATAGAGGGAAGATACTTATGGATCAGATGAGCAGTTTAATTGAGAGTCAACTGGTCTCTTTTAATTTTTATAAACTGTTGGCCATATCTACAAATACAGATTATTTTAAAGAAGAATGAATTTAAAAATACACTATTTTAAAAACAAGTCCATAATTAGTGAAAACACTAATTCAAATTCATGCATAATGAATACATCTACACATAAAAAGATCAGAGAGAAGAGAATTTTTTCTTCAAAGTGGAGATCCTCTGGGAATATTCCTTTTGCCTGAGGAAGCTTCTACTGCAATTCCTGCCTTGTAACCCTTCCTTCACCCACTACTGCACACATACATGTTCTTGGAAGCACCACCCTGGATATTCATACTGAGTCACTGTTCTACACTGGAAAATACACCCAAGAGAATCCTCTCTGGACTTGCCTTGCTCACTTTCCTTTATCCTGTTGGTTTTCAGTATTTAGTTAGTCTTGCATGAGAGTTCAAGGTCACTTGATTATCTACTCTAGCAAAGAGGGGGAAAGGCACAAAAACTGTATTTATTCACATAATAGTCTTACTGCCTCATTCTCATGAGGGAAGCAGAGCTGCAGAGTGGAAGGCTGTGATGGCATTAGTAGAAGGCATGAAGTATTGGGAAGCTGACAGATGGATATGCTTTATAGAGACAGGGGCCAGCAAAAGGAAAAAGTTTCCAGAAGTGGGGAGAAGATGCAATGGAAAGACAGAACTACAAGAAAAGGTGGACATTGGGGTGCCTGGACTCTTGGTGACTCCTGGTTTCAGTTCAGGTCATAATTTCAGGGTGGTGAGATCATGCCCTGCATTGAGCCCCACACAAGCCTCCACAGTCAGCATGAAGTCTGCTTAGGACTCTCTCTCCTTCTTGCGCTCTCCTCCCACCACAGAATCAGTCAATCAATCAATCAATCAATAAATCTTTTTAAAAAACACAAAAAACAAAGAAGAGGTAGATGTTGTGATGAGATGCAATGAGTAAGTTTGAGACACTGGAAACCGAAGAAACAATGTCTGCTCTTTTAAAAGATTTGTTCTTTTAATAGTTGAACATGTTTTGTGTCCTTCTCTCCCCTTTTAGGTAACTCCATCAACTATGAGCATCTATGATGTGCTTGTTGGGTGTGGGGGACGTAAGACTTAGGCCCTGCATTTGAAGTAGAAAATCAGTGCAACTTTATGTGTACACAACCATTTGGTGTGAGTAGATACAATAATACAAAATTAATAAAAATTCACAATTATTTACATAGAGACATTTTGTCAAATAGTCAAATATATTCCATTCTTTCATATACCTACTCAATATACCTTTTGGCTTGGTTGTAATGTTGTTGCCTCAGCCCCTTGATGAACATTGGGAACAAAGAGATTTCAAGAGCTGTGGACAATACACACATGTAAAACCGTCCTGTGATGCCAGTTCAAATTCATTGTACTCTGTCTTTTCCTCTTTCTAATTCACTTCCATTACTCAGAATATACAGGAATTCCTTTTAGCCTGCCAAGATAACATTTAAAACATTGATGTAATTAATGGTTATTTCAAGAGGAGATTCCATGTAGTAGGATATCAGACCAGATATGTGTCATTTTATGCAACTGATATGATTGTGTATAGATAGAATTTATATACATGGACTTTTTTTAAATGCTGGTGGCCTTTGCTGTTTAAAACAACTTATGTATAAAGCAAAGAATCCCTCAAATGAACCCCTACTTATCCACATGGCAAGATTTCATAAGGTAGGTTTGTTTGTCCTTCACTATTAAGGGTAACCTGTTAATCTGGAAAAGTTAATGCAGCTCCCTAAAAACTTAAAAATATCATGAATGACTTAAGTTCTGGAAATAACTGAGATTATTTTATACATTCATTTAAAATATTTATGAAGATGGTACTTTACAACTTTTTAATTACTACCATAAAAATGAGGCATTTGAATTTAATGTTTTTTTCCCCTAGTAAATTGGGCTAATTCAATGGAGGAAACATAAAAGAATTTGTATACATATAAAAATTATATATATGATTATATGTAATATAATCACATTAAATATATAATATAATCATATTAACTATAATTTTATTATTATAACAGCTATATTTAATATAACTATATATAACATACATAATGTATGTATACTTATATGTACATATATAACTTTATATACATATATGAATTACTTTATATTTCCTCCATTGGATTAAATATATGCAATTTTATACATTGCTTTTTAAAAAAAAAAAAAACCTCTAAAATATATCTTTAGCCAAAATAGAGGTTGCTGGATTATTTGAAGGTCATATAGAAGTTCCAATGATTTCCAAGGTTGACTCAATCCCAGGGCTACAGGGGAGTACATCTGGTGCTGAGACTGTGTCCTGCAAAGTTCCTTAATCCCAGCTGCCCATCCTTATTCATCTTTTTTTTTTTTTTTAAGATTTTATTTATTTATTTGACAGAGAGATAGAGCAGGAACACAAGCAGGGGGAGTGGGAGAGGGAGAAGCAGGCTTCCCGCGGAGCAGGGAGCCCGATGCGGGGCTCGATCCCAGAACCCTGGGACCATGACCTGAGCCGAAGGCAGACGCTTAACGACTGAGCCACCCAGGCTCCCCCTTATTCATCATTATTGATGATGGAGAACCATGTGGTTGGCTGAACATAGCTCAATACCACTTTTGGGAAAACATTTAAATGGCACGGCCCTGTTGGTGAAAAAATGTCCTAAATATAAAGGTCCATGAAGGCAGATGGCCCACATTTTTAGTTGCCATTTGGTTGAGGGTTCTGGATAGTTTATGTACTAATTTTTTGCATCACACACCATTACATCATAATTCTTTAAAAAAACTTTTTATTTTCAGATAAGTAAAGACCCATAGGAAATTGCAAACAAGTGTACAGGGAGCTTCTGTATACTCTTCATACTGTTTTCCCCAATGGTAACATCTTGCATAACTATAATACAATATAAAACTCAGGAAGTTAACATTGGTATAATCCGTGAAGCCTTTCAGATGTCACTAGTTGTACGTGTGCTCTCATTTGCATGTGCCTGTGTGTATATAGTTCTATGTAATTTTATCACATGCAGATTTGAATAACCACCACCACAATCAAATACAAAATCATTTTATCACTACGAGGCTTTTGAGCTATCCTCTTGTGGCCATACCCACCTGATTATCCTCAGCTCTGGTAACCACTGCTAACCAACCTCTAGTAACCACTAATCTGTTTTTCATCTCTTGTTATTTCAAGAATATTATATAAATGGAATCATATCCTATTTAATACTTTGAAGTTTTTTTTTTTCACTCAGCATAATTGCCTGTGGATTCATCCAAGTTGTATGTATCAATAGTTCATTCTTTTTTATTGCTGAGTAAGGATGAGCCAGTTTGTTTAATCATCTACCTTTTGAAGGACATTTGTTTTTTTTCTAGTTTTTGGCAATCATGAATAAAGCTCCTATGAACTTCTGTGCACAGTTTTTTGTCTTAACATTTCTTAGATTTCTATTTAGGTTTATTTAGTGTTTTTGAGTATATCTCTTTGTATACTCTTCTTAGTGGTTGCTCAGTATTACAATATACGGTCTCCTGGTATATGATGCTTTATCACTTTGAGTGAAGTATAAAGACCTTATTTCCTTTTAGGACACTTTACCATCTTCACTTTTAAAATAGAATTTTCCAGGGGCACCTGGGTGGCTCAGTCTGTTAAGCATGTGCCTTCAGCTCAGGTCATAATCTCAGGGTCCTGGATCAAGCCCCACCTTGGGTTCCCTGCTCAGTGGAGAGTCTGCTTCTCCCTCTCCTTCTGCCCTACCCCTTCTTGTGCTCTCTCTCTCTCTGTCTCTTAGATAAATAAATTTTTTTAATATCAAAAAACTTTTAAAAAATAGAGTTTTTCTGTTTGATTGCTATGTCACGTTACATTACTGTTTCTGTTTCATTTAATTCTTTTTCATACAAAACACAGACATCAGGTTCACTATGCTGGAAGAACAAAATGAATCCCTTTCAATATATACCACTTGCCTGATAGCCTCCATACCAAATGAATAAATGAAGCTGGCCCCCTATTTAAACTTCTGGGCAACAAAGTACCATTGGAGGAAGCCACACAATGGTGCTAATCTAGTTAGACTTAAAGATGGCTGAACCCCACTGCTGAAGCTATAGGTTCCATCTTCTTTCAATTCATAAGATTTTCTCCCTCTTCTCTGTTATCCTCAGGACCAAACTTCAAGTGGTATTAGAACCCTGGTCTCCACATAGGACTTGTAACAGAAGGAACTGGTAAAATTCAAATTGATCCTGTTATGTTCTCTAGGTAACTTCATTTCAATTTTTAAAAAGTTTGAATAAATATTTAAAGAATAATTGAAAGGGCACCTAATTATTAGCCTGCCCATGGCTCTCACTTGATTTGTCTCCATCATACTAATTTAAATTTGAACTTTGTCACTGTCAGCAATGCTTCCATTCACTTTTTTAAAAAGATTATTTATTTGAGAGCGAGAGTGAGCATGTGCATACATGTGCATGCAGCTTGCGCATGAGTGGGGGAGAGGGAGGAGGGACAGAAGGGGAGGGAGAGGGAGATGGAAAGAATCCCAGGTAAACTCTGAGCTGAGTACAGAGGCAGATGCAGGGTTCTATCTCAAGACTGAGATCATGATCTGAGCTGAAATCATGAGTTGGTCACTTAACCGACTGAGCCACCCAGGTGCCCCTCCATTCACTTTTTACTAACTCCCCAGTACATTTTCTAAATTAGTTCCTTTCTGTTTAAAGCCCCAATCTCTCTCTCAGACTCTTTTGATTTGTTTTCTAATGTAACAGAGAAATTTGAAGGTAACTGGTTTGGGCTAACTCAGCATCCCATGCTCTCTTTGAACCTTCCTTTAGTGTCAGAGAGAAAGCCTTTCTCATCTTCACTGCCAGCTTCCCTTCTCATGCTCCTGATCTCTGCCTCTCAACTCTTAGGGTAATTCTGAGAACCCTAGGATTAAGATACTAGGCATTCTTCTCTCTGGCATCTTCAGACTTTGCTCACTAGTAGCCACTTTTTTCTTCATATATATGTAGATTCACCTTGTCATCTCCTTCAAAATGTTTTTCTTGAGTCTTCTGCTCCTGTCCCATTCCTTTCCTTTATCTGCCACATGCCCCATGATCTTATACTTGTCCCTATTCCTAATACCATGTTCTTCAGCAATCCCTTGCAATTTGACTTCTAACAATCTATTCAACAAAAAATGTTCAGTACAAGGGTGCCAGAGATTTTCTTCTAATATTCACCAGCATCTCCTCACTTCATTTTCCACAACATTTTGTTTCATTTAATACAATTGATGGGTTCGCAAAACCCTTCTTCCTATGGTGTCCATGTACCTCCCATTCCTGACTATGTGCATCTGTTGATGTTGTACTCAGACTTTTACTCTTCCTTTTTACCTTCTCAAAACTATATATTCTCCATGCCTTCCAATATCACCAAATCTGGTTCTCAAGTTAGTCAGTCAACAGTCTTCCTCATCAGTCTCCAGCTTATTATCAAATTCAGCATCCATTTATTTAGGATTCTTCGCCACATTCATTCCCATCTCTATGACTTAACTAATGTAGCATAGCCCATGTGGAATCCCTCCCCTTTGCCAATCTAAATCCAATGTACCCAGCCTTCCTGCAAGGTCAGCTAACGTCCTACTTCTTCCATTAGACCTTTGCCAAACAGTGCAGTACATTAAGGTCCTTTGTCTAAAACTACATTAGACTTGTGGTCTCTTGACAAGATGGTACCCCTAATTACCTCTAGTTACCTCAAATATATAGGCCTTGTCAACTATCTCTCTGAAATCATGAACAATGAACCTAAGTTTTTATTCTCTGATAGCCCAGCAGTGTGTGCTGGCTAGACAGAAGTTGCTTAAGGAACTTATTTAATGCCTTAATACTAAATAAATATTATTGAAACAGGTCATGATAGTACTATCATGGCATTGATAACTTCACTTTGAATGAAACTAGGATTTTTAATGGACTACTTAGAAAGCTACCAGCAGTATGACATAGTGGTTAAGAGTACAAGCCCAGACGGCCTGGGTTCAAATCCTACTTCTATGATCTATTGGCTAGGTGAGCTTGGGAAGGTTAATTAACATCTTTGTGCCTTGATTTCCCTCCCTGAAAACAGGGGAACATAACAGTACCTACCTAATGGAGTCATTATGAAGATCAAATGAGTTATGTCAGATACACAAGACAGTTTTTGACATGTAGAAATTGCTCCATGAATGTTAACTAGTATTAAATGCTTATTACACATAGCATGATAGTATCGTAGAGCTAAAAGAACCCTCACTTCATAAGTGAATGAGTTGAGGAATAAAGGTAAAATGATTGGCTCAAGGTCTCATGGTTAATTAGAGGCAAACTCAGAAACCAACTTTTCTGACTTCTATTCAGTGTTTGCTTTTCCTCCCCAAGGATTTTATATCTGAACATGGAACTAAATTATAGAAGTTTAGAGTTGAAAGGGACATTCAAGCATCTTTAGTTCAACTTTCTTACAAATTATCATACTGCACGATCACTTGTCACAAACCTTTCATCTTTGTTGACAGTACCATTTCACAGATTCTCAATCACCCAGACAAAAAGATCCTAATAGAACTTGCACCATGGCTTTCAAGTTAGGAAACGTAGGAGGGATAGAAATTGATGCCAAGGTCAGGTCCCCTGAGTTCACATGATTATCACTAGATGAGGCCATTTTTAATGTCCATCTCTTGAAAAATAATATTTCTTTTTAAGAGAAAACATTGTCTGGAATACTCATTATAAAGCTGTGATTCAAGTCATCCCACACATATGTGAATGTTTTGCAGATAATATGCTTCCTGGTAGGAATCTGAAATTATGATTTTGATGAACTCTGAACAACACACTTTAGCAGCCAGAAAAAAGGCACAGGGGCCAACTATCCATACCAGGCATAATTTCTGAAGGTTTCAGCTTTCTGTGTGGTTCTCTGGAACAACATTCAGCCTGGTTGTGCAATCAGCTGTGCTAGGGTTTTAAAATTCAATCTAGCAAATACAGACTCTCAGGAGGAATTGCAACAATAAAAGATTGCTATTAAATAGACACAAATAAACCTGTGTCTAAGGATTCTCTCATCAGATGCAATAGCCTATTTTCTGTCTCAATTCAATGCTAAGAGGAAAGATTTAATTTCTCTTTAATGAAAATGAAATTGTCATATGTAACAGCAGCAATAAGGGAGAAGGCTGAACTGACTAATTATATTATGTGTCCACAAAAAATGTGCATCCATTAACCACCCCCCTCCACCCTGCAAACAAGACTCAGGTAATCCACATTCTCTGTGTATGATTATTTTAAAGATTTTATTTATTTGAGAGAAAGAAAGTGAGCGAGCAGGGGGAAAAGCAGAGGGAGAGGGACAAGCAGACTATGCTGAGCGCAGAGCCCCATGCGGGGCTTGATGTGGGACTCAATCTCATGACCCTGAGATCATGACTTGAGCCAAAATCAAGAGTCGGGTGCTTAACTGACTGAGCCACCCAGGCGCCCCAAGCTGTATATGATTACTTTAAATGCCTGATTGCAATATATGGACTCTGAGCTTTATGGCTTAGGATTTTAACCCTCAGAACAGGGAGGTCCTATTTCTTGAATCTGAAAGTTGAATTACTTTCTTTACACTGAAGATTGAACAGTCAGACAGCCTCTGCTGATCCCAGAGAGGACACATCATTCCTGATTTGTGCTTCCATGGTATTTTATTTATGTCTCTAACTTTACCCATGATAATCTGACTTGTTACACTTAGTTGTATGTTTCCTTGGTGGACTATAAACTCCTGAGGATAGAGTTCAGGTCTTATTCATCTCTATATTCTCCCAGAGCCTTACAGTGTCTTGGATACAGTAGTTGCTCAATGAATGTTTTTATATTTGGCTTCAATGGTACATATATTAAGCATTTCTCATTTATAAAGTATTATCAATGGATTCCCACATTTGATATACTTTATCCTTCTCATTTCTGAGAACTCTTGCCTTTGAAACATGAAAAAAAAAAGCTTTAGCAGATTAATGTTGTAATTTAGATGGCTATATAAACCATCTAATCCTAGGGAATGCCTATCAATTCTTTGCTGAATTGTAATTTTATGAAAATTTGCAGAGGTTTCTTTTGAGCTTACAGTTGTTTAAGGAGACCCAACTACCTCAGTGTGGCAGAGTTAAGGAAAGAACTCAGAGAAATCCCAGAAAGACTGTTGTACCTTCTAGAAGGACCCAGCACCCAAGTCCTAACTCCAGGACCCTGTAAGCATGATAAGATCATGGCACTCTGAAGGCCTATTTTCCCTCCTTGACAGTTTCTCTGAGAGCAGTTTTTCTGAGAAACTGTCAGTGTGATGTCCAAAAACATTTGGTTCATGCCCAGACTGGCTGGCTGTATAATCTGTAGGGCCCAGTAGGAAAAAAAAAAAATGGAAGCCCCCTTGTTCAAAAGTTAAGAATTTCAAGACAATGGCAGCAGAACATTAAGGCAATTCTGAGCCCTTCTATGCACAGGGCCGTGTGTGACTACGCAGGTCTCACATCTGCAAAGCCAGCCGTGTTCTGTCTTTAGAGAGTTTTCAGTACAGTGAGAGGTAAAAAATCTGTATGGAATAGAAGCTACAATTTAAGTGTGTACAAGGGTCTGCAGGAATCCCGAAGTTCCTAATTCTGTAAAATCATCCCAGAGAAGGTGACAGTTAATCTCACTTTTGAGGGAGAAGTGGAAGGGAAAGGAGATACTCCAGACTGAAGAAAGGAGGAATTCATTTGACAAATTTCAGTAATAGGGTTACTTTTAAGGAGAGTGGAGCAAGTGAACATGAGGGTGACATAAGATTGAGAGTGGAAAGAGGCAAAAGCCAAATGTATGGGGTAAGGGGTTGAACAATTATTGAGTGCCTATTGTATGTCAAGTTATTTCTCCCTGTGTCATAATTTCAAACACAATAATCCTGCCTATTTTGCACATGGGCTAATTTAGGCCCAAGGTAGTAACGTTCAAAGGGTTTGGAGGACACCAGGCATCCAATAAATATTTAAGGACTACCTGGAGGATGTATCTTAAGGGCAAGGACTCTTAACGATTAGGCCAGGCTGATTCTCAGTGGGCTTTTTATTTTATTTTATTATTTTTTAAAATTAAATTCAATTAGCCAAGGTAAGTGGCTTTTAACCCCTCCACCGATGCTTGCCACATCTCTTCACAGTCCAAAGGCACTCTTCCCTCCCCTTCGCCCCGCCCCGTGTTGCAACGTGCCGGAAATTGGGCAGATAAGTACTTCCGATGTAGCAAAGGTCGGCCCCGGCAAGATGGCGGCCCCCTTGGAACTCAGTTGCTGGGGAGGTGGCTGGGGGCTCCCATCGGTGCACAGCGAGTCCCTGGTGGTGATGGTGAGGCCGCCTCGCGGGCCAGGGCGCAGAAAAGATGGGCGGGGCCAGAGGCGCGAGGCTGGCTGGGCCTGGTCTCCGCCGCTCGCCGCGGTTCCCTGCGGCGCTGCAGGGCCCAGAGTGGCCGGGGCGCTTCTCGCTGCACCGCCCTGGGTTCCTTCTCCTGGAGTCACAGCCTGGCCTGTGACCCCGCCAGGCCTCGGCTGGGCTCCGAGTCTTCTCAGCCTTGCAGAGCTTTTTGGGCGGTGGAATGAGAAGCCAAAGCTGGGTGCGCGCGCGCCCCGCTCTGCATCCCCCCGACCTTTGGGAAAAACAAAGTCCCCGAAAGATGGGTGGCTGGCGCGCGGGTCCTCGGCTAGACAGCCGGAGGGGGACACAGCCCGCGTGTCAGGCATTTTTGCTTTAGGGGGACCAGGCTGTAAAGTAAAGCTGCTCTGCAGATTTGCAGTACGTACTCAGTCTAAATGTTTTATTGCAAACTTTGTTTCAGGCTTACGCCAAATTTTCTGGTGCACCCTTGAAAGTCAATGTCATAGATAAAACCTGGAGAGGTTCAAGAGGTACAGTGTAAACATTTAATACACCTTTCTGCTCTTTTTTTAAGTGACCCCCCCCCCCCCCCCCCCCGAATTTAAAGCTGTGAGGCATATAGCCATAGAGTACCTTGGGATTTTAGTTTCTTCTTACCATGACCTTGGCTGTATGTTGCTTACGGTTTGATCATTCTGAGTAATACTTTAAAATACAAGCCAGATCGATGGAAATTACGAGAAATGACAATGTTCTCCAGAACTGCTTTGTGAAATTGCAAAAAACTAAGATGAGCTTAACTCATTTTCCCCCTCCAAATGTGTAATTAGTATAGTTTTTAGGGGGTCGGAATCTCTTCAGAGGAAATAGAAACGTTTCCTAGTATGTAAACTGTTTTTGATTATAGGAGATGTACCAATTTTGACAACGGAAGACAACATCGTTTCTCAGCCTGCAAAAATACTAAACTTTTTAAGAAAACAGGTGGGTGGTTCCTTTTTTAACATGTTCCCTGCATGTTACTTAAAAACAACAGAAACAAAAACATTGTAAAGTTTTTTTTTTTAATTCTTTTTTTTAAACCAAATCAGATAATTGGAGATACCTTAGGTTTGATATAAAACTAGACTTGAGAATTGCTGCTCTGACTCATGAGTTGTATTGTGATTTGAAAGTCATATAGTGAGGTATACCCAATTTATACTTTCATGTATTTTTTTGGATTTGATTGAAGTTTAGACATAAGCAGATTCAACGAAGCCATCTTCACTCTTATGCTTATTGTTATGATTATCAACTTAGTCACAAAGCTGCTACACACTTTGTGCTGCAGATGACATCTGAGTTCCCACCAACTAGCAACTATTTATTTTTAAAGAACACTTAACTGGAGAGTTGCAATTAAATGTTTCATGAAGTAATGTATCTAAAATGTGTGAGCATGTAAAGATTTGTATAATGTATCCAGAATATTTAAACATGTAAAGACTTCTATAAATACCAAAGTTATAATTGGTTTTGGCAATACTTTTCTTAAAAAAATAAGTCCTCTGTCAACAAAATTTAGAACTGTTTTAAATTGGGGGTTTTTCTTTCTTATGGGGAAAAATGCAACCAATTAGAACTTCTTCCTTATTGTTAAAAATAGTAACTTCTATTTATTAAGTTTGTACTATATGCCATGCACTAAACTAAACTAGCTCATAAACAATCACTGAATAATAGCAATTAACAAAAAAAGCACAATATTTATTGACCTTACTGTGTGTGTGATGTGCTAAGAGCTTTATTTGCATTAAGCAGCATTTGTCACTGAATTTGTATGTATCATTCTGCTTTTTAATATCATATTTGCCATTTTTGAGGAAGAATAGGAATCTTAATTTATTTAGCCTGACTGTTTTGGGATGCCCTTGACTTCTCAAGTTTCTTGGTTTTATATTTTTTTAATAGAAATATAATGCTGATTATGAACTCTCAGCAAAACAGGGGGCAGATACACTGGCTTACATTGCTCTCATCGAAGAGAAGCTTCTTCCTGCAGTGGTGAGCATTGGCATTGTAGTGACCTACAAAAAATATACTTCAGTCTGTTTAGAAGGAACATAATGAAAAAGGCTTAAGAGAGGAAATTTCATTTATGTATTAATCTTGATTCTTTTATGTTACTGTGAAACTGGATTGTTAGACATTCAACTAAGACATGAAACAATGAAGTGAAAGATAATGTCATTTTGGAAATAAAAATTATTTATGGAAGATGGAGTTTGTTGCTCCCATGTATAGAATTTAGCTAACTCTAATTCATTCATTCGATAAATATTTATTGAGTGCATATGTGCCAGGCCTTGTTTTGGGTGCCTGGGATATAGCAATCAGCAAATTCATGTATTTAAAATCTTGTTTTATTCTTCAGTCATTCTAATTGGGAAAGTTGTATGAAGCCACTTTATACAAAGATATTGATAAAAAAACTTTCACATTGATTGGATGACCTTTCTTTTAATAAAAGAACATGCTTGTAGTGGGTTTGATTTTGGGTTTTTTGTTTGTTTGTTTTTGTTTGGTTTGGTTTGGATTTTAGTTGTTTTTGTTTGTTTTGCAGCTTCACACATTCTGGGTTGAGAGTGACAATTACTTTAGTGTGACAAAGCCATGGTTTGCTTCACGAATTCCTTTTCCCTTGAGTTTGATCCTGCCTGGAAGGATATCTAAGGGAGCACTAAATAGAATTCTTCTGACCAGAGGAGAGCCTCCCCTTTACCACCTCCGAGAAGTGGAAGCTCAGGTATGGTTGGGATTACTTTCAAAGCAAGGGCCCTCCAGAGGAGGGACAAGAGAGACAGTAGAGATGAACATACCTAAATGCCTGCCTAAAAGGAGTTCTAGAGCATCCTTCCTACTTTTGAGTTGTAATTTCATCCTTATTAGATATACGGAGATGCCAAGGAGTGCCTAAATCTTCTGTCAAACAGATTGGGAACATCTCAGTTTTTCTTTGGAGATACGTGAGTGCATTCCCTGACAAATCATTTTGATGTTTTGTATGCATATAGTCAATGAACAGTAACCGAAAGCAAGTCCTCTTGCCCCCCCTTTTATGAGTTTTTTACTTAAAAAAAAAAAGATTTAATGGATTACTCTAGTAAACTTTTTCTGTCCATGGTAATCAAACATTGACTCAGTATGCTGTCTGTGTGAATTTAAAATATCTAAGGCTATTCCCACCCTGTCTCCTATCTGTATGTAACACTTGTGAGTAAAAATGCATCTTTAATGTATAACTTTTCTTCTAAATAAAATAAATGGTTAGAATATAAAAAAAAACTACTGAATAAAACCTTCATTACATCATTTTTATAAGCTAAAGTGTGTAGTAAACCTTTTAAAAGGCTATATCATATACTCCAGAATTGGCAAATGTATTTGAGAAAAAATATTTTTAACATGATCCCAAGTTAATATTTTCTTATGTGTTTTTAAAAAATCCTTAATTTATTTTTAGGCCATCTACCTTGGATGCATATGTGTTTGGTTTCCTCGCACCTCTTTATAAAGTACGCTTTCCTAAAGTTCAGTTACAAGAACATTTGAAACAGCTCTCCAACCTGTGCCGCTTTTGTGATGACATCCTGAACAGTTATTTTAGGCTTAGTCTTGGAGGTAAGCTGACTTCTCTTCAGCTAATCTGTGTTTGCATAGAATATCTGCATATCCTCCTACGGACGTGTAAGCAAAATTAATGACTTACTGAATAAATTTGTGTATTATCTTTAAATGTTGAATTATAGCACTTGAAACAGTTGCATTTCTCCAAATTTATTCCCATGTGTTCTACTTTAAACAGAGAAATAGATATTTGCCTTTTGTCTATTCTTCTAGATTTTATACGTTTCTTTCCTCTTGTTCTTCTTTAAATATTGCCCCTTTAAAGTGGATCATTTTCTTCTAAAAGTTAACCACAGGTATTTATTGAGTCCCTGTTGAAAGATAGCATTTATCCTAATGCAAATGGGCAATTATTTTAAATGTTGCTTCTAGCATTTTCCTGCATGAACAGAAATCAGCAGCAGATTGATTTGGGTGAGGTACACTCCCATGATTCCACTACTTGAAAACTGATTGCATCAGACTGGAGGTATTGTAAATAGAGGGTACCCGTTACTTAGGATATGATTCCTTGGGAGTGTGGGGCCTTGTGCTTAAGCGATCGGGATACGAAAGCTGTATTGGGAGAGTTGGCAGAAATTGTCCTTTTAAGGAACAGAAGTTACAAGGATAACTGGTTTAGGGACAGTTTATTTTTCAGGGTGGATTATGTGTTTTAGAGAAAGAGGGGTTAGCAGTTTGAGAGTCATGAAACTAAGTAACTTGCAGCCTTGTTACTCTGGAACAGTGATTAGCAAACCTGGCTAGAGGACGAATACAGAATCTTGGCTCCGCTGTCCAATTTACTGAATTAGAATCTCATAGGGATGGAGCCCAGGAATCTGTATTTTTTAAGTCCCTCCAAATACTGTGGATGCCTGGTTGATAGCTGTTTGGGAGTCGCTGCCTTAGAAAGCTATCCCAGTCGTTGTGACTAAGGGCTTATTTGATATGAGTGGGGAGAAGGAACAACTCAAATTGGAGAAGGAAATGAGGACTGCTGTGCTCTTTTACTAATTACTTTGGCCAACTGTGTAACACTTGGCTGTCTGCTTAATAAACAAATTTAGTCTTTTGGTTTAGGGTTTGGTTTTGGAGCATTACTATCCCTCTTAACTTTGCCTTTGAACCGATAATGGTTTTTCACTTTGCCTGGTTTTATTTATTTATTTTTGGTGGGCGGCGTACTTGGGAGGGTGGATAGACTCAAAATTCTTTCAGTCTAAACAGCTTTAAAGACTTTCAAAATTTTCTGTCTTTCTGATTTCTGTCCTGGCTTCTTAGGCATCTCTCCTGCTGGACAAGAAACGGTAGACGCAAATCTGCAGAAACTCACACAACTTGTAAATAAGGAATCCAACTTGATTGAAAAGGTCAAGTTTATTTCAATCATTATTTTATAGTAGTTTAGTATTTTCCTTTCTGAAATTAATATTATACCTTTAATTATAAAGTTAATATGCATTAACTTTACCCTCTTAGCCTTTTTTAAGAGCTTATTTTTTCATTAAGCTGCTCAAATATACATTTATTAAAGTTGTACATAATATAGTGTTTCAAAGCCAGTAGTGGCCTGATTACTTTGATAGTGGTATTGCGTTTACTTTTACCACATAATTAGTAATTTTTCAAATTAGGAGACTCAAAAGTCTGGCCTGAAAAAAAGAAGACAAAATCGGAACACTTCTTGCTTGTCTGTTTCTGTCTCGGAAGGGTAACGTGTCTTGAGATCATAGCACTTGTGCTTGTCCTTTCTTATTAGCACTATGATGTCTTTTTCTTTCTTCTACTTAAACTGTGTTATTTTTTCTCCTTCCTTACCTTCTCTGTTCTAAATGTTGCCTATGGTTTTTCATCAGTGGGGTTATTTTGCCACTTTGGGGTTGCTTATTTGATGAGAGAGAGAGATTGAGGAAGTAGGTAGGGGAGATAGCCAGTAATGGAAATTTTCAAGGTGATTCTAATTGAAAAAATACAAGAGAGTTAGGCATTTTTCCCCCAAGTGTCTGATAAACTTGCTTTTTTTCTTATACCAGTGAATGATACTTCATTCTTTCACTAACTAATGAGGCACTGTCGCCTAATAATACTGGTTCGCAGTTTCCGAGGTCTCAGTAACTGGCACCGTGTTGTGTGAGCTTTATGAGTTGTCTCATTGGATCCTCACAATAGCCTGGTGCACAGCTACTCTATCAGCCCTGTTTGACAGGTGAGGACACTGAAGCTTCAAGAGTAGTGTACGTCCCCTACCCAGGGTCGTTCAGGGGGCTTAGGGGCAGAGAGGGGATTGGAACCCTGGAGACTGGATTCCAGCATGGGCTCTGCAGATAGTCAGCTGCAAATGAAGGAAATACATGGAATTCTGAATCCAGCACTAGTAGTACTAGTAGCTAGAAACCTCTGCCACTCTCTGTAATGTCCGTTCTGTTCCTTGTTATAGTATTTCATGTATTGTTAGAACATGAGAAGTGAGTAGGACCGAGCAGTAAAGCTGTAAAAGACCAGTACTGAAGTTTAGGTGGGCTGACTGCACGCCAAGTTTATCTTCTTAGCCCAACTCAGTCAATCCCTTGAGAGGAAATATATTGAGTGTTAAGTGTAGGTAGTGGAAAGATTATTCGGATTGTTTTAGACACTTAACTGCTAGATGAGGGCCATCCAGTAGAGTTTTCATTTTCTCTATGTGGCAAATTCATGACAGCCATGTAGAGGGAACCACGAGATACCTGCCTGTGCAGAAAGCGCACCCAAGACGCCCTGTGACCACTTTGTACACTTCCACCTTGGGTCATCATCAATATACGAAAGTTCCCTAACTCTAAACCGGGCACTCTCCTTTCCACCCCTGTTTCATATCTGCTCTTCAGTATGGTTCACTGTTGGCTATAAGATGTTAGAGCAACAAATGCTATTGGCTACTACAGTTCACCATTTGGACAGAAAATCTAGAGCTTAAAAAAAGAAAGAGTAATATTTGAGGAGCTTAGTTCTTGCAAGAAAAAAGCATGACAACACAACTGATTCAAGTCGTTCGCTGGGAATACTTTTTTCCATTGGAAAATTAAAAGTTAATCTTTTATTCCCTTTGCTTTCCTGTAAGTTGCATGTATCTCTGCTGAGACATTTCCTCTGTGCTATATAAGAGTATGTGGAGAAGATAAGAGAGAGTTTTGCTCTGCGCATGCTCAAAACTCTAGAAAAGCCTACTTTTAAAGTGGGTAATCAGATGCTATATGCTGTTGGTTTGGTGTCCTTGGTGGTGGCTGCTTTCAAGTCTCCTGAAGTTGAGCTGACCGAGAGCTCAACACCAGGCTATGAACCTTGCACTCTCTTTGTGGGCCCCCTGCTTAAAGGTAGCTTCCTAAGGTCTGACTCGGGTTCTAAATAATCCCTCTCCTAGTGTTTCCAGGGATGCTAATGTCCTCCTGAGCGGAGTGAAGGTCATTTTCACTGAGGCACTGAGGTCTAATTGAAAGAACAATAGTATTGGAATAAGAAGACCTGGGCTCTAATTTCAACTCATGATACTAGCTTTGCAACCTAATGCAAATTTCTTAACCTTTCTGAGCTCCGTTTTGCTAATATGCAAAATAGGGAGTGATCATCTTCCATTTTGCCTTCACAATCGTGTTGGGAAGATCAAAAGAAATATTGTACATAAACATAATTTCTACACTGGGGAGCTCGGTGTGTCAGAAGTATTGCTTTTACACTTACTATTGGAAGACCTCTTAAATCAAGTTGTGATCTGGTTGAGTTCAGTAGAATATTCATTGTATGGAATTACTATAATTTGTGAAGGCATCAAAGATGAGCAATATTGCTTTTATACATATACCGAGTTAGCTGGTATTTGAGGTACAACATTTCGCGTTCCCGAGAGATTATTTGTAAGAAAATGGTTTCTCAAGCAGTCCTGGAACCATAGGGTTCTGTACTCTTCTAGGCTGTAGTTTGGACGGGGAGACCACCGTCCACATAAGTGGTGCCACAGCCATTAGTCAGATGTACCTTTTGTACATTCCACAGATGGATGACAATCTTCGCCAAAGCCCTCAACTTCCTCCCCGGAAACTGCCGACACTTAAATTGACTCCAGCAGAAGAAGAAAGTAATTCCTTACAACGGCTATCACCCTGACACTCATCACGCTTTGTGTCCAAAGTCATATGATTGTTGCAGTCATCTCTTACACGACATGTGTGAAGGCAAAAAGAAAACGCCATTAGTAGGTATAAGGAAGGCTCTAAAAAGAAACTTTCTATGACATCTAGTTTCTCTTAATTAGGAAGCTTGTATTTTAGCTTGGCAATGCACTTTAGATAACATCAGAGTGAATGCTAAATGAACTTGGGGGTAAAAAACCACACTGTACTGTATATTTAAAACAAAAAAAAAAACAAAAAAAACCCTGCCTTAATCTTGGCAGATTTTTGCCTTTAGTTCACATGTTGCTGACCAAAAGCTACAATTCTGTTCTGAATGTGCACTCCTATTTATTCAAGTTAATTTATTAATTTAGTTTTCTTAGAACAGTTTGAATATCTAATATGTGGCTCTTTGAGGCTTTTTTCTTCTGTTTAGAAATTTGACGCCAATTTTAGACATTAGGAAAAATGTAATATTCTAGTATTCTATTTACTTCAGTAGAAAAGCCTGTATTTAAACAGCAACGAGGAATGTGCTTAATTATGCTCTCAGAAGTGTAATCTTTTGGGGGATCAGTACTATATATATATGTCTGAGATATATATATGTATCAAAGGTGGTTACATACAATATTCATCTGACTATATGCACTTCACTAGAACATTGGTATTTGCTGATGTGTTCAATATAAGGCTAGCAAGGACTCTTTTAGTTTATCAGACCAATGGCAGCTTTAGACCTATGTATTTGTAGTACATTTTTAACTCTGGTCCTCTCTTTCTTGGATTAATTTCAGGAGAACTGAGTGTGTTGGTCATCATTTATTATGTCAGGCTGTAAAGTCTTATTGCAATTTGCCCAATTGTCAGACACTGCTCGGCTTCGGTAGTAGAAAGACCTGCTGTGTGCCTGGACCAAGTTCACCATGCTTGGACCAGTGTTCTTTCTTAAGAAGACTGTCACATAGTCAAAAGCTTTATGGCAACTTATTATTTTCCATATAGTTTAACTACAGTTTAAGGATCTAATGGGATATTCGGAAATAGCAGTAGTTTTTAAAGAATATTTTCTATTTATTGGTTGCCGACCTGTTAAAGGATTTGCTGTGCAGGTGATTTTACTTATAACAGAATCTCTCTAATTTTAGTGGCTGAGGTGCTTCTGTTGTCCTAAAACCACTTCTGGGGTTTTTAAAATATAGGATCATGTTTTTGATTAGTGTCTCAAAAGATTACTATGGTGCTCAGCAAATCTTATCACGTCATGCAGAAACCCCCATGTTAAGAAAACAGCTTTGTAGTCAAGAGACTCACCTAATTTGAGCTCAGTGGAGCTCAGATGTGTTTGACCTAAATCCTCCCAATTTGTTCTGTATTTAGGTAGCTGTGGATGCAAGAGTCTTTAAGCCATTGTAAATATTTTTTCTTGGAAGTTTTAATTAAATGAGAAACCAGGTAGTCTTCAAAATCTTGTTCATCTGTTTGGATGTATTTAGGGAAAGTAACTAATGAGTTTCACATTATGTCTGCAATGGGTTTGTGTGTTTTGTATTAATATTCTATTAGATTCCAGCAATCCAAAATCTGTATGAATATTCTATACTGAAAATCATGACCATAGGACTTTATCGTCCTCTGGGATTGATATATATTGGAAAAGGGTGGTTAACACATTAATCAGACATCTGTTTATGCTTTAGTTAGGGTTGGTCATTTTCAATTATGATTTATATTAAGCCTTCCAAGAAGCATTTGAAGTGGCTTAAAATTGTCAAACATAAATAAAACAGGACAATTAAAATTAGTTTTGGGAAAAATAAAAAATGGGGGAGAAGGAGCTATACCAACCCTAACGGATTCTAAAATCAAACGGTAAATTTAACTCCCAGGTTTCTCCATGGGCACAAAAATAATACTGGCTTATGTAAAGTTTTCTGTCAGTAAAACTACTAATATCCATGCTAAGGAAAATGTGTTTAAATTTTTATAAGAATGTAGAGATCGTGTTCTTATGACACAGAATTCAGCCAATAAGCGTACTGCAATGTTTCACGTGTTGAAAGTTTAATCAAAAGATAGCATTTTAGAATAACATATTTGTCATTTTTTATAGAAAAGACAGCTGTAAATATGATTTACTTCCTTTTGGTCATTCCTGCTTTGAATTACCTTTAGCCTTGCACTACATAGGCTAGGATGTTTCCAGACTACCTTTCCTAAGACGCAAAATGTGATTTAGGTAAGTGAGTGTTTATACGTTGGGCTACTTAGTTGAGCATTTTTGGGATAAGCCAACAAGATGCCAGGAAATTATAACTGAGCATAAAGCACTCCAGGGATGAGACACACAGCTAGGAAGCTCTTAGAAAGGAACAACTTTCCAGATTGGGCAGTGAGCTTGTGATCAGCCTGTCAGGATATGCTTTGGGTAAAGTTTGAGTTTCTGAGCTAAATGGTCCACAGTGTTTAACAAAATACTGTGAGCTACTTTCTTTAGGACGTGATGGTGGAATATGACCAAAGGGACTATGTTTGTGTTTATGTTTGTTGCTAGTATAAGATTAGAAAATCGGTCAGATAATTCCCATAAGATAAAGATCCTCCATCAACAAACTGCCATCAGTCATCCATAAGACTGACCATTTCTTTGAACACTAAAGACGCTGTAAAGAGCATTGAGAAGAGTCATTCCTTCACAGTGGTTTTTTCCCCTACAAAGATTGGCACTGACAAATTTCACCTTAGGTATGTTTGTATTATTTTGGGGGTACTAGAGAATTCAAGATTTTTACAATAAATCCAAAGCATTTTGATTTGCATTTGCAATTTCTATTCCTTTAATATTGCTAGATTTTAACATGAAAGAATAAGGGAGCTTATTTCAATCACAGCTAAGTTACAATTTTCAAAAGAGGCAGAAATTGGTAACAGTGATAGAATCTCAGAAAACCAATTTTTTAAGGTGCCTTCATGTGATAAAAGTGGTTTTTGAAGTCAGCAGTATGTTTTCCTAGAGCCTCTTCCAAGAACATACATTCATCAGGCCTATTAGATTTTTTGACAGTTTTCCATAAACTGTCAAAAGTGTTAACCCTTTAAAACCAAAGTATAAATACTTAAAGACAAGAAGCTGAGTGATGGATATACAGTCTCTGTATTATTTTTGGAACTTCTTATGAGTCTATATTTCAAAATAAAAGGGTTTTAAAAAATAAATTTATCATTATCTACATAAACTATGATTTAAATCTAATGATTTAAACATAGTATTTAGTATTCAATTCCAAATACATAATATAAATTAAATATAATTTACTTCCTTAAGGTTAAAGAACACCTCAGGTTTGTAATGAATGATTATCTAAAGATTTGTTTTGCCTTACCAGAAAAGAAAAAACAACAACCTAAAACCAAGAACTCCATTTCCCTATAAAATATCCTATGATTTTATATTTGTAGTAGTATCTTCTTCCTATGGTACCTGGGTTTACTTTTTAGGATAAAATACATTTAAAAAAGTTCTTCTGTGTCTTCATGTGGTGGTAGTGCTTTGCTTTGCCGTGTTCTCTCTATACAGTGTGTCAAGACGTACGCTAGGACTGCGCTTTAATGAAGAAAGTGCAGCATGTATCTGTTTTTTGTTCTAAGCTCATAGGGATTTAGTAATTGACTTTGTCTTGGTTTGGTTATTTATATAATTGAAATCCTGAGCAGAGCCACTGAGTATAATTTGGGTTTTGATTATGGTCTTTTGTATATGTTGTTGGCATTAAGAATTATCTTTTGCCTTTTTTTTTCTTGTCCAGCTCTGTGGAATTTACATTTGCTCTTCAATGTTTTCGTATTTCTTAAATAGATTATTAAGAAATTTGTTGTTAATTACATGAACTAAAGGTTTGTAATGCTGTTACCCTCAAAGATTTAACTGAAGTGTCATTAGAGCTTCAAAGGGCTGATTTTCACAGAGAGTAAAGATGAAGTTTTGGGTTTTTTTAAGGGTTTGCAAAATATTTTAGCCCCTGTTGGGATATAGTTAGGGTTTACTAGGAAGCCCAAAATCTTGTTGGGATGTTGTGTTTGCTAGAAGCCCAGGTTACCAGCCCTAGACTTAAAACCACTGCGATTGAGGTGGAGAGGTATTCTCAGAATCAAAAAGCATACAGAAATTATTTGTTCCAGATGAGGAGGCCCATGATTGCTAATGAGAATTAACATTCTTGAATAATGATATAAGAAAGGGTCACTTTGAGCTGGGGGAATGTTATGATAAAAGAATATTCTTAGCAAAACAAAGTAGTTTCTTTAAAAAAAAAATGACAGGAAAACAAGTCTTTTTGTATCCTGATTGTATTAATTTGAAATTATACTGTAAGATTTTTTAAAAACCATCTTTCAGTTCCTTGGAAAGGAGGTGTGTTTGGCAATTATATTGTTATTATGTGAATAGAGGGTTCTATGGCCAAATAAGTTTGGGAAATGCTCAGTTAAATTACTATAGGCTTTTCTGAACCTTTGTGTGGTTTCAGTCTCCGAGAAGGGCCTGTATTGTAGACGCTATTTCCCTGATTTATTGTATTTGGTTTCGGGGTTTTTTTGTTTTTGTTCTTTTTTTAAAGTAGGTATCTTCTGGGATTTGTATTCTGAGGAATATACTTAGGGAAATGCTGCCCTGGAGTGTTTTTGCTTGTTGGTGCTAATTTCACAAAGGTTTGCTGTTGTCAGGTGCCCCTCTAGTGGGTGGTGATAAAAAAATGGGACGATGGGTTAGGACTTCCTTGTACCATGCAGTGGGGGCGGTGCGTGGGTTTAAACAGTTTGGTTATTCGGGCACATGTGAGGCCCCTGGTCAGTCCCAGTCCCCAGCCCCTCGCCCTAGAATCCCAGCTGGCTTGGAACAGCCGTACAGAGAACTCAGCAGCTTTTAGGCGTCTCCGAGACAGAGGGAGCCAACTTGGAATTCCAGAACAAATTTGCAAATCATTTTTGGCTGTGCTTTAAAAGGGCCAGAAAGGTGAGGGGATTAAAGTCACATATAAGCTGCTTATTTTATACATGTATAAATATACATACATATATATGTGTGTATAGACACACACTGTTGTAGAAAGTTTACAGTTGCTTCAGTGACAAAGCAAAAGAAATTTAATATTTTCAAGTTCTATTCTAGTACTGAAGCCATGTTCTAAACAAGGATTGTATGTTTGTGTGTAGATTTTCTCGGATGAGGGTTTACGGTTTTCATTAAATTCTAGTGGTTTCTATATCCTAAAAAATTTAAACATGACTAGACCTCCAAATTTCAGGGGACTATGTGTATTTGATTTCATTTCAAAGTATGAAACTGGATCCCTAATCAGGTGTAAGAATGCCCTTTGTCTCTTCTCTGCGGTGTGTACGGTGGCATATTTGGAGCTTCACACTTTGGATGTATATTTGATAGAAAGCTTGCCTTTGGCCTTGAGTTGTGTAATGGTGAACATCCAGCCATGTGAAGAGCAGTTGGATCTTTGTTCAGATTCTTTAGTTTTCCTCGTGCAGATTCAGAGAAATGCCTTTTCATCGTTTACTTTACGTATCCCAGATTCTTGGAAATCAAGAAAAATGACTTGCTAGAGTTTGCATCAGTCCTCAGCAAGTCATGCACTATAGAGAGGGTTGTGCTGACCACTCGTTCTTTGGACTGCAGGCTGCTTCTCTTGCAGTGCTGGTGTCTCTCAGAGAAGGAAGGCTGTACCCAGGCTTTTATGTTAATTGCATAAAGATGAGCTTTATTCCGCTTTTGACGCGATGTTTTAGTTTGTATGATAGGAAATAACATGTTTCCATTTTTCTGTTCAGCTTGAAATGGAAATTTGAGGTGTTTCTAATGTAACTTTGGCTTTCTAGAAGAATGACAGCAAAGAAGATTAAGAAATACCTGTGTACACATACTGGTTTTGTTCCACCAAGCCTATCTTTGGTAAATATTTTAAACATCTGTACTGGTATACAAATACTATAGTTTTGTTGTAAAGTAAACATCTTAAAATAAGCAATGTTGGTCATTATTTAAATATTCTAGTCATGCCTAGTGTGAATATATTTTACTCAGAGATTATGTATAAATACCCGGAAGTGGTAATGATGATCAATGTTGTAAAGAACTTATTCTGATAAATAAGAAACTGGATATAATGTCAAAATAGCTATTTTCACAATAAAAATCTCAAATTGCCTGAATGTTTATTTCTCATTTAAGGTTATTTATTCCTTGAGGTAAATATTTTCATTGGAAAGAATATTTGAGTGGTTGAAAGTGGTTATTCAGTGCTGGGAGTGAACTCAGTAGGAGGCTGTTCTTTATAAAATGTTTATTCTTTCTGTGATGAGTTGAGATCCCTTGTGCTCTTTTTACCCCATCCTGAGGCAGGTTCGAGGCTGCTTGCTCAGCCACCGGTATGCAAATGACTCAGCTCACACGATTTTAGCTCATCCCTTTGGCCCTATAAGTTTCTCTTAAATTTTCCCTTTTGCCCACCTATACAGTCCAGTGATGTTCCATGTAACTGAATGGAAGACATACACTGAGGAAAAATGCAGTTTTGGTGAGGGGCTGGGGTACGTGTGAGGGGGAAGATATTCAGGTTTCTTTGCTGCCCCTCCCTTTATAAATGGGGTAGGATATATGGGTATAGAGAACCCTGTTAGAACTTTAGTCAAGTAAGGGCAGCTTCCCTGAGGGGTGAGTGTCTTTGTTAGTAGAATTAATTTTTTTTTAATTGAGTATAACTTACATATAGTAAAATGTGTCAATCTTCCAAATAGAGGTGTCAGCTATGTAAGTATTTCTCTCACACGAAAAGCTGGCTACATGATTGTTGATACTTCTATCCCCGAAGAACACAAATCTTAACTGCATATGAACTTTAGGTTCTAGGTGGAAGGTTCCTGGGTACATTGAGGTGGTTAGTAATGCTTTCTGCAAGAGAGCAGGAAAGAAGAGTTGCTCCTGTGGAATAATGGAGGAACGAGAACTATTTGGAGCTCTAAAGCTGAGAACCACACAACAAAGATCTCCAGAAATTTTGCTTCTTAATTGCTCAGCTCAGAGGTTTGGCTTTGGTCTAGGGTTGTTTGGGGACTGTTAGTATGATGGCCTTCAGTGGATGGTAGGCTATGACGTAAACCATGCTCTCTTTTTCCTTTGCCACTAATAGCAGCTATCTGTAGGAAAACTGGTAAAGTTTCACCAGGTTGGGATCTTTTCCTAAGCGCATCTTCATAGGAGAAACACTGAGATAAAAGGGAACCAGTAAGATCACTAAGTGTGGCAGAATATGTTTGAGACACGCACATATGACAACAAGAAGGAAGGCGTTGGGGAGGAATATAAGGATTGGTCTTACTCAGAAGCATCTTGTCATTAAGTTCCTAGGTGTAGAGAAAGGAGAAACTAGTCCCTTCTTGGTCAGACAAGAGCTTCAGGAGAAAGAATGAGAAACCATGCTTCATTTCTCCAGGTACATTGGTCAGCCTCCCGGATTGCGTGAGACATCTGTGGTGAAGACATGAAGACAGTATCGAAGTATCGAAGACACTTCTAAGCAACTTGAGGCTCCAAAAGTTGTTCTTTTCCCAGCGAGACAGAGGCTATTCTAATTATCCTACTTTTTGAGGAAGCAAGTGAAAACAAAAGGAGAAATTGAACATTTATAAATACAATGAAGGATTGGTTCCTCAGATCCTACTTCGGGGAAGGTGGTGCTTTTAATTCACATTTTGAAAAAGGAAATCTTTTGGTATAGAAGAAAGTATGACATTGTCCAAATATCACAGTTAAGACCAAAGAGATTTCAGTTTAAGTTAAATGCATAAAGCTAACCGACTTATCTGAAGACTCTCAGCTTGTGCCTCTTCTGATATGTGTCCCAGTTTTCTCCAGGAGGGGGGAAATCGCCTTTTTCATTTAGTGAACATGATTTAGTTTGTATTACATATAACAGCCAATTCACAGGGTGACTACTGCTAAAACAGGTCAGTAAGGTTAGAAAAAAGTGTGAAGGGATATAGTAGGTGTACTCTTAATCCCCTTTATCTCTTTCACCCATCCCCCACCCACCACCCCTCTGGCAACCACCAGAAATGAGGAGGAAAAAGAACCCAAGAGAAAGAAACTCTAGAAATGATGTCACTGGGGCTTGGGGGATGAAGCTGGAGGGAATGTAGAAAGACAATGGATGTTAAGAGTTAGAAAGCCCAGCTTAACACAATATACCAATTGGTGATTTTGAGCAAGTTATTTGATTCTTAGCCTGCGTTGCCGTTTATGGGAATGCAGTGGAATAACAGGATCTGAGCGTATGAACAGTTTTATGTGGGTTTTTGTTTTTTAAGTATGTATTTGTCAGAGAGAGAGCACAAGCAGGGGGAGCGGCAGGCAGAGGGAGAAGCAGGCTTCCCACTGAGCAAGGAGCCCGATGCAGGGCTCGATCCTAGGACCCTAAGATCATGACCTGAGCCGAAGGCAGATGCTTAACCTACTGAGCTACCCAGGCGTCCCGAGTTTGTTTGTTTGTTTTTTAATTATTAAAATTTAAAGGCTACCCCCAAAACCCCACCTCTTATGAATAACCTGTGTTAACATATTGGCATCTGTTTTTTCAGTCTTCTGTTGTCTATACACACACATACACAATCCTGTATGTATTGTAATCCCATAGTATGTACCATTCTGTAATATGCTTTCTCATTTAATAGTCAGAAAATCTTGTAGGTCATTCCATATTCTATACAATTTTTAAAGGCTGTGTGCAATTTCATTGTGTGGATGGAGCACTGTTTATTTCATTCCCTGGTGATGGAGGTGAAGGTAAATTCCTCTGTTAACGGTCCTTGTTACATATTATCAAATTGTTTCTCAGGAAGCCTGCACCACTTCATCTTCTGTGCCACCCCAGGTAGGGGAACCTGCATTCTTGCAACCTCGCCGGTTTCCACGGTTCTCTCTGCCTTCACCACGTGAGAGGTAAAAAATAACCTGTTTATCTATTTAACATGTATTTCTTTGATAACTAGTAAAGTTGAGTATTTCCCCATATGTCTATAGTCCATTTGTACTTCTCCTGTGAGTTGTCTATTCATCCTCTGCATAAAAAGCAAATTATTGAACTTCCCTGAAGCCCTGTTTTCTTAGCTGTAAGATGGGGTTTCCATGTGGTCTAAATGGGATAATGTTGCACATCCAGACCATGCAGTTGCCCAAGTGTTATTTCCTTTCATGTGCTTTCCTGGATTAAGAGCTCCTGGAGGATGAAGACTCTTTTCTTTATTGTACCTTAGCACAGCGCTTGGAACCTAGAAGGAGCGCAAAAAGTTTTTGAGGAAGGAAGAATAGATAGAATTTGAAAACATTTCGAGTATATCAGGAAAAAGAGTGAGAAAAGTTGAAGCCAAGATCCAGTGAATCAGCAGTGAGAAAACTGGTGGGTTCCTCAGAAGCTTACTATTAAAATGGAAGAACTTAAATTTTACTCTTAAAACTCTACGAAGAAACAATTTTTTATAGACTGAAATGGCTAAAGGACACTAAATACCTATATTCAAAGCTGTAAGTAGCCTTGAAAAGTTGACTGATTTTTTTTTCTTTTTGTAAGCAAAAGGATATTTTAAGTAGGCTAGGGAAGATGACTAAGGGGATTCATAATTAAATTTTTTATACAGTGAATAGTAAATTTAAAAAAATGATTAATCCTGATGTTCACATATTTGCCTAGACTGGGAGTAACGTGTAATAATAATGTAATCGTATTTTAAAATGGTTACAATTTTAAGTAATCCAGAGTGGTGGTGCCTCAAATGGAAGGAAGAAGATCGGTGTTAGGTCTTGTTTTTATTCAACATGTCCTGTGACTGTGGGGGAGAAGGAGTCAGTGGTTTGTTGATGAGATTTGCAGATGGCTTTAAATTGAGAGGTATCGTAAACAGCAGGAATGACAGAGAAATGATACAAAAGGAACTGGAAAGGTTAGGAACATGGACAGGAAATCAAATGATTCAGGCTGTAGTAATGCAAGCCAATCTGACATGTGGGGCCAAATAAGAAGAAATACAGATACACCATAAGAGAGACAAACATGGAAACTAGTCATCTCAAAGGAGGTTGGGGGGTGGTACCAGAGGAGAACAAGAGAGTGGGGAAGCAGGAACCAGTGTTTGTTGAATGCCTACTGTGTGCCCGATACTATGATTTGGTACTTTCTGTGTTGATTCCTTCCATCACCCACTTTCCTACTCTATATGTTACTCCATGCTCATGTTACTCGGTGCTCATCACCATAAGTGTAAGTGTACTCTTAATCCCCTTTATCTCTTTCACCCATCCCCCACCCACCACCCCTCTGGCAGCCACCAGCTGTTCTCTGAATTTATGAGTCTGTGTTTTGGTTTGTTTCTCTTTTTCTTTGTTCATTTGTTGTGTTTCTTAAATTCCACGTGAATGAAATCATATGGTATTTGTCTTTCTCTGACAGATTTTACTTAGCAGTATACCCTCTAGGTCTGTCCATGTTGCAAATGGCAAGAATCTCATTTTTTTTAATGGCTGAGTAATATTTTGTTAGATATATATATATATCTTCTTTATCCATTCATTTATGAATGGACACTTGAGTTGCTTCCATAATTTGGCTTTTGTAAATAATGCTGCAATAATCATAGGGGGGCATATGTCTTTTCAAATTAGTGTTTTTGGGGGTGCCTGGATGGCTCAGATGGTTAAGCGTCTGCCTTCGGCTCGGGTCATGATCCCAGGGTCCTGGGAGCGAACCCCACGTCTGGCTCCTGGCTCGGCAGGGAGACTGCTTCTCCCTCTGCCTCTCCCCTGCTCATGCTGTCTTTCTCTGTATCTCTCTGTCTCAAATGAATAAATAAAATCCTTTAAAAAAAATTAGTGTTTTTGTTTTCTTTGGAAATGCTAACTGGTGTAGCCACTGTAGAAAACAGTCCTATGGAGGTTCCTCAAAAAATTAAAAATAGAAGTACCATATGATCCAGTAATTCCACTACTGGGTATTTACCCAAAGAAAATGAAAACGTGAATGTGTTGATTTCTTTTTGATCAAGGTTAAGCAATTCAGTGCTATGTGAGAAAAAGAGTTTTTGAGGATTAATTATGTACAAAAGTTCAGTACTTAAACAGAAGCTCAGCCTAACTCCGTTGATCCTATTGTTAGTGTTACCAGTATTGGAGAGCACTGTGGAAATGGCCTGGAATCTTCAAAAAAGCTCTGGTAGGAAAGGTCAGTCTCCACATTCCTACCCCAGGCATTTCTTACTCAGTGGGTGTTTCTGAGAATCCTTGGCACAGTTTTCTCCAGGCTGTCCTGTTGCCAGCAGCATGATGGGGGCACCACAGAACCTTTGGTGAGTGAGCACTGGAGTCCAACTGAAGCAAAAATAAGATGTGTGTCTCCCAGTGGCTACCCGTGAGGTAGTCTGTTCTTCCCAGCCATGCCCCTCTCCTTCTCTTTTCCAGTGCCCTTATGTTGAGCTCTAATAACGTACAGCTCCCATCCCAGCCCTTGGCTTGGATTATATCCTTCTCTCTTGCTGTAAAAGTCTAGCAACCATTTGTATTTCCTCTAGATGTCAATAAACTAAATCAGATTTATTGGTGGATTGGCTTAATTTAAGAATCTCCTTTTTTTTTTTTTTAATGGAGTCACTACTTCTCATGTTTTTCAGTTACAAGGGCTTGAAGAATTGGGTCACAGTAAGGATCCCATGGAGATGAGGAGGAAGAGAACCAAAATATTCTAGGGAGGACAAACCCTAAGCAGGCAATGTTAAATGTATTCATTCCCCATCCTGAGGACAAGACCAGAACACTGTGCAAAGTTTATGTTGAAGGTGTAAGCTGGAAAGGAAAGGTGTCCAGGACTTATTCATTTGTTTATTCACCAAGTATTTACTGAGTGCCTCCTTTGTTCTGGGCACTGTTCCTGGTACTGATGATCTATCAGTGAATGAAACACTGCCCTTGTGTTACCTACATTCTAGCAGAGGAGACAGTTAACAATGAACATAATGAATAAGCAGATTATGTAATATAGTAGTGAGTGACAAGTGCTGTGGAAAAAGAAAAAAGTAAAGCAGGACAAAGGGGCTGGGAGTGCTGGGGTTGGGGGCACATGACAGTATTAAATATGTCAGGGTAGGCTTCACTGTGAAGATGACATCTGAATAAAGACTTGAAAGAGTGTTGGGTTGGCCTTCCAGATACCTGACAAGGAGCATTTTGGGATACAGGTGGAGCAATAATCCTAAGGTAGGGCTTGGCTAGCATATCTGAGAAACAGCAAAGAGGCCAGGGTCTCTGGAGTAGAGCGAGCAAGGGGGAAAGTAAAAGAAATGAGGTCAGTGAACTAAGGGGTGGGAGCAGACTGGGTAAGAGTTTACAGGCATTTGCAAGCCTTTGGCTTTTACTCTGAGCCATTTCAAAATTTTGAATAAATGGGGCACCTGGGTGGCTCAGTCGGTTAAATGTCTGCCTTCGGCTTGGGTCATGATCCCAGGGTCCTGGGATCAAGCCCTGCATCGGGCTCCCTGCTCTGTGGAGAGCCTGCTTTTCCCTCTCCCACTCCCCCTGCTTGGGTTCTCTCTCTTGCTGTCTCTCTCTCTGTCAAATAAATAAAATCTTAAAAAAAAAAAAAGATTTTGAATAAAGACGTGATATTACTGATTAGTTTTCAAAAGGATTATTTGAGCTATGGTACTGAGGATGGACAAGTGTGTAAGCAGGAAGACAAGCTGGGAGTATGTTATAGTAACTTAGCCAAGAGGTGATGGTAGCTCAGATGGGTTAGGATGGTAACAGTGGAAGTAGGAAGAAGAGATTGGATTCTGAATGTAATCTGTGGATACTACCAACAAGATTTCTTGGCTGATTAGATGTGGGCTGTAAGAGAAAGAGAGAAGTCAAGGACAACTTCGAGATTTTTGGCATGAGCACTGGATGGATTGAGTTGCCATCAACTTGAGTGGGGAAGGCTATGCGTAGAACAGCTTTTGAGGGGAGTTTAGGAGTTCTGTTTTTGACATGTTGAGTTTGTGATGTCTGTTAAACACCCAAATGGAGACGTTGAGTAAGCACTTGGGTAGATAGAAGTCTGGAGTTCAGGAGCTACAAATTGAAGAGTCATAAAGAGGATAGAGATGTTATTTAAAACCATATGACTGAATGAAATCATCATGAGTTTAAGTTATAGAGAAAAGGACTAAGAACAGAACCCAAGGACATTCTGAACACTACAAGATCATGGAGAGAAACAGCAAGGAAGCAACAAGAGGAAAATCAAAAGAATGTGGCACCCTTGAAGCCAAATGAAAAATAGTGTGTGTATCAAGGAAGAGGGAGTCATTGCAATGAATGTGGCTGATGGGTCATAAAAGATGGGGACTGAGACTTGACCATCAAATTTAGCAAAATCATTGGTGACCTTGAGTAGTTTGGGTGGAGTGGTGGATAGGAGTAGGTTTAAGAGAGACTAGAAGGAAAGGTACTGGGAAGAGTGAGAAGCAAATGATGAATATGATCATTGTAAAAAAGTGTGACATGACAAGGCTGGGAAAGATATCTAGAGGTAAAAGTGCTTTCCCCTGGGTCCTTGAGGTCCCATCAAGGATGAAGCTACCTCTTTATTTGTGTATATTTATGTATAGCTGCAAATCAAGTCAGCATGCAGCCGGCAGCGTTGAGCTAGGTCATTAGGAAATCTTGCCCATTAACAGAGATCCAAATGGGGTTTACAGAGTTTGTCAAGGGACTTCTTATTTATTACAAAAATATTGCTATTTGAAACATGGGCTCTTTCTTACAATGATGAGCTAAATTATTTTCTTTTGTAAATAAGGTCTAGCATATTAATACATCAAGTATTAGTTAAGCCAGATGATACAGAGACCAAGTCAGTCACTGGAGTATTTTCTTTGTTTGGAGGATTTCAGCTTCTGTAGTTTAGGTAATAGAATTTGTTTCTTCTACCTAGGCCTGGGGCCTGGAGAACTGAGCCCAAATGAAGTAAATCTGCATCTTTTATTTTCCACGTGAGCTACTTAATGACTGTGTGCATTCATCAGGGGACAGGTTGAGAACATAGTCGAAAATTAAAGGGTTATTGCTATAGAAAGCACTGAGAATGCTGTGTGAAGCATAAGTACATATTAGGGAAAATGTAATGTTTTTAAAGGCACAGATATGTCTGAAAACAACCCAGAAGCTTGGGTGTCATTTTCTCTCTCACCTGCTCTATCTAGTCAAGCACCTACTCCCCTCTGTTCCTCATTGTGATCATCACTCCAATCTGAGTGGTTCTGCTCCCCCATGGCCTTTTCTGTTCTGGGTCACTGCTGCAGGTACACCATTGGTCTCTGAGCTTCTGGGTTTGCTCCCTTCCAGACCATTTTCCATATTGTTCAAGAGTGATCTTTCTAAAATGCAAAATGATCACGCATCATTTTTGCTTAATACCTTTTAGTGGCTCCTTGTTATTAAGCCCAAGCTTCTTAACTTATAAGACATTGAATTATGCAGTTCATGTTCAACTATGCCTCACTTTCTGTCCTCACCATTGAAGATTCAGCAACCAAAACCAGAGAAATCTCCAAAATTATTCCATCCCCATACTTTCTTTAAAGTCTGGATGAGGAGGCGCCAATGAGTAATAGAAGAAGGCACAAAATCAACTGAACAAGACTAAACAGAATTAAATCTTCAGGCTCCATTAAAATAGAAATGGAAGGGAAGTTCTTTGTTTCAGTATTCATTATATTCTGATTATACTAGATGTTTCTATTTCTGCTAGTCTAACGCACACGTATAACAGCACTGAAAAATCAATCGTTTGTTGGTTTCTTTTCTCCTCGGCTTTGTGAATTCTCATGGTTCAATCCTTGGCCCTGTTTTTACACTTTACTCACTTACTTTGCACACCTACTTTACATACTTTTCCTTGTTTGTCTTTTCCATTCCCCAGTCTATAAATACTGCCTATATTTTGAAGTTTCACAGATTGACATCTCCAGCCCAGGCATCTCTTCTGAGATCAGATTTCTATCCAAAGATGCCCAAAGGGTATGCAGCAATCTCAAAATTTTATTTAAAGCTCAACTCTGATCCTCGCTCTGCCACGATTGCTTCCTCTGTTAGTTTTACCCACCTCAATGTCACCTAAATTACTCCATTGCTGAAATCAGAAACCTTTTTCGTTAATAAGAAAACCTACTAATATGCCAGGCATTGTCTGAAATGTTTGCATTTAGTAACCTCTTTAATCCTTTTAACAAATCTGTTAGGTAGCTACTGTTATTGTCATCCACTTTATAGATGGAGGAAACCAAGGCACAGAAAGGTGAAATAATTTGCCCAAGGTCACACAATGGTGTAATGGTGAAATTGAGATTTAAACTCAGACATCTGCCTTCAGAGTCCATGTGCTTAACCTCTACACCAACTATTATTCTAGGCACCTTCCTCTGATTCACCCCTACATCCAGCTTATCAGAAATCCGAGTAGTTCCATCTCCAAAACTATCCTGAATCCATCTACCTTTTTCTATCACAGGTGCCCTAGCCTTTGGCCAAGACTATCATAATGATTCCTTTGAGATTCTCCAATTCCACTCTTGTCCTCTGGTCTACTCTGCCTCAGCCAGCCACCCCATCATTCTTCCCCAAGAAGCCAGGTCTTAAATTAAAAGTTGTTGTCTTTTTCTGAGAAGACTTCCTTGACCTCCATACCAGAATTACACCCCCCCATAACTCCTTCTCAAATCTTTTCTATTATAGTATATTTCATAATTGATAATTACACATTTGTCTATGCTTTTTTTTTAAAGTAAGCACCATGAAAACAAGGATTTATTTTCCACTGTCTACTCAGTATCTAGCACAGAGCTTAGCCCTTCGTAGGCAGTTAGTAATATTTGTGAAGGGATGGATGGATGAATGAGTGAGTGACTAACACTAAGTAAGAAGTGATTATATTATTTTTATTTTATATGTTATAATGAAAGTACAGTGTCACTTCTTTATAATGGGCTAATGGAGGAAGCCTTATGAATAAGTGAAAAATGTATGAAATACATTTTTGCAGTGACCCAGAACAGAAAAGGCCATGGGGGAGCAGAACCACTCAGAATGAAATGTATGAAATAATAATAAGTGAAAAATGCAATTTTATTGTTTGAGTGAAGGACACTGTATCATTCTAGTAAGCATGCTACCCATTGCTTCCAACCCTACACTCCCTTCTAAGAGAGTCCATCCCTACCCTCATACCCCTAACTCAGCTCATTGCACCAGGGGTAGAAACTGGCCCGAGATTCTCCCTGTTCAGAATTTAGAATCCGGAAACTGAGAAACAGATCTTTAAGGTAGGGCTGCATTCATTCATCCTTCAAATACTCATTGAGTATCTGGAATGAACTGATCATGGGGATACAATGAATAGGACACATCTCTCCTTGAAGGCATTGATAGTTCATTGGAGAAAACTGATGAGTCATGCTATCACAATTCAGCATGTTAAGTGTTGTGACGTGGAAATTACCAGGGAGTTCATAGCTGCACACAGGACAGGTACCTTATGGAGTCCTGGGAAGGCAAAGAAAGCTTCCTAGCAGAAGTGATGTCTTCGCCAAAAGAGAGCTTAACCGACTGAGGAGACAGTAGGAGTGAGGGGCAAGGGTATTCTAAACACAGGGAACAGAAAACGCAAATGTAGTACATTCCATCTGTGTACATGGGGAGGGGAGATTATGCTGAGGGGTGAATGCGGTCTCCATCATGAAGGCCCTTGTCAGCCTGCAGAGTTTGGATCAAGGGATTTTAGCAGAGGATGACATGTTCAGATCTGTACTCTAGAAAGGTCCCAGTGGCCTCAGTGGGGGGAACATACTGGAAGCAGAAGTCCCAGTTAGTAGATTGTTCCAGCAATCCAGGCAAGAAATGCTGACAGCAGGGATAAGTTGGCAACTGTGGGAAGAGACAGAGTGGATGGTGAAAGTGATATTTAGGATCAGGATGGGTGAGGGAGCGAGGCATGAAGGACTTTAAGGCTTGGCTAGCACTAGGTTGTGAGTTCACCTGCTCAGGCAGGGGGCACATGAGGGAGCCCAAGGAAGAAGTCGGAGCTGAAGACACAAATGTAAGCATTAGCTCCCTAGAATTAAGGAAATCTTTTAGGGTTAGTACCCAGTCAGCTTACAGAGAGTGAGAAAAAAGAGATCCATGGATGGAATCCTAAGTAACTCCACCATTTAAGTAGGTGGGTGTGGAAGAGGAGCCAACAAAAAGGATTTGAGAAGTTGTGTCCTAACAGCCATTTGGAAACCCAAGGAAGAGTGATGTCAGGGACACCAACGGATGAGACCCTTTTCCGAGGGGTCTAATGACTGTCAGTGCTCTAACAAAAAGACCCAAACAAGGAGAACTTCAAGGTAACTCATTGCCTGAGATATCTAAGACACAGGAAAATTCCTCTTAATTAAGTAAACATTATTCTTCATTATCTTATTTACAGTATTCATCTGTCTGTCCTTAAGAAGGCTAAGATAAGCTCCCTTCTAGTCCCCAAGCCTAAAACCTTAGAAATTCTCCAAGAATGGAGTCTGGATTCATGAGGGTTTTCTGAATTTGGTTTTCAAATGTTATTACACATCAGTTCGTGAAGTGCACTTGAATGTCAGAGTTGAGAATGTGGAAAAAAGGAGACATAAGGAAAATTTATTTTAAAAATGTTTTTCAACTTTAAGAAAAGCATCTAACAACTTCACTAAGTTTAGCATTTCATGTGTGTTTATGACCTGTCAAAAACCGCCAGAAATTCACTTGTGAGCAAGAAGAAAAAGATACTGCCTGTTTGTCATCTCTCAGAGCATCCAACTTCTGAAGGCCACTTTGCAACCCCCCCAAAAAACTTTCCTTCATCAGTGGACGTACGCTGAAGAAGACAAACATTAGTAATAGGATCCGGGCCATGTAATGTTCATTAAACAATTAGATGCTGATGCCAGTGGGTAATCAATCATTTCTTTCCATTTTATTTTCAACAGTTTGAGTGTTCCTAAGAGACTTGCATGGGGCTGGATCTGGTATTTTAATCAGAATTTTAGTGTATTTTCAGTATTGGTAACATCTCCCTCCTACTTCCACTAAAGCAATACGCTCTCCCGGGTCTGATTTGTGCTCCTTCTTCTGAATATTTAGTCAATTTAATATACACAGTGGACATATTCTGGGGGAAAAAATGCTAGGCTTCTCAGCAGAGTCATTTTAAAGATTAGGTGTTCTTTAAAAACAAAGGCATACCATTCGTCACAATTACAAGGCAGGAAATATAGTGCTCTGCTCTATATAATTAGAACTTTTCTTGAAGGACGCTTGTTTTTTGACCTTACAAGCACTCAGCTTCTCTGCAGATGATTTTGTGACATCCCTCTAAAGTTTCAGGGCCTGGAAAAACTCAGCACCATCTACTGAACGCTTTCCATTTAAAACTTTTCACTGAATGATTATTGGAATGGAAAAGAAAGCACCATATGAAGTCAGTCGTGGTCGAGGCTGCCCATCCTGGGGTTCAGGACAAAAGGTCTGAGTCTTGCCAGATACCCAGCCAGAGCACCAGCCCAGCCTTTCCCCTCCTGGGGGGAACGGAAAGGGGTAGCGATGGGCGAGTTGGCATGGGCCCCAGTCTGCAAGCTCAAGGTTTAGGAATAACTGCCTTCTCTTTCTACAATAACTTATTTCCCAATGCCAGGATCTCATTTCTCCTGCTAACAGAAAACACAACAAAGAAACAAAAAACGCGTAACCCCAGTCCTTCCTGGGGACCACCCCCCAATTGGCTGTGTAGGCCAGTGTTTCCAGAGCTTATGCAGTGCTGCAGTGAGGTAGGAGCAGAGTTAGCTGTTACCTGCTTGAATGCAAAGAAAGGAGGAAAAAGGAATAAAATCATGATAGATAAATAGCTCAAAATCTTATCCAGCCTGAACACACACCTCTCCTGACTTGCTCTAATGAGGCTTGGACACCCCGTGTTTGTTAGGAAATACTCCCTCACTCCCTCCAGCCACATTTACTGATTTTCAGGGACTTACAAGCCTATGGCTTCACACACAGACATGCACACCAATTACAGGGAAGGACCGGGGCCCTGGGAGAAAAATTTTCCTTCAACTGGGGAAGGAGCTCTGGCCCAGTCAGCTGAGCACAACACCCACTAGGTGAACCGTTCTGATGCAGCCCCGGGGTACTTAGAGGCCCTGGGTGGGAAGGCTGTATGGAGAAATGGGCCCATGTGAGGCTGCTAGTGGTCTGCATCTTCCCACCCCTTCCCTAAACACGCCGAATGAAATGCACAAAAGAGCTGGACACAGAAGGTAGAGTCCTTCCCCCTCTGCTAGAGAGAGGCCCCGGGGATCACAGAGACACCAAGGGCCCCAGGACCACCTGGAGAGAGGACGGGAGATGACCCAAAGTCTTTGAGAGGTCACAGGAGCTTTGGCAGGTCATGGGCATCACATGGCCGATTAAGAGGCCTGCAGAGAGGAACAAGACAGGAGCCAGCAGTGGCTGGGTTATGTGGGCTGCAGCCTCCTGCGCTGCTACCCGCATATTCCCGGGACACAGAGGGAAGGCTCGGGGAGAAGGTGCTGTCATTCCGCAGGTGGGAGCCGGCTACTGCAGCAGAATTAAGGGCAAGATGTTAAAGAAATTTAACAAGGATCTGGAAGCTAGAAGGTGCCAAGCAGCTACAGATATCCACGCCCGTGTTTCTAGATCACCATTTTAATGCATGCACCACAGTAGAATAAGATGAACCTTCCTCCTAGGTGGACCTGGGTTTAAATTCCAGGCTATTTCTGGGCTATTGAGTTCTTTGCAAACTACGTCTCTTTCCCCACATCTGTAAGTGGGCGGAACAGTTTTTGGAAAGTACCTGGCATATCACCTGCCAGGCAATGCAGACCAAATCAATGGGAGTAGCTACTGTGGCAGTTTGTGTTATTATTACAATTACTAGTGCTATTATCACCTAATCCCTTCATTTCACGAAGCAAAAAACCAGGGCAGGAACCAGAAGGTTTTAGACTGTCTTTGGCCCTTTGCATTTCACGGCCTGCATTAGGCCAGCGAAGAGAAGAGAGAACATAATCAAATGTCCAATGGGTGACTTCTGTGAGACCTTGGACACGTGGTCACTCTTTGTTCACGCATCAAAGTCACACCCTTGGGTTGTCATCATTTCTCTGGGGGTACTGGGACTGAGTCTGCAAAAACAATGCCATTTGCTGAACCCAAGCCGTGAACAGCTGTGCTGGGTTAGAAATAGCTTTTCAAACGATGACTTTCTTTGCCAAGTCAAAGGCACATCCCTCCGTGGGCTTGGAACCACAGAAACATCTAAGAGAAAAGCTCTCTTTTTCTGGGGGACACACAGCAATCTTTCACCTTCAAAACAGGGAAATGGCCAATGTCTAGAGCCCATTCTTTGGCCTGTTTTGGAACAAACACACAAGTAATGATTCCAGGGAAGGAGAAGCCTCAGCAACTTATTAAGATGAAGCAGATCATCAAATCAAAAAAAAAAAAAAAAAAAAAAAACCCCAGCAAGAACTGTCAGTTACAGAACTTCCAAAGCTCCCAGCTCCCACAGCCTCTGTGGCCTATTGTCAAGAGCATTTGTGGACATAAGAGCCAAGTCTATGTCCCCAAAACCCAGACCAATGAAAGAAAGCAATGTATTTGGTGGAAAAGTCATAAAAATAAAGATATCCTAATAAAGCTGTTGGACTATTCTCACTGCATTCTGACCAGAAAAGGGAGCTATGGAAAGATTCTGTCACCATCTATGATCTACTTGCCATAAAATCATAAATCATGGAATGTTGGCGATGGAAGGAACTGAAAGGTACACAGCCCAGTCCCTCGCCCTTGCCCAAGGGCTTCAGGCTAATGTGAGACCTCTTCAGTACTAGAACTCTGGCTCCTTGCTCCCAGCTGGAGTCCTCTCCACCATGCAAGCGAATGTCCCAGAGGTGCCAGGAGCACACATTTCCACAAAGTCCTCTAAGCACATTAACGAAGAGGTGCCACCAAAACACCAAGCAAGACCAGCATCTGGGGACCAGGGACAAGAATGACACTGCATGTTGAATCCAAAGGGACCTGGAAGCCAATAAGAATATAGGCCGCCTCTAGCTTTGATCAGACAGTGCTTCAAGTTCACTTTCAAGTCCTTAGTTTGGAAACCATATATACTTCCAGGCAGAAACAATGAAACAACTGGTTAAATTCCCAGGTCCATCTAGACCAGCTTATTTAATACATAACTTTACCTAAGTACCTGACAATTCCTGATATTCCAACTGTTACAAGACACCATTTATAAGTCTGTTTCGAAGAAAAGCAAAGCTGGTGGCATCACAATTCCAGACTTCAAGCTCTATTACAAAGCTATGATCATCAAGACAGTATGGTAATGGCACAAAAACAGACACATAGATCAATGAAACAGAATAGAGAGCCCAGAAATGGACCCTCAACTCTATGGTCAACTAATCTTCGACAAAGCAGGAAAGAATGTCCAGTGGAAAAAAGACAGTCTCTTCAACAAATGGTGTTGGGAAAATTGGACAGCCACATGCAGAAGAATGAAACTGGACCATTTCCTTACACCACACACAAAAATAGACTCAAAATGGATGAAGGACCTAAATGTGAGGCAGGACTCCATCAAAATCCTTGAGGACAACACAGGCAGCAACCTCTTTGACCTCAGCCGCAACAACTTCTTCCTAGAAACATCGCCAAAGGCAAGGGAAGCAAGGGCAACAATGAACTATTGGAACTTCATCAAGATAAAAAGCTTTTGCACAGCAAAGGAAACAGTCAACAAAACCAAAAGACAACTGACAGAATGGCAGAAGATACTTGCAAATGACATTTGGATAAAGGGCTAGTATCCAAAATCTATAAAGAACTTATCAAACTCAACACCCAAAGAACAAATGATCCCATCAAGAAATGGGCAGAAGACATGAACAGACATTTTTCCAAAGAAGACATCCAAATGGCCAACAGACACATGAAAAAGTGCTCAACATCACTTGGTGTCAGGGAAATCCAAATGAAAACCTCAATGAGATACCACCTCACACCAGTCAGAATGGCTAAAATTAATAAGTCAGGAAACGACAGATGTTGGCAAGGATGTGGAGAAAGGGGAACCCTCCTACACTGTTGGTGGGAATGCAAGCTGGTGCAGCCACTCTGGAAAACAGTATGGAGGTTCCTCAAAAAGTTGAAAATAGAGCTACCATACGATCCAGCAATTGCACTACTGGGTATTTACCCCAAAGATACAAATGTAGTAATCCGAAGGGGTACATGCACCTCAATGTTTATAGCAACAATGTCCACAATAGCCAAACTGTGGAAAGAGCCAAGATGTCCATCGACAGATGAATGGATAAAGAAGATGTGGTATATATACACAATGGAATATTATGCAGCCATCAAAAAACCCCCCTGAAATCTTGCCATTTGCAACAACGTGGATGGAACTAGAGGGTATTATGCTAAGCAAAATAAGCCAGTCAGAGAAAGACAAGTATCATATGATCTCCCTGATATGAGGAATTTGAGAAACAAAGACAGAGGATCATAGGGGAAGGGAGGGAAAAATTAAACAAGATGAAACCAGAGGGGGAGACAAACCATAAGAGACTCTTAATCTCAGGAAACAAACTGAGGGTTGCTGGAGTGGAGGGGGGATGGGAGGGATGGGGTGGCTGGGTGGTAGACATTGGGGAGGGTAGATACTATGGTGAGTGCTGTGAATTGTGTAAGACTGATGAATCACAGACCTGTACCCCTGAAACAAATAATACATTATATGTTAATAAAAAATTTTTAAAAAAATATATGTTTTGTTCATAGAAAAAAAAAGTTCCAGGCTCCAGCTTGGGAGGTAGCCACACATCTTCCTTTTTCCCCATGGTGGTGGTTTCCCGTGCAGTTGCCTGGGACTCCTGGATCTTGGGGTCAGGCGAAGAGGCAGGAACTCTCCCCCAAACTTTGGGAAGTTGCTAAGTGCTGGCTGTCACACCTGGCCCTTGGAAGGTGCTGGTCACTGGCAGAGGTCTCACTGATCTAAGGTGAAATACGACATGTACACCCAGTGCAGAAAGTTTCCCACAAAGCAAAGTGTTTTCAATTTAAAGAACCACCCTGTAGTCCTGAGATGAACTTTCTTGCCTTTTGGGGCTAAATTGTCTTTTTGGAAGTGATTGTAGTCAATGGTACATGTTTTCTTAATATTCTGTTTTGGAAAAGTAACATATTGGCAGTCCTACGTTGTCAGTGCTCAGAACTGCATTCTATAGTTTTGGGAACTCCAATTCTGAGAACCGCTGCTCAACACCTCCCCATTTCTCTGATGGGTAGGGGAAGGCTTTTTGCTATAGTGTTCATTCCTCAGAACTTTGCAAGAGGTGAACCAAAAGTGAATCATAAGACCAGATGGGAATTAGGGGTCCCTAGTTTTGTTTTGTTTTTTGTTTTTTGTTTTTTGTTTTTACCATTGGTGCCTAGGAGCACGTGGCTCACTCATTTGGAATATTTCTTTAATGGTTTATAAGAAAAATTCTGGGTGAGCCAAGGGTACCTCAAACTTTATTAATTAGGATGAATTAGAAATGCATGATATTTCAGGTAGAGACTAATCATTCAGTTAGGACCTACTACTCATGAGGTGTGGCGGGGGGGAGGGAAGGAGAGGTAACTAAGAAAATCAAACAAATTTACAGGGAAATATTTGATCTACCTAGGAATATGATCTTTAAAATAATGTTAAAATATTAAATTTCATTAAAAACACAAATATTTTGGAGACAGATTTGGCTAGACCTTGTTTGGCATCCTGTTGGTGTGTTATTCTGTTCTTGAAAGCAAATCAAAACAAAACCAAAACCATATTCATATCCTGTTGGTCACCAACTCCTTCCTGTGCTCTTGGAAATCTCTCTTCAACTGCCTTTTATTTCTCTTCTCTCATGGATGCTGCCTTAATTCAGGCCCTCACTACCTCCTGCCCTCAGCATGGTTTTCAGGCTTAAAAAAAAAAAAAAATCAGAGGGGCGCCTGGGTGGCTCAGTCGTTAAGCGTCTGCCTTCAGCTCAGGTCATGATCCCGGGGTCCGGGGATCGAGCCCCGCATCGGGCTCCCTGCTCGGCGGGAAGCCTGCTTCTCCCTCTCCCACTCCCCCTACTTGTGTTCCCTCTCTCGCTGTGTCTCTCTGTCAAATAAATAAGTAAAATCTTAAAAAAAAAAAAAAAATCAGAGAACAAAAGAGAGTGGGAGCAGGGGTGGGGCTGAATCCCTGCTCCTTCACCCCATGCCTCCATCAGTCATTCATTGATTTATTCAATAAGTACTAACTGAAAGCCACTGGCCTAGTCTGTCAACTTAATTTCATGACCGGGCCTCCTGATTCCAGTCACACATCTTCACCATCTACTGTCCGTCCTGGAAGCAGAACTAATTTTCTAAAACTCAGATCTGATCTTATCACTACCCTCTTTAGAAACTTTCAGTTGTCTCCTCATTGTCCTCTGACATTCAATCTCCTTAGCCCTTTAAAGTTTGGCTTCAGCCTACTTCTCCCTCCTTCTCTTCTGTGTACTATAATCCATCCCCTAAGATATTCCCCAACACACTATGGACGTTCATGCCCACTTGTCTTTGATGGTGCTGCTCCATCTGCCTGGGATGCCCTACTTCCTCCTTCCCACTGTGATGTTTTCCTGTTGGTTATGTGAATATCACCCCCTCAGTTCAGCCTTCCCTAATTACCACAGCCTTCCTCCCTCAAAGTCTGTATTGATAGATGCCACATGTCCGGCCACCCAGGTGTTGCTCAAAGGCAAGCATCTTATTTTTATTCACCTTGATATCTGCAGAATCTAATGTTACCAATGTGCAGCTGATTAGAAATAGCAAATTGGTTTTATTTCACAGGCCAATTCCTATTGACTGGTAATGATTTCCTGGAGTGCAGTTTTGAGGAAGATACTACTTCATCAAGATTCTGTAGCAAAGTACTTAATTGGCTAGCAATGTCTGCCATGGGTTAGGGTGCAGGGCATGAAGGCATGCTTGTTATATATCTGGTCTCCTGCCAGTAAATGCACAATAAATGTTTGCTGGTGAATAGATGAGCCAATAGATTTCTTTAGAATTATGAAATGTAGGCTTTTTCATAGTTCGAACTTTGCCTTCAGTCCAGTAAGTTGTTTTTTTATTTTTATTTTTATTTATTTATTTTTTTAAAGATTTTATTTTTTATTTATTTGACAGAGAGATAGAGAAAGAGCACAAGTAGGCAGAGAGGCAGGCAGAAGGAGAGGGAGAAGCAGACTCTCCACTGAGTAGAGAGCCCAACACAGGGCTCGATCCCAGGACCCTAGGATCATGACCTGAGCTGAAGGCAGCCACTTAACCAACTGAGCCACCCAGGTGCCCCAGTAAGTTGTTTTTTTTAAAAAAGATTTATGTATTTTATTTTAGAGAGAGAGTGTGCTAGAAGGAGGGGCAGAGGGAGAATCTCAAGCAGACTCCCCGGTGAGTGTGGAGCCCAACGCAGGGCTCGACTCAGGACCAAGAGATCAGGACCTGAGCTGAAACCAAGAGTCAGACCCTCAACCACTGAGCCACCCAGGAGCCCCCAGTGAGCTTTTACTGTGTTTCATTTCCTTAAGTGAAGAGGGTCTTCAACCTTGAACTCAAATTGATGTTCTCGCATATCTGGGTCTATCTTTGAGCTTGAAGACAGCCGTGGGTAGTGTCATTTCATGTGAGCTGGTTTGCCGGGAGGGCTTCTGCTATTGGCCCCGGGGTAGGTTGGAGAGCCGATGGAGGGTGAGAGGAGGGAGGGGATGGAAAGGGTGGTGTGATGCCTTGGCCCAATGGCGTCAAGGGCAGCTGAGCTTTTACTGAGAAAAAAGGCTTCAGACAGAAGCTGCAAGCATTGATTTTATGAAGGGCTCAGTGAGACATGGGGGTGCAAGTGGAAGTGCTTCAGTGCAAGTAGCAAAGGGAGACACAGAGTCAGAGAATGGGCCAGTCAGCCCTCCTGAAGGAGCAGGCACTGCTCGGGACTAGGCAGGGTCCAGGCAGGTGTTTATGGGCATGCACACCCCCGGCAGATTCAGCAGGGGGCCACTGCCGCCCAGGGGTCCTGGCAGAATGGGTAAGAGCGTGTGGACCCACAGCAGAGTGAGGACAATTCCTGGCAGCCCCGGCAGTCGCACCGGTAGTGGGAGAGGTCTTGTTTGGGAGTAGGAGTGAGTGGCCCCTGGGGGTGCCACTTAGCCGTTTAGATGGACAAGAGCCTCTACACTCCAAGTCACAAACCCTTTATTCCTACAGTCTCATGGGATCGGAGGCCCATCTTGGGTCGCTTTAAGGAAACAATTTCTGAGAAAGCCAGTTGTTGAGAAATAGGTGTCAGGACTGAAACATACCCTTCTCTCGCCCTTTCTCCGAGAACTGCATTGGTATCATACCGTCGGTGTTCTGCAGCAGGGACATTTTGCCTGGAGTACTAATTATGGAATCTGACCTAACACAGAGAGCCCGAGTCCTGGGCCAGTCATGAGCGTCCCCAAAGCCTCTGCTGTGGTGTCAGCAGATGTATGCTTTTCACGCTCTTTGCTCCCCCACTTGGTTTGCAGGCAGGGGATGGGGTGCAGATGAGAGGACTATCCTTTAGTGGTGACTTCTGGAATGGAATATAGTTGGGGATCTTTGGAGAAACAGGGGTGGCCTATGTTCATATCTATCTGTGTTTGCCACATAGGCCTTTCTGTGCCACTGAGTCAGCTGTGGCCCAGAACATCTGCTATGTCATCCAGCTAAGAGCTGTTTGACATTTGACATGATGAAGGCTTTAAAGCATCCTGATGGGTTAGAGCAGGGCTACCATTGCTTTAACTGGTGAGCTAGGCATGCATTTCAGAGCCCTGTTCCCTGGGGTCCTTCCCTGACTTTGGTACCATCACATCAGCATCCTCCCCGCTGCGCAGGGGGCGGGGGTGAGGGCAGGGTATAATTTCCTCCATTAGTGTGTCACAGGCAGAAATTCAGTTCCTCACAGCTCTGCTTGTTAAACCCTGCCCTTGAACCATCTGTTCCCAGTGTTTTCCCAGGTTGCAAATTGAATCCAGGGAAGATGGAGAGTTTTGCAAACTCTGCACCTATTAGTTTCCCTGCTGATCACACTTCAGGGTAGTGGGACGTTGTTCTAATGGTAAACTCTCATTAAGCTTGAGTCACTTAAAATGTATGATATCAGCAATGTTCAGAGGAAACATATGACAGATAACCAAGCAGAAAGGCCTCTGGAAAGCTCTTTGCCTCTGCTCTTATTCCATTGTCTGATTCTCCTTTCACAAAGAAAAGAATTTACCCTTCAGGAAGGACGGTCTGGAGATTTTCTCTGTCTCTCATCCATGATTTCACTAGAGCAATTCTTGCCTCCACCACTTGCTGAATGGCAGGAAGGACATATTCCACATGCATCTGAGGGGGCCAAGGAGGGTCCTGGATCCTGTGTCTGCATGTAAAAGACAGGGCCTCCCCACTCATTCTGGGTGGGGACAGCTGTCTTGGGATGCTCTCATCACCGGGTTCATTTGTATGGCTGCCTCCTGCTGTCCTCGGAGAAGGACCTGAAGGCTCTCCGGGGCGGTGTCAGGGACGGAATTTGATCACAAGCTTTCTGGTGACTTGAGATGGAACTCTTTGTATAATTCATTGGCCATGTGCACATTACCTTCTGTAGATCGCCTCTTCAGACCTTGCCTATCTTTCTACTGCTTTGTGTCTTTCAGAGAGTGTCTCTTGAACAAGGGTCAGAAAAATGCAGCCTACTGACTGGCTGCCTAGTTTTGTAAATAATGTTTAATTGGAACATGCACATGAGCTTATGAGTGAACATCCGTGGCTGCTTTCTATGCCACTAGGGTGGGGTTAAGTATTGCAATAAAGGATGAATGGCCTAAAGTATTTGCTATCCTGCCCTTTTTAGAGAAAAAGTTTATAGATGCCTGACTCAGTAGTTGATTCCATCTAGTAACAAAACAATACCAGTTGTAACCACAAGGAGCTAGCACTTCACACCCCCCCATCAGACTGTCATAAAGCGAGAAAAGAAGAAACACACATAGTAACAAAGGCACACATACAAGTATGTTCACTGCAGCATTGTCTGTCAGAATTTTAAATTTGGGTAGTTTTTCACCAGGAAAAAGAAGATACAAATTTTGCTTTTGCATACTTTTTTTTGAGATTTAATGTTTTTGTAAACCTTCAAAACATAAGGCTGAGCAAAAAACCAAAAACAAAACAAAAGACAATTTGCAGAATGTTACAAATGACAATAACACATTATTTATATGAAATTTGAAACAATGCAAACTTAATCTGCCATTGTGGATGAAGGATAAGGAACTAGACCAGTTTACAAACAAAGGCTTGGGGCCGGGGAGCTGGCAGGTGGAGAGCTAGGCTGGGATGACCCCCATGGTGGTTTACTCTCAAGATTGTGTGGAGGTTGGGGGGGGTCCTCTCCCCAGGCCCTTGAGGACATGGTCTCCACAGCCCTCACAGAGTGAAGAAATCCCTGGGCCCACTGCCTTGAACACCCTTTTAATCTGGGGGTCAGGGTATGGTCATACAGAAATTTCTTGCCCCACCACACTTACAGATGCCCACATTTTATTTATTTGCTGAATCATCAGGTCTCTTCAAGGTTTCAAGGTTCCAGTTCAATGGCCTGACCATGTACGGGATAAATCCATGTAAAGCACATAAATACCAACTTCAGGAAAGTGGTCACCTTTGTGGGGGGAGTGTGGGGGGACAGAAGAGAAGGGGGTCCAGAAGACATTTGATGCTAATTAAACTTAGTGTGGTCATCATTTCACAATATATGCAAGCCAAAGCATGCTGGTTTGCAGTGATGGTATGCAGTGATGTATGCCAATTATTTCCCAATAAAACTGGAAAAAAAGAAGACACCCTAGTAGATGTAACGTGTCTATAATGTTTTATTTCTTTCTGGCACAGAAAACAAGCGTGACAAAATGTTCTCATTTGATTTGGCTGGAAGAGGGCAACGTGTAAATCTGTAGGGTAGAAGGAAGTTGGGGGATAGAGGAGAACCAGAGCTTCTTGGTAGAAAATGAGAAAAATCTATTTTGAGGGAGAAGAGGTTGGTCAGACCTGGCATCCAATCAAGGCTGATATGCCTCCTGTTCTATATTCAGTGAATATTTTTTGAATGAACAAATCCAACGCATTCTTATTGAGTGGTATGTGCTGGGCACTGTGGGTGGGATACTTAGTTCCTGCCTTGGAGGCACTTACAATCCAGTGAGCGAGTTTATGCTGACGACTGATGCTCCTACAAAGCAGACTGGAAATGCACAATAGAAGCAGCAGACTGCTGTGGGGGGCACTCGGGGAGGACATCAGTCTGGGGAGAGGAGCAGGGGCAGGGAGTTCTTTAAGCAAGAAGTGTGAACATAAAAGAATTTCTGAAGGACCAGCTGAGGGGAGGCTGGAAGCACAGCTGGAGGGAGAGCGCATGCAAGCACGCGCATGTGTGTGTGTGTGTGGCCTCATCAAGTAAAAATTAAGTCCAGTATAAGGGGTTGGGAAGTCTCTGGCTGCTATTCTAACCTTTCTGTTCTTCCGTAGGTATGGGAAGTTACAAAGGTTGGTAAGGGCAGTGTGACCTGATAGACCCTTACAGTTATCTCCCAAAATGGGATAGAGAGAGGCAAGGAGGCCTGGTAGAAGGCTGTTGACACACGTCCAGGTGAGAAATGACAGGAGCCTGACTCAGAGAGTGGCTTTGGGAGAGGAGAGGCAGGGACAAGTGAGGACCATGTGGAGGTGAGGGGAGAAGGGATGTCACAATCTGAAAGTATCACTTCCCGAGGTGCCAGCCATCATGGCAGCTGGACTCCCACAACAGCATACCCTTGGGCAGAGGTTGAGGGCCAAGAGTTGGCCCTATGTCTCTGGGTGTTGAGATAGCATTTTCCCCTGTAGTATAACCCTCTCATTTCCCCCTCCCCAAGTCTGGTATAGAGCTATTTTCTTAGTAGGTACACAGCAACTCAGGCCCAAAGAACAGCAAGAAGACAATGGATCATATCAGAGACACTAAAGATTCTTCTTAGCTTTCAGCACCTGAGATGCAGAGAACACAAGTTTCCAGAGCTGTGGGGCCAGCATCCCCCAGTCACAGAGGGGCAGAGCTCCTGCATCCTGCATGCTGCCTAAGTTACTAAAGACACACAGTCAGCCTGTGGGGTTGGAAGAACCCAGAGAGGGACTAAGGGGATGGGATCTCTCTGTCTAGCTTCTGTGGTGTGACTTTAGGCAAGACTCACTCTGGTCCCCACTTTCTTCGTGAAATAAAGAAGTGGAATCACATAAGTCCTTTGTCAAGATGCTTTGGTTGCAAACAACAAAAATTGGCTTTAGTAAACTTAAGCAAAAAAAAAAAAAAAAAAAAAAAAAGGAAAGTAGAGAAGAGAAAGGAAAGGAAAGGAAAATCTATTATGGGGAGAGCTAATAGTTTACAGAATTGAAGGGAAGACTAGAGAACCAGGTTCGAAAAATGAGAGGAACCAGGACAGCTTCGGGGCCTAAGTGGCAGGATTTAATCAGTGGCCTCGACAGGCAGTCGGTGTGGGGTGCCCCTCAGGTGCCTGAGTTCTGATTGCCTCCCCATCCTTATTTCCCTTGTTAATATTCACAGTCTAAGTGGCTTCACTCAGTTCACTGCCCAACCCCTCGAAAAGGCTGATAAGGGTGTACTGACTGACATTTTTTCCAAACCACATACTGTGGGGGAAACATAGTTCCATAAAGAAAATGGAGGTGTTGTAACCCCAAGAAGGTAAGATGGATGCCAAGTGGCCAAAAGTGATTTCCAAGGAGATCTAAAATTCAATAACCTGTAGCAGGCAGTGGGGCATGGCTCAAGAATAAAACCTCAGAAATGTGGGGCCATAGACCCTTCTCCTCTCCGATGGGGTAGAGGGGTGGTGAACAGTGAGGGTGGGTAGGAGTGGGTAGAGGGGCTACAAGAGGAATGGCCATAGCGTGGGAGGTTCTAGGGGCTCTTCTCTGCCTCTCCCAAAGGCACCTTTCTTTAATCAAGGCTGTAGCCTCCCTGGCGGCACTGTGAAATTGCTTGCTGGATCCTTCTTCTTCGGAGATTAGAGGATTAGGGGAAATTCCAAAAAGTTTCCAGGAAGTCCATGCATCTGACAGCCTCGACTCGGGCTTTATAGGGAAAGGGGGCCAAGGAGCTCATGTTTTCAGAGGACTCTGGGAGAGATTCCTCCAGAAATTTTTTTTTTAAATCTGGAAAAAAGTATTTAAAAAAATATTGAAAATTGGAGCCTATGACACATCAAGAAATGGAAGCTGAGTTCTTGTGAGGACAACCATGAAATCAGGAATTATTTGTTATGAAAGGAAGAGCCTTTGTAAAAGATTTCCAGAGGAGCATCAAGTCCAGGACTGAAAGGCAGGTTGTGGTGCCAGGTGCAGCTGGGGTCCTGGAGAGGGTCATTTTAATCACCACATGTCACTTGACCTAGGGCTACAGGTCCAAGGCCATGATGCCCCACAGAACCATAACCTGCGTCCTCCAAAACTCTGTTTCTGAGGGGCCTCTGAAGAATGTAGACAGGCCAGGGCTACTTAAAACTAAAAGCAGACTCAAGCAAAGGCATAAAGTGGTAAATATGGGAGGAGAGGCATCTAGGGGGTGGTGACCAAGTTAGCTAGGAAGAAGGGGGGCAGGATGGGACTGAAGAGTTTTAGTGCACCTACCCTTGACCACCCCTACTCACCAGGAGCAACATGTGGAGCTGCCATGTGAGATTAGCTTGGGAAAGAGACTCCATGTGCAAGTTCTTTTCGTCAGGTAAGAGGGAGATCTTCTCTACCCTCAACTGATAATCCTTACCCATACCTTTATCTGACTTGGTCTACAGACATTTTAATTTGACCTAATGCCCAAGGTTGGTCCTAGCATGAAGAAAAAGATTAAAATAGGTGGGGCTTGAAACGTGATTCAGAGGAGGGAAGTGGAAGGAAACCAGAGGTTAGGTTAATGGTGTGGAACAGGGAATACACCCTGAATGTGTAATAGCTTGGCTGAGAGCAAGAGCTCCACATGGCTAACATTACCAATATTACTCCTATGTTAATGCTACTAAGTAAGTCTATTGATGTGAAAGCATGTTACAAAGTGGCAGGCTCACTGTAAGCCTCTCTTCTTTCTTTTTTCTCCTAGTATTTAGTTACAATTTATTTATGTCATTCCATCAGTATTAGTGTCTGGGCCACTAGATTGTAAGCTTCTTGACGTCAAGGACGGTGTCTACTACATTTTGGCATCCCAGAATTGGCACAATCCTTCACATATCATCAGACCTCAGCCATCATGGTTGTGTTTAATGGAAAGCAGCATGGACATGGGGGCTACTTACAAAAGATCACAAGAAAGCTACAATGACCACCTGAGGTTAACAATGGCCAATTCCTTACCTGATCGCCATCATACAGGTCATCAGAAATGTGGCTGTATCTGAACACAGTGACTTGGTTCCATGACCATCTGGGTGGGTGTCTGTCCTTCTGAGGAGGAAGGAAAGGCACCTGCCCTAACCATAGGCTAGACAGGCAATTCCAGTGTCTGTCTCAATTCTGCCCTAATAGTTGCCCATCCTCCTTCTAAGCTACCACACACCTTTATCTCTTGTTGACAAGCATCTGGCAGAAGAGAGAGAGAGAAAGAAAGAAAGAACAAAGGAAGAAAGAAAGAAATACAAAAGAAAAAAAAGGCATAGGAGTTATCAATAGGAATAAAGAAAAGCACTTTCCCATCCAAGTATTTCAAACTCAGTTGCCCTTGTTCTAATGGCCAAGGTCCTTAGAGAAAACTTTGTGAATAAATCCGGGAGGTCCAGCCTGGGCTCTTCTCCTGGTTAATGATGCTGACAGGGGACTTTTCAGGTGAACTTTTGCTGATTGGTAATACAGACTGGACATTTTAATGGGTCTTACCAATGACCTCTTCTGCTATCTTGGTTTGATAAGGATAAGGTACCAGAAGGAAACTGAGTAAGTGCTCCACTTCCAGGATGAGATGGCAGGTGGAGAGAAACCCTGTCCTGCCTTAAGTGCAAAATTGTGTTTTTCTAAAGCCTGTATGACTCAAAGTATGAGTTTGGGATGGATTTGTGGTTATCAGAATAAAGATATCTGTGTAGAAACCTCCAGCTAGTCATTTGAACCGTGTCTTTAAACATGTCTCAATGCTATTTTGAGCTCTTACATCTGAAGATAAAGTTAAAGCCATTTATGTTTTCAACATGAATTCATCAAGCCTTGGGGTTCCAATGGGGTCACCAACACAGCCTGACATCTTATCGTGGTTCAGTTACCTGCCAGATGAGGGACTGCATTTATTTTTACCTTTGCCTCTATTTGGGCTTCCTACCACTTCTCTCTTTTCCAAAGGCTTTCAGAATGTTCTGAGAAAAGAGACAAAAAGGTTAAAAAAAAAAAGAATCAACTTTCTTTTAGCTTCAGTGTCTCTAGCGGGATCTACGTAGATCCTGTTAGTACCTACCAATAGGTATTTCGTGGTACGGCCGTGTAATGGGATACTGAAGACCGGCTGTAGATACTAGATCTATAGGTATTGATGCAGGAAAGGCTAGTAAAAAAACACAGTCAAAAGAATATGTATTGTAGGACTCCATTTTGTAGGAAAAAGCAACAACCCTGAGTCAGCGTGTGTGTGTGTGTGTGTGTGTGTTACATACACATGCACAAGCAAACATGCATAAAAATCACCTATGAGGATAAATACCAAACTGTAGCAATTTTGTTATTGGGATTTTCAGGGTGTGGAGAGGAGTGGATCATGGGAGATATTTTACTTATTGTTGAATACATTTCTATATTATTTGGATGCTTAATAATAAGAATATGCTTTTCTATAATGAGAAAAAATAAAGATTATTTAAAAATATTCCCTGTAGCTTTGGACTGTCACTGTTTTTGACAATGGCTAGGATCTAGAAACAGTAACTTGCTCCTTGGCATACTCTTGCCTGATTTCAGACCTAGCTGTTCTTGTACTTTCCATAGTTTCAAAGGAGTATGAGTAAAAGAGCTTATTATGACATTAATATTATGTAGTGTATTTTAGTCCATGAAAAGGTGTTTCATTTTTGGGAATGTATGGAAATACGCAATTTTCACAACTCCATTTTACAGGTAGGGACGCAGGCCCTCCCGAGGCTAATCCTTGGCCAGTGTCAGAGGACGCTTGGGGTCACTGCTTCTGATGCGTTTCCTTCCGGAGGAAAGGAAGCTGCTGTCCCACTCTTGGATCCCATGCGACAGCTTGAGCTTGGCTTCACTGACTTGAAATCAAGGAGTCCCTAGACCCTGAGCCAGGAGGTGACAGAACCAGAGATCAGACCCAAATCCCTATCGCATATGTCACTCACTCTGCATTCGGCCCTGGCCCCTCTGTGCTATTCCCTCCGCCACTGTGGTGACATCTCCATTCACAGATGCTGTCACCCAGCCCCAGGGCCCCCAGCTCCTCCTGGGGTGGGGGGTGTGGACACAGGAGAGGACTGTGCTGCTACATGAGCACGGCTGTAGAAGGCTCAGACGACACCTGGGCTGCTAGAGTCGGATTTATCTGTCTGTCAGCACTTGCCGAGTTTTGGTGTGGGAAGCGCCCCTTCATTCATATAAACAGCAACACGAGGCTGCATCACCTCTCCACATCCCGAGGGAATTCCTGAGAGGTGCCTGTTGTTACTTATTAATAATTATCCACCAACACACCCATCACCTTATGCAAGGTTCATGGGTCTGCATGCTGGGGGAACACAGGTGTGTGGGAGTGAAAGAAAGAAAAGTGCTGTTGTTTTTGTTAAGATGTATTTATTCACTTGAGAGAGAGAGAGAGAGCATGAGAGGAGGGGCAGAGGGAGAGGGAGGGAGAATCTCAAGCAGACGCTGAGCTGAGCATGAGCCCAACATGGGGCTCAATCTCACGACCCTGGTTTTGGACCTGAGCCGAAACCAAGAGTTGGATGCTTAACCGACGGCACCACCCAGGTGCCCCAAGAAAATTGGTGTTTTAAAAACACATCCACCTTCCCTTCTCTTCTTTCTCCAGCTTCAGAGTCACTGTTAATAGAAACCTGACAGCTGCGGTGTGGTAGGCTAACGGCTTTCAGAGTCCCCATTTGCCACCCCTCCTGTATCCACATCCTTTGGCAGGTAACTTTGCAGTTCCTCCCCCTCTGATTCTGGGCCACGTGACGTGACTTGCTTTAGCTAATGGAATGGTGACAAATGTGAGGTCAGCTGAGGTTTGAACAAGCGTTTATGCCTTTCCGCTTACCCCCTTGCTCCTCTGCAGGTGCTCTGAGAACATGCCAGAAGTAAGCTAGGATGACCCAGGGGCAGCAGAACTGAGTGACCTCAGTCTAAGCCATCCTGGATCAGCCACCAGCCAGCTGAGCCCCAGATGTGTGAGCAAGCTCAGCAGAGACCAGAACTGCCCATCTCAGGGCGGCCTAAAGCAACTACCTCCAGACTCTGAGCTAAATAAACGCTTACTGTTGTATGTCCCCTGGGGTTTCCTGGTTGGTTGTTAGGCAGTGTTACTGTGGTAATAGAGAACGGATTCACAGCTGTATCTGCACTAGGTCAGTGTGAGGCGTTCCTCGGGCAAGCATCTGGTTGACTTGTAAAACAGTTTAGGTGGCCCACCAAGGCGATCAGATAAAAAAAAAGCAATTCCCTGGGCATTTGGGTGGCTCAGTTGGTTAAGCGGCTGCCTTTGGCTCAGGTCATGATCCTGAAGTCCCAGGATGGAGTCCCAAATCGGACTGCCTGCTTAGCAGGGAGTCTGCTTCTCCCTCTGACCCTCTCCCCTCTCATGCTCTCTCTTTCTAATACATAAATAAAACCTCAAAAAAAGCAATCCCTGATACACCTTATACCCTTATTCACCATCAGTGCTCAAGAAAGGGAAATAGCTGAATCTTCACTTTTCTCTGGATTACGTGCAGCAGAAATGGTCAGCTATGGCTTTGTGGCTGAGGGCTGTCCACTTCCCTAGAGCTCAGTTCACCCTTTGCATAAACTCCCATTGTGAAGAATGCCAAATGGCTGCCCTTCTACAAAATAAAAGGAGAGATCGAGTGGCCTTCTGATGAGTGAGTTTACAATTATGCGCTGAAAACTGAACATACATTTTTAGGTTGATGAAGGGCTCTCTTGAGGGCATGATCATTGAGAGAGTCCTTGTTTAGCCTCAGAGTGCTCAAAGCCACTCTCCCAGTGGCCCTGCAGTGACCATCTAGCGGGCCAATCCTGCCAGGCCTGGCTGTGTGCAGAGGAGACAGTGTAGCTTCCTGGGGAGGGAAGCTCTCTATGGAGAGCAAGGGGAAGGTGGGGGGAACAGGGGAAAGGGCTGGAAGAACAGCTCTCCCAATATGCACCCTTTGCCAAGTCCCCAGAGGGATTTCTAACCTAGACTAGACATTGTGTCAATCTTGAAGAGGGAGGCCTGGAACATGGAAATTTCCCTTGCCCAGAAAGGATCTCCCTGACTTTTTAATGCTTGGGAGGAGACACTGAAAGAGTTGGAGAGGACCCAAAAGAAGAGGTTCACATGGAGCAAGCAAAGCAGAGAGAGGAAGGGGCACTGGATAACATCCCACACTCATTGAATCCTGGCTTTGAACTCAATGGACTGAGCTCAAAGGCAGTGGGGGCATGCCCTCCAAGCAAGCTGAGAGGGCATCTGGGTGCTGGCACCCATGGCAGGACTCAATACTGGGCCTGGAGCTTGGGGCCAGTGGGTTCTCAGAACTGTAATTTCCCAAATTAGTAAAATTTTAAGAGGAAGTGGGAGGGTGGGAGACCTACACAGGCTGGCCAACTTTTAATTTGGCCAAATGACAGATCAGCCAAAACCAAATGCAAAAACCCTATAGCATCTTCTGACACACTTTTTTCATAATAGGACTTTTTCACCCCAATTGAGTGATAAAAGCATAATCTCAGTATAGTGAATAGTCTTTCCCCCAAAATGAGTTAGTAATCTTACACCATCACATACATATGATTATATATATGTATATAATTATCCTTGTTTTTCTCATATCACTTTAAACTGGTGAAAACTCGATCACAGATGAGTCATTACTCCCGCCTTCCCTCTTTGCAAGGTGCCTACCCCTGCAGGACTGGTGTTGAAAGGTCTATTATTTCATGAGCTCCTGGCAAGTTAGAAGACAGAGTACTCCCGGCCCCCAAGGAAGTCTGAAATCTCCATGGAGTGGTGGGTGTGGTGGTGAGGGGTGTGTGCAAGAGGGAAAAGCTGTCAACACCACTCACTGTGGTGAAAAATCAGGGTGGTTTGAGAGGCACCCCATCCCAGGCGCTTGCCTGAAACAGTCTGGAACAGCCCACACGTTCCTTTTTCTCTCCCACCTACTCCCCAGTTTTCTCTTATCCATCCCTCCCTTCTTCCTGCTCCTACTAGCACAATGATTCCCGCAGCGGTACTTACACTAAATACGTTAAGTCATTAAAAAATTCTCCACCATCTTGGTCCTTGCTTTTAAAATTCAGATATTAAAGAATGTATTAACCTGTTTGGAGACAAGGATAAGCCCAAATGATTTTCTGTGGTGGCAAAGCCTACAGCTTCTATTCATCATCTCGATTCGTCCATTGTGTCAGTGGAGTGTAGCCATAATCCCGGAATGGTTCCTGCATACACAAAATAATTTACTTTCTGAAGGGATTATCTCAACCCACAGCTCCATTCTTATTAGCAGATGGGGGAAGCTGAAAATGCTAATGACCAGATAATTGGAGTGGATTGGGTCTCTCTCAGGTATTTGCAGGTGTTGAAACATGAACAATGTAATCATTTAAATGTAAGGGAACCACTAAATAACTTCTATCCTCAGTTTCCGAGTCCAACCCCCCCCCCACCCCACCCCATGGATAAAGCTGAGGAAAGTTGTTGGAAGGTTGAGCAGGGAAGTCTGTGACTTTAGTGGCTGCAGAAAGCAATGGAACACACCTCGGTTTGGCAGCCGGTTAGGGGCTTGGAGTTCAACGCCGATCAGAAGAAACCCTCCCACTAGAGCATCTCTGAGGGCTCGATTTAATACAACTCTTGGTTGAAATCAGAGGAGGAAAGCATCTCTTTTCTATCTCTCTCTCTCCCCCCCCCCCCCCCCCCCCCCCCCTTTTTAGGTCAGAATTAACATCAAAGTTTCACTTTGTTTAAAAGTGGAAATAGTTCACGCCTTTTTGCTAACAACCTTGAATTAAGAGATGGTAATTGGCAGTCTTCCCACTCCCACGCAAGCCTAGTTCATCTTATTTTAAAACCTTCATGTGCTTCTTTGGAGGCCAGGAGGCAGGAAATGCAGTGACTTGGTGCTGTTCCCTGTCAGTCTCCCAAGGTGGCACAGAAGGGGCAGCCCACTACAGCCTCACTTGGAGCTGGGGTGGGACAGACAGAGGGGCCACTGGCCGGGCTGCTGCTGGTGGGAAGAGTTGCATGGTGGATGTGGGGCTATTGGAGATGACATTTGGTTTCAGGGCATGGCAGAAATTCATAAGGAAGGCTAAAACATTCCTAGAAATGGATCAGGACAGAAAAAAAATTGTATTTGCCAGAACTCTTTACAGGAAGAGAATTGGAAGGAATCATTTGATGAGCTGCTTAAGGATAAGTGTTGAGACTATGGGGCTTGTTCAAGTAAGTCATACAGGGCTTTTCTTTACCTGAGCAGAGCATGCAAGTTGGGGTCAGAGCTGAATTGCTGAGACCAATAGAGAACAGGCTGAACACTGCCACCAGGAAGCCTCTATATTAACCCTTCTGCCACCTAGAGCTGCTAATTGGCCTTTTCTCTAAATAGATATTGAATACACCTTTCACCAGTATGAGGTGATCTCCTACTGCTCCAGACACCACAGGCCTAAGATGGCTGGCCTGGGTTCTGTGTTGGTGGGATGAAAGCAGAGCCTGTTGAATCCCTACAATGGCTGCTAATCCATGGCAGGGTCTGTGGGGAGAGGATGTGACTGTGCCAGGTCAAAATGAGCCACATTAGATGCTGGTCCAGGGGACAGATGAGTAGATCAAAGTCACATGCCAGTGGCCAGACCACATGGGCCCGAAAACTGCCCTCTTTCTAGAGGGGAGAACCTGTGAATGGGCACTCCAGCAGCTTCTCCAGGATTGTGCTATTTGTGTTTGCTCGAGCAGGTTGTGATTGGATTAGTCAGGGCTCTCCAGAGAAATAGAACCAACAGCAGATTAGAGAGGTAGAGATGAGATTTATTATAGGTATTGGCTCATGCAATTATGGAGTCTGAGAAGTCCCATGATCTGCTGTCTTCAAGCAGGAGAACCAGGAAAGCCAGAGGTACAATTCAGCCTGAGTCTGAAGGCCTGAGAATCAGGAGCACCAGTGTCCAAGGGCAGGAGGAGGTGGATGTCTCACCTCAAGCCCAGAGAACAAATTTGCCCTTATCTGCGTTTTTGTTCTATTAGGGCCTTCAGTGAATTGGATGATGCCCACTTGCATATCTTCTTTACTCTGTCTACTGATTTAAGTGCTAATATCCAGAAACACCCTTACAGACACCCCAGCGATCTGGGTCTCCCTTCACCCAGTCAAATGCCACCTAAAATTAACCATCACAATGATGATACTGAGCTTAAATTCTGCTATTCTGGGATGTCTGGGTGGCTCAGTTGGTTAAACATCTGCCTTCGGCTCAGGTCATGATCCCAGGGTCCTGGGATCAAGCCCCACGTTGGGCTCCCTGCTCAGCGGGGAATCTGCTTCTCCCTCTGCCTGCCGCTCCCCCTGCTTGTGCGTGCTCTCTCTCTCTCTGACAAATAAATGAAAAACAAAAAACTCTGTTATTCCTCCAGTGTGCTGGTTTGGATTCACAGGGGCTGCTGCTGGGTGAATGGTAGGGCCAGGTAAGGGTAGTCCACATCCCATGAGGTGCTTTCCTCAGATGATGAGACCTAAGAAATAAGGGCTGTGACCCAGTCTGCTTGTCCAACACCAAACTGTGTGCCGGGGCCTGACCAGGTGCTAGGAAGGTAACGATGGAGAAGATGGACTTGGTCCCTGACTGGATCCCCAGCTGGGCAACAGAGCAGCAGAACTAATGACAAGAGAGTCCAGTAAGCGCAGGGCGGTGTTGGGGGAGGGGAAATACTCTGCCAACAGTCGGGGGCTATGCCACCCTCTCCTTCACCCTCACTAGCCATCAGGGCCAGGGTTTCCAGACTTTTTGAACAATTTGATAGAATAAATGTTCAAAGGAACTAATTTGAATTTAGAAGTAGTTATCATGGCAGGGTGTGGCGTGACTCCACTGGCAGGAACACCCGGGAGGGAAGGGAGAGGAGAGTTTTTTGGAGAAAGAGGAAAGAGCCAGAGTGTGGCAGGTCTTAAATGCCTGGCTAGAAGATCTAGTCTTTACCATACGCATGAACCGTTAGTGGTTAACCTTTGAGGACAAAAGCTGTGTCGATTTTGTATCCCTTTTTACCCAGCATAATGTGGGCAAGACTGTCACTTGTCCTCTGACCCCCACTTTCTCCCCTTCTACAGGTCTTAGACACCTGTAGAGATGACCTTTCCCAGCCTCCCTGACAGCCACATGTGGCCTTGTGGCGAAGTTCTGGCCAGTTGTAAGATAAAGTGATATGTGTAACTTCCAGACCACATCCTTGAAAGGGAAGCTTTTCTTCCTTTCCATGGCCAGAACACAGACGGCGTGGCCCCAAGTCCGTTTGTTTTCTGTACACCTCAAGGAATGGTAGAGCTGCAAGGAGAAAGGAATCTGGGTCCCTGAGTGGCCGCAAGGAAGAGAGTTAGCCACCCAAGCCTCGACCACCCCCTGCTGCAGACTGGTATGGGGGAGAGAAATGAATTTCTGTCATACTCAGGTATTGACATTACCACAGTATTTTGGGGTCTGTTACAGCAAGTTAATTGTACCTAAACTATTACATTAGGGCTCCATATGGTTGTCCAAATGTACTATTATTTTTTGGAAATCCATAAAGGAAAAAATTCATAAATGCCTGCGGAAATAAACAAAGATCAAGCAAATGAAAAAAGCAAAAGGCTATTTATTCAGAGCTTGCTATAGCACGGGAGCGAGCCCCCGTCACTTACATTTTGCCAGAGACTCAACGGTAGCCAGAGGAGTGGGAAAGCTTTATGGTGGAGAAAAGGGAAGGCTTGGAGGCTGGAGGCATGGGGAACCTGGGGGCAGGCTAATGCCAAGCAGGGCATCCTATGTGATTGGCTTAAGGTGCATATTTGGCTTTCTCCGGTCCTAAGTTGAAAGCAGGGACAAAAGTTAGGGAAGCTGAAGTTACTAATCAAGTCCTGGCCACTCGGGGCTGACTGTTAGAGAAGCTACTGCTTAGCTTTCTGGATTGTCAGTAGAGATGGCAAGCTGGCTTCCTACGAGCCTGCCGTACGGCAGGCTGGCTTCCTGGGCTGTTTGCTATAGATAAGGGGGTGGTTTCCTAGGCAGGTGGCATACTGTGCAGGCAGAGTTCTCTTTTTAGGTCTGGTCTGGGCACTGTCCGTTTGCATATTCAGTCCCTGGTGGCTAACGGCAGCAGCCTTATCACAGAGGGGAATGCGGTGGTGGGGGAGCATTTTAAAACCATCTTACTGGCATGGAGAAGTGGAAGGAAAGAGAAAATCTCCCTTGTCCCTGATGGCTAGAGAGGACACTGCTGGGCCGTACAGAGAACTGGCCAAATGACAGCAGCTAAAGGAGAGGCCTCGGGGCTGAGGAACAGGAGCTCTGTGACCCAGGCTGACCAGTGACAGAATTTCAGTGGTGCTTACAGCCAAATGGCATTAGGGCTTGAGTTCCTCCCGAGTCTGAAAAAAAACGGGTGGGTAGGCTCCCCGCTCTCACATCCCCTGGGGCTCGAGCTGGGGGACAAGCCTCCTGGCCACCCTCGTTGCCCATCCTAGACCCCCAGAAGCCCCATGAGTCCCAGAGCACACTTTGTGGGATTAGACAGACTGGCAGTCCCAGAAGAAATGTGCTTTTCTTAGCACAAAGCCAGTCATGAGCAGGACCAGACTCATGAGGAGGCCTCTGATTGCCTGCAGATGTCTGAACGGCCCCCAGCTGGCGGGCCTGCGCTCGCTTTCAGCTCTGGTTTCCATTCCCGCGGCGTGTGGGACAAGGAGACCCTTCTTCAGGGTTTCGTGGGCAGCATGCCGAGAGCGCCATGTGAGCTGTTTTCCTGATGGGGGAACACCTCTCCTTCTGGTCACGGGCCGCAGACATTCAAACTCGTGTGCTTCGTTTCCAAGAACACGGGTGTTGATCTTTGCTGGAGACAAGTGCTGTTTGATGCTTTGCTCTCTCTGTGGTTTCTCACCCCCCAGCACGGCGGGCCTTTTCTTCCCCGGGCTCCCCGGGGCCCCAAGAACTTCAGGCAATCCCAGTAGAGTCTGGGCAAGGACTGCTGCTGGCCGTCCTGAGGCAGGCTCTTGAGTTTCCAAAAGGGAACGGCGCATTTCCTAATGGGAACTCGGTTCTCTCCTAAAATCCTGCTCACTGCCCTCGGTCTCCCTCATTCCTCTAACCAGCCACTCAGTGGGCCAAGTCCCAAACCTAAGAGCCATCCTTGACTCTCCTTCCCTTCCCTCACCTCCACGCCAGTCAGTCCTATTGTGGCTCCCTTCAAAGTGTATCAGGAAGAGATTTACTTCTCTCCATCTCCACTGTCGCCATTTCTTGCAACAAGCTCCACAGCTGGGCCCTCCTACCACACGCTCGTTTCACCGGTACCAGGAATGATTCTCTCCAAGTCTGTACTGCTCGGCAAGAAACATCGAAGGCTCTGCAGGGACTGCTGTGCTGCCCTCCAACTCAGCCTCTGCCCTCCCTCCCTCTGCTCCCTTCCCACTGGTTTTCTCTCCTCCCTCAACACATCAACCTCTTCCCCCTTGCAGAACCTTTCTGGGCCTGAAGTATTCCTACCTTTCTCACACCTAGCTTCTACTCATTTTTTCAGGTCATGTGAAATTTCCTCTTACCAGAGAAGTCTCTAATCATTCTGTCTAACTGAGGCCCCACTGCCCTTCTGCCTCCCTCTTTATTTATTCACAACAGATTTTATGGTTGTTTTCTGTCCATTGCCTATCTCTCTACTTGACTCGAAGATCTTGTTGGATACTTTGTCTCTAGTGCCTAGCACAGATTGGTGCTCTCTAAATGCTGAGTTAATGGATGGATGGATGGATGGATGGATGGATGGATGGACTGGTAGATGAGTAGTCTTCTGGGGGCTTCATAAAGGTCACTTGGGTCTAATTCCCAGAGCTCATCCAAACTGAGCCTCACCTGAGTCCGGAAACTCAGGCACGGGTCCATTCAATTCAGTTCAATTCAATTCAGTAAATATTTATGACATGCCTATAGTGTGCTAGTCCCTGGAGACGTGAACAAGACAGACATAGAACTTATGGGAAAGAGGGGTAGGAAAAAAATTAAATATGCCATTGTAATATAGAATAGTGGAATCTCTAATTATGATATGACAAGTGGAGGGTGCCGTCAGAGCACATGACAGAAGCATCTGAACGTAGTCTGGGGAGTTCAGGGAAAGGACAGACAGGCCTCCTGAGCACGGTGATGCCCCCTTTTCTAATCTTCTTGAGTGTTTGAGAAGGTGCAATAGTGAAAATCTGATTCTGACAAGACTTACCTTTTGAGTGCCTACTATTAACCAAGCATCTTTCTAGGCACCTCTTCCCTACTACAGTCTTGCCAGTTGGGCATAGTCATTGCCATATTACAGATATGGAATCCGTAAAAGCAAGCACAATGCCCATGGCTATTGTTTTAGGACAGATTCCCCGGGAAGCTGACCGAGATGGAGGTTTGCACACGGGGGTGCTACAAGGGCAGAAGGCAGCGGGAGTAGGCAGGGGGAGAGTGCGACGGCCCAGCAGGTGCAACAATGGCCTCGATTGATCCCACCTGCGCTCTGGAGCTGGGAGGGCCCCTCAGGCTCTTTTGAACTGAGATAAGGAGGTGGGCTCAAGGAACTCAGGCTGCCCCATGGTGAGGGCATAACCTTGGGTGTGGTAGCCTCCTTCATCTAAAGGCAATTTTGGGGGGGGGGGGGCTCAATCTGCCAGCATCTGGGAGAATGAGTGCCTTGGTCCTAACCCTGGCGCCCCTGCAGCCACCCAGCTTCTCCAAGGTAGCTTGCACTCTTATTGATTTTATTTTTATAGTTTTTAAAGATTATTTATTGGAGAGAGCGCGCACAAGCGGGGGAGAGGCAGAGCGAGAAACTCTCAACCAGATTTCCCACTGAGCACGGAGCCTGACACAGGACTCCATGTCACCACCCTGCGATCTTGACCTGAGCCGAAATCGAGAGTCTGACGCTCAACCGAGCATCCAAGCTTGCACTTTTAATGTCCATGTGTCCCAGGGCTCAGTCCTAGAACCCCTTCTCCTTCCTGTCCATCATCACTCTTTGGTGATATCACCGATGCCCACAATTTTAAATACCATTCATATGATCCCAAATTTATATCCTCAGTTGAGGTCTCTCTCGTGTGCTTCCAACTCCTTCGCCACTGTTTGCTCATCATCTTCACGGAACATTTTCGGAGTGATCTCCTGATTCTGCCGCTCACTGCAATCAGTTCCTCCCACATCCTTCCCATCTCAGTTAATGGCACCTCCACTCTTCAAAATCTACCCCACAGCACCTCCCCACTTCATGCAATGTAAGTGCTCACAATGGCCTGATCACCCCTTATGCCTCAGCAACTTCCTGCCTCCACTCCCATCCCACCCTGTTCTCCAGACAGGCCGGCCTCCCTGCTGCTCCTTGAACACTCCACGTGGCCTCCGACCTCAGGGTCTTCCCATGGAACCCCACCCTCTGCACACCTTTATAGATCTCTCCTTCACCCTCTTCAAGTCTTTGCCCAGATGTCATCTGCTCAGGGAAGCTTTCCTGAACACACTAAATTGCACTGTCCACTCTCCGTCCCTACTTAATCTGATCCTTGGCACCAGTCACTTCTATATACGATGTCACTTAATTATTTATTCCCAGTACCCCGCCCCCCCACTGAAATGTAAAGTTCCAGAAAGCAGAGACTTTTCTGTTTTGTTCACCATTGTCTCCTTGGGGTCTAGAATAGTGCCTGCCACATAGTGGGCACTCAGAAAGTTTTTTTTTTTTTAAGATTTTATTTATTTATTTGAGAGAGAGAGAATGAGAGAGAGCACATGAGAGAGGGGAGGGTCAAAGGGAGAAGCAGACTCCCTGCCAAGCAGGGAGCCTGATGCGGGACTCGATCCAGGGACTCCAGGGTCATGACCTGAGCCGAAGGCAGTCGCTTAACCAACTGAGCCACCCAGGCGCCCACTCAGAAAGTATTTGTTGACTGAACAATGAAGCACTGGAGAGAGCATTCAGAAGTGGGTCTAAGTTGTTCCAAAAGCACGTTCTTGCCACCACACCACACTGCACCGTTCTGCATGATCCAACTCATTTAAGACAGATGTAGTGCCACAGGGAGACCAAAAGCAACTTTTGACCTTGCACAAGGCTACACAGAGTAGCCAGCCAGGGTCTATACGTCAGAAGTGATTTCAGCCAGTATTTGTTCACTGAGCCAAAAGAATTTCTCAGGACACTTTTTGGGCAAAACTCTGGCCTCCAGCCACCTTGTGACAGGAAGTGATGGTGAAGGGGCTTCTGGGGCCCCTCTCGAGGGACGCAGGTGAGAGATTCTGACTTGCTCGGTGATTTACAAGGCTTTATGTGGTTGTTTAGGCTCATTGCTAAGGCGGAGAAACCCGAGCTACCCACTTGTACAATAGTCTTCACACCTCCTCATAAAACAGTCCCGGGGGGCACCTGGGTGGCTCAGTCGTTAAGCGCCTGCCTTAGGCTTGGGTCAAGATCCCAGGGTCCTGGGATTGAGCCCCACATTGGGCTCCCTGCTTGGCGGGGAGCCTGCTTCTCCCTCTGCTTCCTGTTCCCCCTACTTGTGCTCTCTCTCTCAAATAAATAAATAAAATCCTAAAACAAAAAACCAAACCAAGCCAACGAACAAAAAACCAGGCCCAGGCCTGCATGTCTGCTCAGGCCTTGACAACTTATCAAGGTATCTATATATTCTGATGCTATTCAGAATTTGTTTTTAAAGGAAAGCTGGGGACATGAAATTTGGCCACATTTAAGGAGAACAACATGTAAGTGGGTCCTTCTTCATTCTTAAAGGGGTGTTTTAAAAGCCGGAGCCAGCATGAGGCAGGGGAAGAACCTCCGATATTGGAATTAGAAATCTGAGGCCAGGAGCTCAGGCAGTAGAGCATGTGACTCTTGGTCTCAGGGTCCTGAATTTAAGCCCCAAGTTGGACTTGGAGCCTACTAAAAAAAGAGAGAGGGCACCTGGGTGGCTCAGTTGGTTAAGCGACTGCCTTCGGCTCAGGTCATGATCCTGGAGTCCCGGGATCGAGTCCCGCATCGGGCTCCCTGCTCGGCGGGGGGTCTGCTTCGTCCTCTGACCCTATCCCCTCTCATGTGTTCTCTCTCTCATTCTCTCTCTCTCAAATAAATAAATAAAATCTTAAAAAAAAAAGAGAGAGAGAGAGAGAGAAAATCTGTGGCCAGGTTAGTCTTGACTAAGTAGTTATATGGGCTTGAGCAAATTACTGATTCCATCTAAATTTCATTTCCCACTACACAATGAAGAACACTGGATTCATTAGCTCTGGTAAGCTGGTGTGCTTTGGGTGGAATTCAGTCTATACCTGGTTTGTTTTGGACCTCAGTCATTTTTATTTATTTATTTTTTATTTTTTGGATCTCAGTCATTTTAAAAATGGAATCTGAATACATCTAGATGGGACTCGAGGTCTTCCTTTTACTCCAGCCTGCATCCCGCCCCCCTGGTGGCTTACACCTGGTCAGAGTCACATATCTGTGTTACCTTCCTGGCCTTCAAGGCAGCTGAGTTCCCCTTCTAGTGACAAAAATCTAATGATTTTTTTTTTAAAGATTTTATTTATTTATTTGACAGAGAGAGAGACAGCTAGAGAGGGAATACAAGCAGGGGGAGTGGGAGAGGGAGAAGCAGGCTCCCCACTGAGCAGGGAGCCCGATGTGGAGCTCGATCCCAGGACCCTGGAATCATGACCTGAGCCAAAGGCAGGTGCTTAACGACTGAGCCACCCAGGTGCCCCAAATCTAATGATTCTAAGAAATAGAATTCTTCCCATAAATAATGGTACCCAATGGGTGATGGTGGGAGAGGAGAGCAATAGTTTTTGAATTTGAAAATTAAGAAACAGGGTTTATATGACCCATAGGATCCAAATAAACTCATTCTGTTATACTTTAAGCTATATTAATTTCATTGCATTCATTCCTTAAAGATCAGACATGATTCTCACAAAGTCTCTGCACTCAATAGGTACTTTTCCACAATGTAAAAGAGATCCAAGGAACTTCCTGCAATACGGACCTGAGCTGATGTAGATATGACCCCTCCCACAACATGTACAAGTGTCATTCCCTTCTTAGATGCCAGAGATAGAAGTGTGGAGGTATCTCAAGGGAGTTTTTGGACACAGACATAGATTTAGAGGTAGGAGACAAGGCTGGGGTTCTGTGCCAAGCAAGCATGCTAGATGGAGCCTTCTGTTCTATCTTCAAGAGCTTCAAAGAGGAGCCCTTCTGTTTAAATTATTAAGGCAATGCAAGGAGAAATAGAAGACATTAAAAAAAAAAAAAAAGAACAGTATGTTTGCAACAGGCATGTTTGAAAAAGAACAGAGCTTTGCTTGCCTTAAACAACCTCCTCTACTACACGCATACTCACACTTCTCTGAGCCAGTACAAGAAGAGAGGAGTCTATTTTTATAGCCACTAAATCATATATTGATCATTCCAATCTTGAGGTTTCAAATCTCCACGTTTATTGACCACCCGCTTCATGGTAGGCATGGAGAGTCCCTGCCCTCGAGGTCTTTCATGACCACCTGGTCTTGGAAAGTCACGTGGCCAGGCTGGCCCCTCTGTGCCCTCCCTAATACAAGCCAGAGGCCCAAAGGGGTGCTCCCAGGACTGAGAATCACCCTCATGGTGAGAAAGACTGACAACACTTTCCACTTGCAATCCAGTGCACCTGTGGCAAGGTCCAAATGGAAACATTATCATCTTATTTAGTGAAAGAATTTTTTTTTAAAAAAAGAGATTCTTAGTATCAAAACTGTTTTATTGGTAACAGAGGAAGGGATTTCAGGAAGGTATTCTTAGTATAATGATTCTCAATGAGTATACATTAAATTATAACTCAGTGTTTGCGCTACCCTCTCTCTGCTGTGTTATACCAAGATATTCTGACATTTGGGATAAAAAGACGTTTGGCAGGAACCAAGGTATTTATAATGGGAAAAACAGAACATTTTCTTTTCACGAAGGATAAAACTTCATCACATATTCTCCAAATCAGATTTTCTGACATGTGCCCTTTCATTGGATTTCAGTTCTTTTTTAAGGCAGGGGGAGGTTAAGGATGAGGGTGGATATACCTTTTTGTTCTATTCTTAGCAAAGATGACGGTCCCCTTGGAATGAATAGCTTTTGTACTTCAAACACATTTAAGACTATTGTCCCTCACAAGAATAGCACATTTAATAATATGATCTTGGAAGTTCACCTCTCCAAGGGTTCTGCTTTTTGAGTGGAGACCTGATATTCCCAGCAGCCCAGGATTCCTCTGTCCTCCTGGGGAAAAGTAAGGGAAAAGGGGTGGTTCCTATAGCCAGGAAAGCTCAGAGTCTTCTGGGAAAGCACTGCACAGATATCCAGGAATCCAGAATAAAGCTGTTTTATTCATTTTAACTGCATCTGTGACCAATGCCAACTGTCCCAGTCCGGTTAGAGGCCTGGAAGGCATGGGTCAGAGGGTTGAAGTCTGTTCCTTTGGCTGGCCCCGCTTTTCTTTTTCAAGCAGGGGACAGAGTGATCTTGATTTTGAGAACCACTAATGGTATGATCATTTTTATTTTTTGATGTGTACAGGTTACATATATTATTCTGTATGAGTTCCTGAAGTCGATGTTATTTTTCTGACCCAGTTAAGACAACTGCACTTCACATCACTCATTCTAACATTTAACACGTGGAAAACATATCATTGCTATCTTTTATGAAGCAAATGAACACTAACTTCCATTCCCCAACCCACAACTCTGCCCTCACTTTGTTCTCTCACTCAGCTCAACTTTGTCCTGTCACTGTTTGGAATGGTAGTTAGGCTTGGTGAAAACATTCCTCTCTCCAACTCACAAAGCATTAAAATAGAAGTTTCCTTTGCTCCTTGGGGCCATTCTCAAAGGGAAACTTTTTAAATAGTCCTTCTACAGAAGTCACCAAAAAAAACAGAGAACAGGAAATTAAATGAATTAGCCAGAGTCTGCATATGATTCTAATTTTGTTCTTCCAGCTAATGAAGATAATATACCCTGAATATAACGCAACACTATAAAACAATAAAGTAACAGCCATGGTCACATTTCTGTCTGTAATTTAGTATCAGGATTTATACTGTAAATATTCTTTTTTCCTCTCAACACTTGGGGGAAATGACACTTTTTTTTCCTCTTAAAGAAACTAGGAATTTGTATTTTTTCTATCACTGGAACGACCTTTTAAAAACTTTATTGTGACCTTGTTGAATAGATTATAAGTGTCTCTGATTCTCAGAATAAAATGTGCAAAATACCAAGAGCAAACAGAAATCTGTTTGACCAAATCATATTTATCCAAATGCCGCTGTTGGATCCAAACCCACTGTGCTTGTCAAACCTATAGGGCACATGCACATACACGAAAAACAAAATCCCCAAATCCCTCACACATCTCAATTGGAAGAATTGTGATTTATGGTAAAAGTAAGCTTCCCCCACAAAATAAGCCATAATCAAACCAGCATCTCAGGGAAAGCTAACTCAGCAACTCCGAGACCTCTGTTCCCAAGTGCAACTCAGGGACCTTGGAGGACACCACAGGTTCCACCACGGGATTGGGGCCCTTTATTTTATTTTAATTTAATTTAATTTTATTTTATTTTTAAAAGATTGTATTTATTTCTTAACAGAGAGAGAGAAGTGAGAGAGGGAACACAAGTAGAGAGAGTGGGAGAGGGAGAAGCAGGCTTCCTGCTGAGCAGGGAGCCCGATGTGGGGCTTGATCCCAGGATCCTGGGATCATGACCTGAGCCAAAGGCAGACGCTTAACGACTGAGTGACCCAGGCGTCCTTTTTTTTTTTTTTTTTTAAAGATTTTATTTATTTATTTACTTGACAGAGAGAGACAGCGAGAGAGGGAACACAAGCGGGGGGGGTGGGAGAGGGAGAAGCAGGCTTCCCGCTGAGTAGGGAGCCCGATGCGGGGCTCGATCCCAGGACCCCAGGATCATGACCTGAGCCGAAGGCAGCCGCTTAATGACTGAGCCACCCAGGCGCCCGATTGGGGCCCTTCAGAGACTGGTGTCTCTGTCCACATTAGGAATCCTTCCTTCAACTGCAGAAGCCCACAACAGTCTTCCCCATGCCTTTTCAAGTAGGCCCACTTATTACTTTCTGTTTATAGGCTGAGAGAAGCCTAGCATCAGCCTGGAGTCAGCAGACACATCCCTGCCTCCTGGTCATGAGCTATGCATGAACGCAGAGCTAGGGGTGCACAGACAACCAGGTTTTGCTATTACTTAAGACACACATTAGGAAGGCTCCCTGAATGCACTGTCTTCCATTCCAAAAGTTTTCCCTGAAGGGAGTCAAATCAGTGTTGCCCTAGTATGGCTAGCCAGAATTAAACATGACCAGCTTCATTAAGGAGTTTCTAAAAGAGACGCTAACTTGGTTTTGCCAACTATGGTCACTAGATCCTTGACTACAACTGTTTGTTGGAGTCTACCCAGTCTAGTTTTTTTTCCAATAAGGAGATGTTCTTTTAACTCAGGACTTAATGACTAAAATAATTGAGACTGAGTTTGCCTACCAGTTGGAAGGAGAAATGTTCAGAGTTTTTCTAAACCATTAAAATAGGTCATGTGGTGGAATGCTATGTGGCAATGAAGAATCATATTTTAGAAGAGTTATTTGTTGACCTACAAAGATGTTTATGCTATGTTATTGAGTACAATATACAACAGGAGTAAAGAATGATCCAATGTATAAAAAATAAATTACTTACATTCCGTAGCTCAGACCTCTTTTTAGCACCTTCCAGTTTCTACACTCTTTGGCTCCTCTGACTCTTCTCTCTCCCAGCCTGGGGAACCTTCGTTTAATCTGGATGGGGGGGAAGGTCAGGAAAAACAACTTATTATTCCTTTTTTTTTTTTTTTAAGATTTTATTCATTTATTTGACAGAGAGAGAGAGAGAGATCACAAGTAGGCAGGCAGGCCAGCAGAGGGAGAGGGAGAAGCAGGCTTCCCACTGAGCAGAGAGCCCGATGCAGGGCTCGATCCCAGGACCCTGGGATGATGGCTGAGCCGAAGGCAGATGCTTAACGACTGAGCTACCCAGGCGCCCCAACTTATTATTCCTGAGCATTAGTCTTCCAGATGTTTCATTCATGGTGTAAAAACACAATTCTCAAACTGTAAATCAAACAAACAAACAAACAAAACCATAGTTCCCATACATACAGAGGGCAAATTCATGCCAAGGTTTGTTAACTCATTAATGAAGGAGCTAGCACCAAGACAAAAGCTGGCATGAAGAAAATTTGAGAAACAGAGATTACACAGTGTGAAAGGAATACTGAAATAGGATTATTAAATAGATATTTAAAAAACTAATGCTCTGATAAATGTTGGGTTTATCTTCTCTATCTTCCAGCTACCCACCCCTATCCCCCATTTAAGGATACCATCACACCTTATCATTTTTCTACCAGTTAATCTTTAACTTACCAGGGCCATACAATGTCTGGGCCGCAACCAAATGGACATTCCCTGAGTGAGTCAGATAACCAGACTTTTTAGAAAAGTCACACAGGCATCATTTTTGTCTTATTTCCAAGTTTTAGTTTTTCCTTCATGATGACATAAACTAGATCCCTTGGCATTTAGACTTTAGAAATGTCAAAACTAAGATTTGATTCTTGTTTTCACCTCTTCTGCCATGATAACCCTTCCTTCCTAGACCTAGGAATGAATAATCTTAAACTGGTGCTAAAGAGAGCTAAGAACGGGGCGCCTGGGTGGCTCAGTTGGTTAAGCGACTGCCTTCGGCTCAGGTCATGATCCTGGAGTCCTGGGATCGAGTCCCGCATCAGGCTCCCTGCTCAGTGGAGAGTCTGCTTCTCCCTCTGACCCTTCCCCCTCTCATGCTCTCTCTCTCTCTCAAACAAATAAAAAGAATCTTAAAAAAAAGAGAGAGAGCTAAGAACCAAACCTAAAATCTCAGGAACAAGCAGTACTAGCTTCTTCTGGAACTGGGGCTATTAATGGGTTGACAGGCACAGTGAACACCTAAAGCAGAGGGATTGAGTGACTGTATAGTTTCTGAATGCTGAATGTAGACGCTTCCAGCTCTTCCCTCTCTCAGTCCCACAATGATGACACTCAGTCCTGTGGACTCTTGGAAGAAGATAGGAAGAAAACTCTGCTTTATCTGCCCCGTCCTAAGCGGGGGCGGGGGGGGGGTCTTTCCCAATAAATGGCCTCCTCACATCACCCTGTAATGAAGCTTAGTGCTGCCAAGCCCAACCTACGTATTCAGAGCTTTCAAACAGCTTTTAGCCCCCAACCCTTAATCGTGAACAGTCAAAGAATACCAGACATTTGAGAAGAGTCTCTACTTTGGAAGAGAGAGATAAACAAAGAAAAAGCAACTTGGAGGAAAGAGGAAGACTACTTATGAAAAAAGAAATCCTCACAAGAACTATGTTGGAGAGCTAAGATACTGTGTCCATGAAAAAGAATGGAGTGTTATGTGCTTTTTCCTCTCTTATATACGAAGAAATATTCAGTGAACAAAAGGCCTCCTGGAATTAAGATTGTAATACCAAAGTGAAGAAGGGATGGAAGATGCAGTTGAACTCTGGTCTTAGACAGTAAAGCAAGAGTACAAAGAAAATAGAAAATTAAGAGGATTTGTCTAAAAGGCAAGTAACAAAAATTCAAATAACAGGTCCAAACACCAAATAACAGAAATTCCAGAAAGAGAAAACAGAGAAAATGGAAGGAGGAAATTGCCAATGAAATAATTCAAGAAAATTTCCGAGACCAAAGCATAAGATTTTCCAGATTGGAAGGGCCTGCCGTGTGCCAGCACTAGAAGCCAGAAGGTAATAAGCAACACCTTTCAAACTCTGAACCTGGAGTTTTCAATCTATCCACGCTATCATCCAATGTGGGCGCAGACTAATGATATTTTTACACCGTCAATGTCTCAAAACATTTACCTTCCATGCATCTTTTTTTTCCAGAATCTACTGCAGGACATGCTATACCAAAAGGAAAGGATTAAACTCAGAAAGGGGAAGACTAAAGGAAGATAAAAAGATAAAGGAAATCGGAGCTCCAACACAGGAGAAAAATAGCAAGTCTCCAGGATGATGGCAAAGTGAGATTCCAGGAAGACAATTCTGTATCACAGGCCGAGTACCCCCAGCCCAGAGTGCAGCAGTGGGAGGCTGTGACTGCTGTCCAGGCCATCCCGTCACATCCTCCGAAGAAGGGACCACAGTAAGCAGGAAGACAGGAGACTGAGGAAGCAGGGAATAGAATCATGAGGGCAAAAGGAATTCCCAGGATTCCCAGAGGGAAGGTTAAGATGACAGCTGAGCAGGGGCCTCAAGAGAAATAGTTGACATTTAAACTTTTTATTTTTTTTTCATTTTATTTTCATTAAAAAAATTCAGAAAAAATGTGGAAGGTTGTAAAATAAGGATATTAACTGTCTTTCTCTGAGTGGCAAGATAATTGATAACTAACTTCTTTGCTTCTATATTTTTTCTGGATTTTGGAGAGGGGATATAAGGTGTTTATGCAATAAAAAGACCTTTTTTTACCCTACAAAACTTTAAAAAAATTTTTAAATGTAAAATTCAGCAGGTTTTAGTATATTTACAAGGTTGGACAACTATCATCACTGTCTCATTCCAGAATATTTACATCTCTCCAGAAAGAAACCTTTACCCCTCCTTGGTAGTCACTCCTGACTCCTCCCCCCAAACTACTAATCCTCTTTTTGTCTCTATAGATTTTTCTATTCTGGATATTTCCTATCGATGAAATGATATAACATATGGTTTTTTGTGTCTGCCTTCTTTCACTTGGCATAGTACTTTCAAGATTTCATCCATTTTCATCCATTCAGTGAGCACTGGCACTTCCCTTTATTAATGAATAATATCCCATTGCATGGATATACCATATTTTATCAATTCATCAGTTGATGGATATTTGGGTTGTTTCTACGTTTGGCTATGATGAATAATGCTGCTATAAACATTTGTGTCAAAGTTTTTATATGGACATACGAATTTCAGTTCTCTTGGGTAAATACTTAGCAAATTTGCTAGGCCATATGGACCTCTATGTTGCACTTTTTTATTTTTTAAGATTTTATTTATTTGAGAGAGAGAGTGCACGTGCACGAGTGGGGGGAGAGGGGAGAGAGAGGGAGAAACAGACTCCATGCTGAGCCAGGCTCTATCCCAGGACCCGAAGATCATGACCTGAGCTGAAGGCAGATGCTTAATCAACTGAGCCAACTAACTGCCCCTCTATGTTGCACTTTTAAAGGAACTGTCAAACTGTTTCCCAAAGTAGCTGCACTATTTCACATTCCCACCGACAATGTTTGAGGGTTCTATTTTCTCCACATTCTTGTCTACACTTGCTATTGTCTGTCTTTTTAATTATAGCCATCCTAATGGATGAGAAGTAGTATTTAATTGGCTTCTGATATGCAATTTCCTAAAAACTAATGATGTTGAGCATCTTCTCATGAGCTTCTTGGCCATATGTATATATTCTTGGAGAAATGTCTATTCAAATCATATTCCATTTTTAAATTGGATTATTTGTGTTTTTGTTATTTGGTTTTAAAAGTACAGTGTGGGGAACTTGGGTGGCTTAGTCAGTTAAGCGTCTGCCTTCAGCTCATGTCATGATTCCAGGATCCTGGGATCGAGTCCCATGTTGGGCTCCCTGCTTAGCGGGGAGCCTGCTTCTCCCTCTGCCTGTCGCTCCCCCTATTGTGCTCTCTCTCTCTATCTGATAAATAAATAAATAAAATCTTTAAATGTACAGTGTGATTTTGAGGTTAAGTTCAATTACCTGTTTTTATGAAGATGTGGTAAAATTCTTAGCTATGTGGTTAAGGAAATACGAACTATTCTTATTTAGGCTTTTGCTATTCTGTATCATTAACTGATCCTTTTTGTTCTCTTTCTGGTTTTGTGTGTGTGTGTGTGTGTGTGTGTGCGCACGCGTGCACACGGCGCTGTGTTAAATGGGATTGAAATGACAGCTTTTTAAAATATCAGAATCTTTAACATTACGGAGAACTGTCTCTTATCTGTCTAAAATCTCTAAAAGTTTTCATTTTTAAAAACCCCAAAATGAAATTAGCTATTGTTTCTGATTATGAAATAAGTCTGTATTCATGGTTAAAAAAAAATTCAGGGACTTCCGATTTTCATTTCTGCATGTTAGAAGCTTGGAAGTCACGGCTCTGTCCTAACAACAAGTAAAAACCTGAGCAGATGGGGGCGTCTGGGTGGCTCAGTTGGTTAAGCGACTGCCTTCGGCTCAGGTCATGATCCTGGAGTTCCTAGATTGAGTCCCGCATCGGGCTCCCAAGGAACCTGCTTCTCCCTCTGACCCTCCCCCCTCTCATGTGCTCTCTCTCTCTCTCTCGTTCTCTCTGTCTCAAAAAAAAAAAAAAAAAAAAAAAAAACCTGAGCAGATGGAAAAATCAGTAACTCTTCTAGGATCTGGAAGGAAAGAGAGGGCACATGGCAAAGTGCTGCCCCCAAGATCAGAGAGAGCAAAAACAGGGAGTTATATCTTACTCCAGCAGAATCTCATAAATAGAAACCACTAGGAAATTGGTCCTAGGATAGGAAAACTTAAACTATTATTGACAAATTGCTGAAAGCTCAGTGTGGACAACTATGAGAGTTAAAAACTCCAGGGGGACCCAGTCATGGGGGTTCTCCACAATTTTGTGAAATTTACCTCTAGGTGCTTGACCAGATTCTCACAGTAAATATTAGAGAAAAATCTTGTGCTTCTAGCAGGGGGAGGGGAGAAGGAACTATTTGGAAATACACCAGAGTCCTCTGTTCTTTTCCTAAGATCTGCCCTTAGGAGAAACTAATCAACCAGTGCCTAAGCTGCTGGGATATAATCAGAGCCTAACTGACCTGGGGGAAGGGAAATATCCAACTCCAGCCCACTCTAACCATCCTGTCCCACCTAAGGAGAAAAAACCCTAAGAAACACATGTGAAGTTCCCAGTCCAAAGGCAGACCCACTAAAAGACTGAGACCTAATCCTAGGACCATACAATGCTTCACTGCTTCCCGTCCCCACACCTTACCACATTAGGAAAGCCTATTTAGAGCACTGCCACACAGTACACCATGCCCAGTTATCAAGAAAAAAATTACAAGGCATACTAAAAAGCAAAAAGTAGAATTTGAAGAGACAAAACAACTGTCAGAAGCAGACATGGCAGAGACCTTGGGACTATCAGATCAGGAATTTAAAATAACTACACTTAACATCCTACGGTCTCCAATGAATAGAGAGCACGCATGAACAGATGGGCAATGTAAACAGAGAGAGAGAGAGAAATCCTAATAAAGACCCATAAAGTTATGCTAGATATCAAAAACAGTGTAAGAGAAATGAATGCTTCTGATGGACTTATTAGAATAGTAAATGGACAAGCCTGAGGAAAGAATTTCTGAACTTAGGGATATCTCAATAGTTTTGGAAAACTCCAAAACTGAAAAGTGAAGAGAACCAAAACTGAACAAAACAGAATAGAATATCCAAGAACAACTAGAAGAAAGCATAACATATGCATAATGGGAACACCACAGGGAGAAGAAGGAGAGAAAAGAACAGAAAAAAACCTTTGAAACAATAATAATTGAGAATTTTCCCAAATTAACATCAGACACCAAACCATAGATTGTGGAAGCTCAGAAAACACCAAGCAGCATAAATACAATAAACCAAAACCAAACAAAAACAAGGCAAAAAAACTACACCTAGGAATATCATTTTCAAACTGCAGAAAATCAAATATAAAGAAAAAAGTCATCCAAGAAGCTAGAGGGAAGAAAAAAACCCATCTTACTTTTAGAGGACTTCATGAAGGCAAGAAGAGAGTGGAGCCAAGTATTTAAAATATTAAGAGAGGGGAACCTGGCTGGCTCAGTTGGTTAAGCATCTGACTCTTGATTTTAGCTCAGGTCATGATCTCGGGGTCACGAGATCAAGCCGTGCATCAGGCTCCATGCTCAGGGCAGAGTCCACTTGAAATTCTCTCCCTCTGCCTCCCTGCTCTGCCCATTGGCGCCTTCTCTCAAATAAATAAATAAATAAATAAATAAATAAATAAATAAATAAATAAATAAATAAATATCTTTAAAATATTGAGAGAAACCCACCCCCCCACTAATCTAGAATTTTGTACCTTGCAAAATTATCCTTCAAAAAGGAAGGAGAGGGGTGCCTGGGTGGCTCAGTCATTAAGCATCTGCGTTTGGATCAGGTCATGATCCCAGGGTCCTGGGATCGAGCCCCGCATTGGGCTCCCTGCTCAGTGGGAAACCTGTTTCTCCCTCTCCCACTCCCCCTGCTTGTCCTCCCTCTCTCGCTGTGTCTCTCTCTGTCAAATAAATAAAATCTTAAAAAAAAATGAAGGAGAAATACTTTCTCAGAAAAACAAAAACTGACAGAATCGTTGCCCGTAAACCTGCCTTGCAAGAAATGTTTTTTAGAGAGAAATGAGGTAAGTCAGAAACTTAGATCTACATAAAGAAAGGAAGAGCACTGAAGGAGGAATATGTGAAGGTGAAACAAAACTTTTACTTTCTTATTCTTAAATGATCTAACAGGTAACAGTTTATTCAAAGTAAGAGAAACAACATATTCAATTATGTATGCTTATGCATATGTCTTATGAACATGTGTATATAAGTGAAATGAATGACAGCAATAATACAGGGATGGGAGGGAGAAATTAGGAATATTTTGCCACTATAAGGTGTTTATACTACCCACAAAGCAGTGAAGTTTTATTTAAAATTGAATTTGGGTTAGCTGTAAATGTATATTGCAAACTGTAGAAGAGCCACTTAAAAAAGTAAAAAAGAAAAAAAAAGTATAACTGATATGCTAAGAAAGGAGAGAAAACTGAATCACATAAAATGCTCAATTAAAACCACAAAAGGGAGAAAAAGAGTGGAAGACAAAAACAGTAATAGAGAACATGGACAACAAAGGGAGAGCAGTACTGAATATGGTAGATATCAATCCAACTATATCAGTAATCACTTTGAATGTCAGGGGTCCAAATGCACCAATTAAAAGACAGAGACTGTCAGAGTGTATTAAAAAACAAGACCCAACTATATATTGTGTACAAGAAACCCACATTAAATACAACAACACATATAAATGAAAACAAATGGATGGAGGAAAATATACCATACTAACACTTCAGAATCTCAAAAGAAAGGAGTAGCTATATTAATTTCAGAAAGAGACAACTTCAAAGCAAGCAAATTATCAGGGATAAAGAAGGGCATCACATAATGATACAGGAGTAAGTTCTTTAAGAACACTTAATAATCTTTAACATGTGTGCATCTAATACCAAAGCATCAAACTACATGAGGCAAAAATTGATAGAACTGTAAAGAGAAACAGATGAAACCACTATCATAACTGAAGACTTCAACATTCCTGTAGCAGAAAAGGATAGATGAGCAGGCAGAGAATCGGTAAGGACATATTGAAATCAGTAACACCACCAATCAACTGGATATAATTGACATATTTGGACTACTTCATCCAACAACAGCAGAACACACATCCTTCTCAAGCTCACATGGAACATCTACCAAAACAAATTACATTTTGGGCCATAAAATACACTTTAACAAATTTAAAGAATGGAAATGATACAATGTCTGCTCTCAGGCCACAGTGGAATTAAACTAGAAATCAATAACAGAAAGATAACTGGAAAATCCCAGCATTATTAGACAGTAAACAACACACTTGTTTATGTGTCAAAGAAGAAATTTCAAGAGAAATTTTAAAATATTTTGAACTAAATGAAAATGAAAACAATTTATCAAATTTTGTGGGATGCAGCAAAAGCAGTGCTTAGAGAGGAATTTTTGGCTCTGAATGTGTATATTAAAAAAAAGAAAAATGTAAATTGATAATCAAAGTTTCCACCTTAGGAAATTAAAAAAGAAGAGCAAATTATATCCAAAATAAGCTGAAAAAAATAAAAATCAGAGCAGAAATCAATAAAATCAAAAACAGGAAATCAATAGAGAAAAATCAACAAAACCAAAGTAGTTCTTGGAAAAAAAATCACGAACTTTTTATTTAAATTCTAGTTAGTTAACATATAGTGTAATATTAGTTTCAGGAGTAGAATTTATGATTCATCACTTACATATAAAACCCAGTGCTCATCACAAGTGCCCTCTTTAATACCCATCACCCACTTGCCCATTCCCTCCCCACCTCCCTCCAGCAACCCTCAGTTTTTTCTCTATAGTTAAAAGTCTCTTATGGTTTGCCTTCCTCTCTCTTATCTTCTCTTCTCCTATGTTCATCTGTTTGTTTCTTTTCTTTTCTTTTTTTTTTTTTTACAATTTTATTTGCGAGAGAGAGAGATTGAGATAACGAGTGGGAGGAGGGGCAAAGGGAGAAGCAGACTCCCCACAGAGTGGGGAGCCCAACGTGGAACTTGATCCCAGGACCCTGGGATCATGACCTGACCCGAAGGCAGACACTCAACTGACTGAGCCACCCAGTCATCTATTTGTTCCTTAAATTCCACATATGAGTGAAATTATATGGTATTTGTCTTTCTCTGACTGATTTATTTCACATAGCATAACACACTCTAGCTCTATCCACATCATTACAAATGGCGACATTTCATTCTTTTTGATGGCTGAGTAATATTCCATTGTATATATATACCATATCTTCTTTATCCATTCATCCATTGATGGACATCTCAGCTCTTTCCAGAGTTTGGCTATTGTGGACATTGTTGCTATAAACATTGGGGTGCCCCTTCGAATCACTATGTTTGTCTCCTTTGGATAAATACCTAGTAGTGCAATTGCTGGGTCATAAGGTATTCTGTTTTTAATATTTTGAGGAGCCTCCATACTGTTTTCCAGAGTGGATGCACCAGTTTGCATTCCCACCAACAGTTTAAGAGGGTTCCCCTTTCTCTGCATCCTCCCCAACATCTGTTGTTTCCTGTGTTGTGAATTTTAGCCATTCTGACAGGTGTGAGGTGGTAAGTCATCATGGTTTTGATTTCGATTTCCCTAATGATGAGTGATGTTGAACAACTTTTTATGTGCCTATTAGCCATCTGGATGTCTTATTTAGAAAAATGTCTATTCATGTCTTCTGCCCATTTCTTAACTGGATTGTTTGTTTTTTGGGTGTTGAGTTTGAGAAGTTTTTTATAGACTTTGGATACTAACCCTTTATCAGATATGTCATTTGCAAATATCTTCTCCCATTCCGTAGGCTGCCTTTTAGTTTTGCTGATTATTTCCTTTGTTGTGCAGAAGGTTTTTATCTTGATGATAGCCAAATAGTTCATTTTTGCTTTTGTTTCCCTTGCCTCTGGCAATGTGTCCAGTAAGAAGTTGCTCAGCCAAGGTCAAAGAGGTTGCTGCCTGTGTTCTCTAGGATTTTGATGGTTTCCTGTCTCACCTTTAGGTCTTTCATCCATTATGAATTTATTTTTGTGTATGGTGTAAGAAAGTGGTCCAGTTTCATTCTTTTGCTTCTTGTTGTCCAGTTTCCCCAACACCATTTGTTGAAGACACATTCTTTTCCCCATTGGATATTCTTTCCTGCTTTGACAAAGACTAATTGACCATATCATTGTGGGATTATTTCTGGGTTTTCGATTCTGTTCTATTGATCTATGTGTCTATTTTTGTGTCAGTACCATATTGTTTTGATTACTACAGCTTTGTAATATAACTTGAAGTTTGGAATTGTGATGCCTCCAGGTTTGTTTTTCTTTTTCAAGGTTGCTTTGGCTATTCGGGGTCTTTTATGATTATATACAAATTTTAGAATTGTTTGTTCTACCTCTGTGAAAAATGCTGGTGGTATTTTGATAAGGATTACATTAAATGCATAGGTTTCTTTGGGTAGTATGGACATTTTAACAATGTCTGTTCTTGGGTGCCTGGGTGGCTCAGATAGTTAAGCATCTGCCTTTGGCTCAGGTCATGATCCCAGGGTCCTGGGATCGAGTTCCGCATTGGGCTCCCTGCTCCTTGGGGAGACTGTTTCTCCCTCTGCCTCTCTTTCTCTTTCTCTGTCTGTCTCTCATGAATAAATAAAATCTTTAAAAAAAAAAACGTGTGTTCTTCCAATCCACGAGCATCAGATGTGTTTCCATTTCTTTGTGTCATCTTCAGTTTTTTTCCAAAAGTGTTCTATAGTTTTCAGAGTACAGGTCTTTCACATCTTTGGTTAGATTTATTCCTAGGTATCTTATTGTTTTTGGTGCAATTGAAAATGGGATTGTTTTCTTAATTTTTGTCTCTGCTGCTTCATTATTGGTGTATAAAAATGCAACAGATTTCTGTACATTGATTTTGTATCCTGTGACTTTACTGAATTCATCATTCAGTTCTAGTAGTTTTTTTGTGGAGTCTTTAGGGTTTTCTGTATATAATATCGTGTCATCTGCAAATAGTGAATGTTTACTTATTTCTTGCCAATTTGGATGCCTTTTATTTCTTTTTGTTGTCTGATGGCTGTGGCTAGGACTTCCAGTACCATGTGGAATAAAAGTGGTGAGAGTGGACATCCTTATCTTGTTCCTGACCAGAGAGATAAAAGCTCTCAGTTTTTCCCCATTGAGGATGATATTAACTGTGGGTTTTTTTTTTAATTTAAATTAAATTAGCCAACATACAGTACATCATTAGTTTCAGATGTAGAGTTCATCACATCACGTGGGTTTTTCATAGATGGCCTTTATTATGGTGAGGTATGTTCCCTCTAAACATACATTATTGAGGGTTTTTATCATGAATGGATGTTGAACTTTGTCAAATGCTTTTCCTGCATCTATTGAAAAGATATGGTTCATATCCTTTCTTTTATTAATGTGATATAACACACTGATTGATTTGTGAATATTGAACCACCCTTGCAACCCAGGAATAAATCCCACTTGATTGTGGTGAGTGATTCTTTTAATGTACTGTTGGATTTGGCTTGCTAGTATTTTATTGAGAATTTTTGCATGTATGTTCATCAGGGATACTGACCTGTAGTTCTCTTTTTTTAGTGGTATCTTTATGGGGTTTTGACATCAGGGTAATGCTGGCCTCATAGAATAAATTTGGAAGTTTTCCTTCCTTTTTTATTTTTTGGAATAGCTTGAGAAGAATAGGTATTAACTCTTCTTTAAATGTTCGGTAGAATTCACCTGTGAAGTGGTCTGGTCTTGGACTTTTGTTTATTGGGAATTTTTTAAAAAGATTTTATTTATTTATTTATTTGACAGAGAGAGAGCACAAGTAGGCAGAGCAGCAGGCAGAGGGAGAGGGAGAAGCAGGCTCCCCACTGAACAGGGAGCCCAGTGTGGGGCTCGATCCCAGGACCCTGGGATCATGACCTGAGCCAAAGGCAGCTGCTTAACTGACTGAGCCACCCAGGCACCCCTGTTTACTGGGAATTTTTAAATTTAAAATTTTTAAATTTTTAAATTAAAATTTTACTGATTCAATTTCATTGTTGGTTATTGGTCTGTTCAAGTTTTCTATTTCTTGCTGTTTCTGTTTTGGTAATTTATACATTTCTAGGAATTTATCCATTTCTTTTAGGTTGTCCAATTTGTTGGCATATAATTTTTCATAATATTACCTTATAATTGTTTGTGTTTCTGTGGTGTTGGTTGTCATTTATCCTCTCTCATTTGTCATTTTATTAATTTGGGTCCCTTCTTTTTGTTAAGTCTGGTTGAGATTTATCAAATTTATTAATTTTTTCAAAGAACCAGCTGCTGGTTTCATTTATCTGTTTTATTGTTTTTTTAGTTTCTGTATCATTTATTTCTGCTCTAATATTTATTATTTCCTTCCTTCTGCTGGCTTTAGGCTTCCTTTGTTGTTATTTTTCTAGCTCCTTTAGGGTTAAGGTTAGGTTGTTTTCTGAGATGTTTCTTGCTTCTTTTTTTTTTTTTTTTAAGATTTTATTTATTTGAGAGAGAGAAAATGAGAGAGAGAGAACACATGAGAGGGGTTAGGGTCAGAGGGCAAAGCAGACTCCCTGCCGAGCAGGGAGCCCAATGCGAGACTCAATCCAGAGACTCCAGGATCATGACCTGAGCCGAAGGCAGTCGCTTAACCAACTGAGCCACCCAGGTGCCCCCCTCCATGTATTTTTTAAATTTCTTCTTTGATTTTCTGGTTGACCCATTCATCATTTAGTAGCATGTTGTTTAACCTCTATGTATTTGTGGCCTTTTCAGATTTTTTCTTGTGGTCAACTTCTAATTTCATTATGTTGTGGTCAAAAAAGTGCATGGTATGACTTCAGTCATTTTGTATTTGTTGAGGTCTGTTTTGTGGTCTAATATGTGATCTTTTCCAGAGAACGTTCCATGTGTACTTGAAAGAATGTGTATTCTGCTGTTTTAGAATGGAATGTTCTGAATATATCTGTTAAATCCATCTGGTCCACTGTGGCATTCAAAGCCATCATTTTCTTGGTTATTTTCTGTTTAGATGATCTGTGTAAGTGTGGTGTTAAAGTTGCCTACTATTATTGTATTATCAGTTAGTTGCTTTATGTTATTGTTTTATATATTTTGGGTGCATAAATATTTATAATTGTTTACCTTCTTGTTGGATTGTCCACTTTATCATTATATATTGCCTTCTTTATCTCCTGTTACAGTCTTTGTTTTAAAGTCTAATTTGTCTGTGGCACCTGGGTGGCTCAGTCAATTGGGTGGCTGACCCTTGATTTCTCAGGTCATGATACCAGGGTCCTAGGATCAAGCCCTGTGTTTGACTCATTGCTCAGTGGGGAGTCTGCTCGAGGATTCTCTTTCTCCCTCTCCCTCTGCCCCTCTATCCCCCGGCTCTCTCTCTCAAATAAATAAATCTTTTAAAAAATAAAGTCTAGGGGCACCTGGGTGGCTCAGTCGTTTGAGCATCTGCCTTAGGCTCGGTTCATGATTTCAGGGTCCTGGGATCGAGCCCCACATCAGGCTCCCTGCTCAGCGGGGAGTCTGCTTCTCCCTCTGCCTTTGCTGCTCCCCCTGCTTGTGCTCTAATAGGTGAATAAAATCTTTAAAAAAAATAAAGTCTAGTTTGTCTAATATAAGTATTGCCATTCTGGCTTTCTTTTGCCATCCATTTGCATAATAAATGTTTCTCCAACCCCTCACTTTCAATCTGCAGGTGTCTTTAGGTCTAAAATGAGTCTCCTGTAGGCAGCATATAATCTTTTTTTATCTACTCTGTCACCCTATATATTTGATTGGAGCATTGAGTCCATTTACATTCAAAGTAATTATTGATAGATATGTATTTATCGACTTTTGTTACTTGTTTTGTGGTTGTTTCTGGAGATTTTCTCTTATCCTTTTTTTGCCTTTCTCTCTTTCATGTGTTTCTGATTTTCTTTAGTGATATATTTGGATTTCTCTTTATTCTTTGCATGTCTATTAGTGATTTTTGATATATTAGGTTTGTATATAACTTCTGCAAATAGCAGAAGTTGATGGACATTCAAGTTTGAACTCATTCTTTTCTACTCTCCTCCCCACATTTTAGGTAGTTATTTTATTTTGATATCCTTTTTGTGTGTGTGAGTTCCTTTACTGATTTTTACAGAAATATTCATTTTTATTGCTTTTGTGTTTTTTTGCCTTTATCCTGTCACTTTTGGTCTCTTCTTTCCACTCAAAGAGTCCCCTTTAATATTTCTTGCAGGGCTGGTTTTTTGGCCATGAACCCCTTCAGTTTTTGTTTGTCTGGGAAACTGTTTATCTCTCCTTCTATTCTGAATGATAGCTTTGCTGGATAGAATATTCTTGGCTGTAGATTTTTCCCATTCAGCACTTTGACTATATCATGCCACTCTCTTCTGGCCTGCCAAGTTTCTGTTGAAAAATCTCCAGCTAGCCTCATGGGTTTCCCCTTGTAAGTTAATGACTTGTTTTGTCTTGCTGCTTTTAAGATTTTTTTATTTATCAGTATATTTTGCAAGCTTAATTACAATATGTCTTGGTGTTGGCCTGATTTCACTGATTTTGATGGAAGTTCTCTGTGCTTCCTGGATCTGGATGTCTGTTTCCTTCCCCAGATTAGGGAAGTTTTCAGCTATTATTTCTTCAAGTAAATTTTCTTCCCTCTTTTCTCACTCTTCTTCTTCAGGGACTCTTATGATATAAATGATATTACATTTGATGGAGTCACAGAGTTCTCTAAGTCTATTCTCCTGTTGCATAATTCTGTCTCTCTTTTGTTCAGCTTCATTGCTTTCCATTACTTTGTCTTCTAAGTCATTAATTCATTCTTCTGCTTCTTCCAGCCTGCTATTCATTGCATCAAGTGTCTTTCTCATCTCATTTATTGCACTCTTTATTTCTGATTCTTTTTTAACTCTTTTATCTCTGTGGTAAGGGTCTCACTGATGTCTTCTTTTCTCAAGTACAGTGAGTATCCTTATGATCATTGCTTTAAATTCTCCATCAGGCATGTTACTTATATCTGTTTGCTTTAATCTGTGGCTGTGGCCTTATGTTGTTCTTTCATTTGGGATAAATTCCCATATCTTTGTATTTTGCCTAAGTCTCTGCTTTCTGTGTTAGAAAAGCCAGTTATGTTCCTGGTCCTGAAAGTAATGGCTTTATGAAGAAGAGGTCATACAGTGTCCAGGGACTAGTGCTTCAGTGAGTGTCTCCAGTATGTGCTGTGTATGCTCTGCTGTTGTGTTCTGGCCTTTCCATCCTTCAGGCCAGTCCTCTGCAGAGGTTCGCCTTGCCTGCTGTGGGAAGTGTTTGTTCCCTGGCCTGAATGTAGCAAATTTCAGCTAGGTGTGCTCTGGTCTGCTTGTGAAATGAGACCTGTCACCACCTCCACCAACTGAGGCCCTGCAAGACTCTCTGGTCAGGAGATGTGGCGTGGGCACGGGTTTGTGCTGGTCTTCTGGGGGAAGGGTCCACAGCACAGGGACTGAGGTAAGTGTGACTGAAAAGGGCAGTTCCAATGGAGCGCAAGGGCTTGGTGTGTTAGGCAGCCAGTGTGGGTGCTTTGCTGCTTCCCATGAGTGGCTTTGTGTTAATGCTGAGAGGTGAGGGAGAGAAATGGTGCAGGCCAGCTCCTTTGTTCCTGGAGAGGTAGTCTCCATGAATGCTGCCTCTCAGGGACATGCTCCAAGAAGAGGGAATAATCTCCCCCATTGGGTACTCCAAGCACTATTCAGATCACTGTTTCCATGCCATCTGTCCCCAAGTTGTTGCCTGCCTTCTCTTCAGGTGTAGGGCAGTGCCCTCAGGGGATCTATCCCAGCCAAGCCTGCTGACATTTACAACTCCAGGCTTTAAGCCCAGCTGGCTACAAGAACTCAAAAAATTCAGCCCCTCTCTTTTTCCAAGCCAATGGCTTTGGGGAAACATTCTCCTTTGTGCATTCCCATGTGCTCCTCTGTCTCTGTCTCTGTCTCTCTCTCTTCTCCACAACAATGGCTTCCTCCCCCCTGCAGCAGCCATGATCTATTTCTCTCTTAAACCATGTCTCTGTACTTCCTATACCTTCTTCAGTGTGGCCTCTTCTCTCCCTTTAGTTGTACAGTTTGTTCTATCAGGCTTCAGGTAGATTTCTGGGGTATTTAGGATGATCTGATAATTATCTAGTTGTGTTTATGAGACAAGGGGAGCCTAGGGTACTCTTACTCTGCTGCCATTTTCCTGCTTCCTCTATTTTACATATTGCTAAATTTTGCTTGTCTATATTCCTTGCTTTGCCATTTTTTCCTAAGGGATGTTATTCTTTTCTTTTTATTAGAATTTTTGCATGTTAGGAATATTGATTCTTTGTCTTACATAATGCAAAATGATCTCATTTAAATATGGTTTTCATGAAGTTTTTCTATAACTTTAATTTTTCCTCTTCCTAGTAGATTTGTATAATTCTGGAATATTCAGGGGAGGCTCTGTAAAATGCCTGTTGCTTTTTACCCTACACATATTTTCTTTACGTGTATAGTGTTGTGTTCTACATCTATGAGTTTGTTTACATCCTGAGGTGCCTCTCAATGATGAGAAGGAATTATGGACTTTAACATTTTGGTGAAAAGAGAACCACTTCCAGTTTTATAACTATCTGAAAAAAATTTCTATTCCCCACCTATGTTCAAAGCTCTACCCTCTAATCAAATGATTAGACTTTCTGGCATAGCCAGCCTCCATCCTCAGTTATCTTGTTAGTACAAATTCAATTATGGTCTTAGGGACCCACCATGAATAATAAAGACATTTCTATCCTTGGGGAAATTCCAAGGATTTAGAGGCTACCTCTTACTAACTAAGGAGAAAGCCCAGCCACTTTTTTTTTTTAATACAACAATGGTGATGATGACAATGACATAGTTTCTAGTGTACTCCACTCCTCCCACTTCAGAAACAAAATGGCCTAACTCAGGTTAACACCTATCTTTTATATGAATGCTTAAGAAGTAGATCTCGGGGCGCCTGGGTGGCTCAGTTGGTTAAGCAACTGCCTTCAGCTCAGGTCATGATCCTGGAGTCCCAGGATCGAGTCCCGCATCGGGCTCCCTGCTCGGCAGGGGGTCTGCTTCTCCCTCTGACCCTCCTCCTCCCTCTCATGCTCTCTGTCTCTCATTCTCTCTCTCTCAAATAAATAAATAAAATCTTTAAAAAAAAAAAAAAAAAGAAGTAGATCTCATGGGGAAATCTGAGTGTGAGTCTGTACTTCAAATTGAGTTTTGGTATGGAATAGATTGATGGCTTCGGCTTCATGTAGGAGGCTTCCTGCTGGTTGATCCTCCCCAGTACACACTATGACATCTTATCAACCCATTAATTTCCTTCCTGTGAACCCCTGGGCATTTTCCAATGGAAAATGGAGTTGTTGGCTTTCCCTGGCTCCTGTTTATAGTCCAGTGAATTGGAAGATGAATCAAGTAATTACCATATTCCATACTGATAGAATACAGGTGGAGGATTAAAAGCAGGAGAATGTCAAATAGTCCATTTGGGTCCATTGGGCCCAGTGGAGGGAAAGAAAGCTGAAAAGGAGAAAGTGACAGAGACCAAAACAACAGAAGGCATAACATTAAATTGGAGCTGTCTTAATGAGAATGTGTCACCTCAGAGCCAACAGGATGTCAGCAGATGGGATGCACCTGTCCCTAGAGAGCCTCACAAAGTAAAATCAAGCACCAGAGTCCAAAATGAAAACAGGAAAACCAAATCAGACTTCTCAGCTATACTTCAGCAAATAAAGTCTTGGCTCCCAAAACAACAGGTGTTGCTCAGATGGGGTACACCTAACATTCCCTCATACCTCTACATTCTGTGGGAAAAGCCTCGGAAGAATTTAGAACCTCGGAGAATTTAGACTCTGCTTCTCTGGTCATTCTTGAAGTGATCAAATTTTACCACCAACATTCATTCATTTGTTTAAATTAAGTCAGATTACTTTGGCAGTAAGAATATTAGGAAGTTAGAATGGCCTAAGTCTCTGGGGTCTGGTTAGCAAGAGGATAACTTTAACTCAGGTGATGAATTCACTAGGATTTTGGAGAATGAGGAGAGGAAACCTGAAAGAGTCTTTCTCCTGGGTATTGTTAAAGGCAGAGCTCTTCCTAGAGCTCTTAGTACAAAGCAGTTAGGAGATGGGTTGGCTGGTATTTCATGTCAGCCATGTTAATCTAACTGAATGCCCAGTATATTGTGCAAATGTTTACTGAGATTTTGCTATCTGGGGAAGGAAGCTAGATGAAGGAAGCTGGTAAAGAAGAGGTTTCAACTTGAGCCTATTGACCTGATCATTCAGAACTCCCCTACCTACCAAGTATGTTTGTGTTAATTATCTACTTGCATCAGGGAAGAGCCTTTTGCTTTTGTTTTTAAAAGATTTTATTTATTTATTTGCCAGAGAGAGCACAAGCAGGGGGAGCAGCAGGCAGAGGGAGAGGGAGAAGCAGGCTCCCCGCTGAGCAGGGAGTCTGTTGTGGACTTGATCCCCAGACCCTGAGATCATGACCTGAGCTGAAGGCAGATGCTTAACCAACTGAGCCACCCAGGTGCCCCATGGGAAGAGCCTTTTGGAGGATTCCATGATATGGGTAATGGCCTCATTCTCAACTCACCTCTTGCAGAATTGCTGCTCCTAGAACTGTGCAGACACAAGGGGAAAGGTTATATCAGAAATATTCCATTTCTGTTTCTAAAGAAAGACATTCCAGGGACAGGTTTATGCTTTCTGAGTCGCTGCTCCTCAAGACAGAAGCCAACAATGACTTAAGGAGAGAAGAAGCTAAAATGTAATAAGCAATGGCCAAAATCAGAGCAGAACGTGGGGTAGTCTTCCCACCCAGGTTTCTAATTCCTTTCACTCCAACTGGGCTGAGAGCCTTTGGTAATATCTCCTAGCTGCAACAAAAGCTTTTCTTTCCACACCACTCCCCCATGTCCACACTCCTCACCCTGCAAATATATGGCATCTCTTATAAACTCTGGGATCTTGATAGTCCTCTGAGAGGTTTAAAAATTACTGTTGGAAGACTCCTGCTGTTCCTTAGCTTTTCAAGTTGCTAAGTTACAAAGATCAATGCTGTGAAGAAATGAAAAAAAAATATGTGGAGGTGGTAGGCTGGACTTCAGACTATGTTGATAGTCCCAGGGGTTCCCAGGAGCACATTTAAAAGCAAGTAATGGAAAGGATGAGAGGGACTTTTGGTATACTTAAGAGCACCCTGGGTGGAGGGACTCAGGCTTCCAAGCCAGATCAACCCCAGGAAAGGATGTGAAGGAAACAGCCTGACCTTTGTGGCTCCCACTTTCCTCCATGCTTGTTCCTCCTCCTTTTTCCCAAATATTATTCCACTGAGGAAGTGTGTGACTGATGGTGGTTGCTGTACTACCTCTCCAGCAGGACTTGGGGGCAATCCTTTAATTTAAAAAAAGGCATTTCTAGCCTTTGCATTTTCAGTTTTATTAGGTGATGAGGACATGTTTGAAACAGGCTATGGGGAACAGGGATATTCAACCATATGTTCATTCAACAGATAAATACCGAGTACCTATTATACTCTGGACTCTGATGGGGACAAGATGGGGGGGAGGCCTTCGTGCCATTTCAATCTTTCAACATCAGTGCTATGGCTGGTTTCTCCTAAATAACTTAAAGGTAATATTTACCACTCCAAATGTAAATTTCTAGATCTCTTTCCCGAGTTCCATACACATTCCTCCACTTGGTTGTTAATAAGTTCTATTCAGATGTCCTACAGGCACCTCAAATTCCACATGTTCAGAGTCAATCTCACTGTCTTCCTTGAAAACTTGCTGCTCCTCCTCCTCCTGTGTTCCATGCAGTACTGAACAGCTTCTCCACCTACTTACTTACCCAAGCCAGCAGCCTGAACATCATTCCAGAAAATTCTTCCTTGCTTAATCTTTCAAACTAATCCCAAGTCCTGACTATTTTACCACCTACAGAAAAACAAGCTTTATCATATATGTGTTTGGGTCAGAATTGGCAAAGGGTAGGGCACCTGGGTGGCTCAGTTGGTTGGGCGACTGCCTTCAGCTCAGGTCATGATCCTGGAGTCCCGGGATCGAGTCCCGCATCGGGCTCCCTGCTCGGCAGGGAGTCTGCTTCTCCCTCTGATCCTCCCCCCTCTCATGCTCTCTCTCTCTGTCTCATTCTCTCTCTCAAATAAATAAATAAAAATCTTAAAAAAAAAAAAGAATTGGCAAAGGGTATGCTTTAATTGTAAGCACTTTGCAGGGAGAAAACTAGACTAAGTCAGGTGCTTTCTATCTAATATAGTACATCAAATAGTAGATTAATTAATACAGTTACTGAGTTCACTTACAACTTAAGCAGGTAAACTCACTTTCCCATAACAAACACATTTATGCCATTTATTTCTCACAGTTTTGGGAAATCCAACATCAAGAAATTGGCAGACCCAGTGTCTGGTGAGGCTCCACTCCCTTGTTCTCAGATATCTTGCTGTGTCCTTACATGGTAGAAGGGATAAGGGAGTTCTCTAGGGTCTCTTTTGTAAGGGTACTAATCCCATTCATGAGGGCTCCACCCTCATGATGTAATCACTTCCCAAAGTCACCATCTCCAAATGCATCACCTTGGAGATTAGATTTCAACATATGAATTTTGAGGGTACACAAATATTCAGTCTGTAGCACTTCTCTTTATTGGACTTCTCATAAAAGACCATGGTGACCTCAATTCTTTAATTTTAACTGAGGTTAACCGAAGCTTAAGACACTATTTTGTAAAATTTCTTAAAATTCTCTTGTATCTATCCTCTTTCTCTCCATCTCCATTGTCATTGCCCGAATTTAGGCCTCATCATAATTTGCCCAGAGGACTGACCAACAAGCCCTAATGGTAACCCCTGTCCACTCTGCTACCTTCCCAACCACTCCCTGGACTGAATGATGTTTCTGAGGTGGGCAAATATGCTTTTGTAATTCTGTTTAAAATTAGTTATGGGTTTCCTTTTGCTCACAGATGAAACAGAAACTCTTTAGAGTGGTACCAGAAGTCCTGTGAAGAAATGAAGTTCAGTGAAGACTTGTGATATTGTACTTTATAATAAGAAATACATATTTGTTTTGTCCCCATTTCTGGGGACACAATGCTCCTAAAACCCTTGGAATTTCCTAAATGGTAAGAGTAAAAGAGTTGTCCTGATACCCATAACAAACCACAGCAAGTTTATGTTAATGAAGTGACTTTCGGAAAGCACAGAGGATGCAGCCTTGCTGCCAGGGGAACTAATCAAGTGATTAGATGGTTGGAACTTTCAGTCCCACCCCCCAAACTCCCAAGAGGGGAGAGGGGCTAAAGGTTAAATCAATTACCAATTGCCAGTGATTTAACCAATTGTGCCTGTGTAATGAAGACTCTGTAAAAACCCAAAAGGATGAGGCTGGGAGAGCCTCCAGGTTCAGGAACACGTGGAAGTGTTAGGTCAATGAATGGTACCCTTGGAGAAGGCATGGAAGCTCCTGCCCTTTTCCCATACCTTGCCCTATACATCTCTTCCATTTGGCTGTTCCCCTAATATCCACCCCCTTTTTTAAAGAGAGGGGGTGAGAGAGAGACAGAGAGGGGCGGGGAGGGCAGAGGGAGAGGGAGAATCTTAAGCAGGCTCCAAGCACGATCTGAAATCAAGAGTCAGACACTTAACTGACTGAGCCACCCAGGTGCCCCCTAATATCCTTTTATAATTAACTGATAAATGTAAATATTTCTCAGTATTCAGTGAGCCACTCTAGTAAATTACTTAAACCTGAGGAGGGAGTTGTAGAAATCTCCAATCTATAGCCCATCAGTCAGAAGCCCAGGTTACAGCCTGGACTTGCCATTGGCATCTAAAACTGGGGGACAATTTTATAGGACTGAGCCCTTTACCTGTAGGATTTAACACTATGTCTGGGTAGATAGTGTCAGAATTGAGTTAATTGCTTGATGGTGTGGGAGAAGACACATGCTGGATCCTCCTCTAAAATATTTTTTTCATATTACTCAGAATTCAAAAAGAAAATAGGAAACCACTGTAGATATTTTAAGCAGAAGGGGATTTAATATAGCAATTAGGTGTTTTTTAAAGTTGGAAGGGCTAGAGATGTAGCTCAGTCTCCAAGAATGACATCACAACTGGCCTGCCAGGGAAGATGGTACCTTTGCCAAAATTAGGAAGTTAAGGAATTAGAACACACTATTAAGGCTATAATCTAGGTGTTAGGAAGCTGGTACTACCACCATAACAACTGAAGAACCATGAAGCTAGCATCTAGAGGCGGAATGCTGTTGCAGAAGAGCTCCACAACTTCAATGGGAATCAGCTAAAAGCATCAGCATCTGCCTCAGTTTTATCTTCTAAATCTTGAGTGGTATATGTAATTGGTGGAACTTAATTTGCATCCAGACCTCTGGTTGCAAGAGAATGTCGGAAAAGTAGTCTTTAGCCACATAGGAAGACAAATAGAACAGAAGGTACCCAACATACCTTTCTTGTGCCTTCTGTTATTGCACAATATGTGCTTTCCCCTCTAACCTTGTGGTGCCTCATCCTCTCCCTGTTCCTTACATGTTTTTGTTACTCAAGACTCACACCTATCTTTTCCTCACTCTATATTCTATTTCAGGGCAATTTCATGCACTCAATATAGAAAAAAATTCCCAAATCATCATCTTCCGCTAGCCTTCTTTCACACATGGTACCCATATATCTAATTGCCTACTGGATCTCTGTGTAAATATGTAATAGGAACCTCAAGCTGAACATATCCGAAACCAAACTGGTCATATCCTCTCCTCAAAGCTGCTCTGTCTCCTGATTTCCCTATCTTAGTAAATGGTGACATAATCTGTCTTATTTTCTAAGCAAGGAATCTAGAAGTCATTCTGGACTCCTCCTTCTTCTTATTTTCCATGTCTAGTTAATCACCAAGTCTTGACAACAGTACATATTAAATATCTCTCATATCCATCCATTCCTACTATTATCTCCAACCTGAACTCCTGCAAGAACATCTCAACTGGTTTCCTTGTCTCCTGTCTTCTTTTCCTTCAATCAGTCCTCCTTACTATATTCAGCAAGCTTTGGTCAAAAACACACATCAGATCTCTTAAAGCCCTTGTAGCTCTCCATATCCTTAGGATGGAGTCCAGAGCCATTAATATGGTTCCCAAGGCCCCAAGATCAATATTCAACTTATGTTTACCAAATAGCTAGTTATATTGGTTGTTTAAATATTGAAATTCTTCCATAGTTCGGAAATCTCTTCCCCACTTCTTCCTATCTATGAACTAAAGAGTTAATGCTGAATCTGGTCTGACCAGTTGATGCTTATGCCAGTCTTCCCAAAATTATGTACAACTGGGTACTGCGACTGGCTTCCATGGTTGGCTCATGCCTGCATTGGTGCTCCCCTACCCCCTCAAGCCCAGGTGGGTGATGCTTGCAGATCATTCTGGTATTCTTTAGCACACCAGCCTGGTATGCTTCCCAAGTTCCAGTCCTTGTGCTGATGAAGTCCTCCAACCAGAGTGTTCTCAAGCTCTGGGGCAGGGGGTGATAGGTCCTCTGAGGCTGTGGCCAACTACCACAGGCCAATGCTCCCTTACAGTCACATTCACCTGGCCGCATGTGGGAACTTCAGTCCCCATTGGACTTAGGTTCCCAGATTATGGGGTGAAAAGTGGGAGAGTAAAAGGGTGGATGGTAAAAGGTCCCTATAGGTACGTTGTGGTCAGGTTCCAGGTAGGGTTTCCCCAGGAATGTTGGTCACTCCTAAGATAGATGGGCTCCCATAGGAATGGTTTGGAGACCAGTGTGAAATTCATCCCTGTTGAATTGCTCCTTCATTTATTGAAGGCCTTGGTTAAACCCACCTGATGCCCACCTGCCTTGAGCATTTACAATATCAATTTTATTACTAAAAGTGAGTGCTAATGCTAAATGTATGTTAGTTCAGTTGAGGACTATAGATATCATAATCTCCATTTTGTGGACAAGAAAACTGAGGTATGGAGAGGTTATCTAACATCCAAGTGGCTGGGCCAAGATTCTAAATTCACAGCTCAGTATGTAACTGCCAATTAGAGCCTCTCATCCAGCCTGGAGGATTAGGTTAAATTGAAGTATGTTATTCTAGTATACAATTTTCATGAGTTAGTCGATACAGGGATATTGAACGGATAAACTTCTGAGACAGTATTATATGGGCTAAGAAATTTTGTTAACCTAATTGCTGTTCAGCAAATGCTGAGACAATATTCAGCATCTTGAAAAATATCACTGAAGTGAATTAATCCTCTTATAGAGTCTCCACTTCACTTAATGCCCTGCAACTTAATGGGACAAATCTTTGGAAAAGTTTTATCATGACTCTAGCACATCATTTTTCTAGTGGTAGGTACGGCAAACAAACAAAAAAAGATCACATCTATTAACAATTCATACTATTATTTTAATCTCCTAGCAAGCAAGAGGTTGAATAATATCTACAATGTAGCCTATTGAGAGAAAGAAATGGAATTCTCCTTGGGTGAATGTCATTACTGACTAACTTCCATTCCTGTCTAGCTGTTAAATACCTTCACCTCACTCCTGCACAATACCTGCACAGCTCCCCCCCTTCTTTCAGGCCTCCAGCAATGCTGGAAGCTTAAGCTCCTCAGAGTTTTCCTCTCTTCTTGGAACATTCTCCTTACAACCTCAATTCTGAGCAACAGTTTAAGATCACTCCCACTGGGAGATCTTCCCAGCTCTCGGTTATAGAGCAAGTCCTCTAATTCATTACATGTTAGCAGAACTCCCTCAACTTCCCCCCAGGAAACCTCACCAGTCATTACTGCTATCACTTATCCTGGCCTGTCCTTCTTGCCAGGCAATAAACTCAAAGAGGGCTGGACAACCTCAGTCCTGCTTCCTGCTCCATCACTCAAGTCCAGCAGATGGCCCTGAACTTAATAGTTGCTTAGCTATCTGTGGAATGGACATCAGTATGTGGTCCCTCAAAGCACTCTGCATTTACCTTTAAGTTAGAATATGTAGACGTTTGTTTTTAAATTGACTACTGAAATTTTGCAGAAGTTAAACTCAAATGGTTTTTTGAGGGGGTTAAAATTGGGATCGGAACCCCAGGTTCTTGGTAGGAGTCTTGCCAAGAGCCTTTCTCTGGGCCTGACTGTTTAATGGAGGAGGACCTCTCATTATTCTTAGATTTTCCTTTATTGTCCAGGTTTCGGGCTCTCCTCCCTCTGCCCACACCCCACCATTTTCACAATCTCCATCTTTGAACCTGGACAGGCCCCTTGTGTTGGTTTGACTGGGGCAGCATTTTGATCACTAGACTTTTGCTTACTGTTTTGTCTTTTTTAAACACGCAAATGTTGTATTTGGTTGATTCTTGAGAGTTAAAGCCTTCAGCTTCTCAGTGATCTCATAAAGTTTCCACAGACTCTGTATCATTCATAACCTAAGGATCTGGAAGGAAACCCACCTTTAAATTAGCAGTTCCTGGTGATTTCAGCCTGAAAGGTGTTATGTCTGTTTTTCTAACATCTCAAAGTCACTGGAATGTGCATTGGAAATATTTCTAGACCAGATTTCTGGGGAACTGGCTCACTTGTCTAAGAGACACAGGTTAAAGACGCTAAAATCTCAACAAGCCTCTTAGCTACTCCACTTCAACTACACAGATGGCTTCTTTGGGGACTAGCATATATATTAGCTGAGAAAAACAGGCATATGTCCTGGAAGAATACTGTCCAACCGATACTAGAAGCAAAGCTTCTCAGAATGTCATTAATATCACAACCGCTGTAAGTGCTCAAACTACTGATTTATATAGCTCAACGTTCATTCATTCATTCATTCATTCAACACATTTCCTGCCTAGGGGCTATGGGCCAGGTTCTGTGCTAAGCCCATAAGAATCAGACACAATCTCCGACCGTTGGGCAGACAAACCATTACAGTGCTTTGGGGGAGGGGTCCCACTGGTGAGAGGAGTGATTAGCCTTGCCCTGAAGGAATCCTCGAGGGGTATTTCCTAGAAGAGGGTCCACTTAAACCAGGTCTTGAAAAATTCATGTAGTTTACCAGCCTTAGAGGAGAGTGGCAAGGGACCCTCAAGGCTCCAGTGTGGCAAAGGCATAGCATTAAGAAAGGGCACTCTGCATTCCAGAAACATCTTGGAGCTTAATGTGCCCAGAACCTAAATGCCTCTAGAGGGAAACTTTCTGTGGGCACATGACTTGGTCTTCATAGGTTGACCTTGACAACCGTTATGTTTAATATCCATGAATTTATCTGGCCTTTTCTTGGACCCATTTTTTATGATTTTCATCTTGAACACCTTAGGGGGCAATGAGTTCCACTTACATGCTACAGGCTGTGTAAAGATGTACTTCCTTTTATTTGTCCTAAAATACCACCTTACATGATCACCAGCAGGGTCATGTTTTCCTCTTGATAATTATAGCATTTTGGTACTCCTACCTAATCCCCAGGCATCACACAGATAAAGAATTAATTTGAAAGGCACCATTGAAATCCTGGCTGGGGTAACTCTGCCCACCTAAAAGCCAAAATCTACCCCCCTTCACCTCCACCTTACACCCACAGGCTGCATGTGGTTTTTTTGTAATTCTTTCCCTCTCTCATGACTTCCCTTGATGTTAATGTTATTCTTTTGTTTTAAAACTAAAACCAGAAAATCAGTTTATTAATATTCAAGGGGAACTAGATCTGCTAAGTGACTCATAGCAGCCAGAATAGGACATTCTCCCCATGTAGCCAGGAAGCATCTGCACCTGAGCTGCTAGTTAGAAGGATCTAGATGTTGAATGGTGCCAGGTGCTGATAGACTGTAGTGTCCATCTCCACAATAAGGACACACCTGGACTAGACTGGTCATGTCTGAGGCCTACCTGGGCTTCCCCTCTAGTGAGGCCTGGGATGGGCCCTGGCAAGACGAGACTCTGGTGTCACCTGCTTCTGATCCCATAAAGATAAAGATGTTATAGGAAGGGAAAAGCCCTTATAGGTGGAGTAAAAAAATGGCTTTCAGAAAAATTCTAATCCTGCCCCAGAACGCTTCAGGACCCTGTCCTGAAACAGGGTGCTTTCAGCCAGAGTCATTCTGGAATTTTCAAAGGAAGGGACAGAAATCTAGTCGTGAACAATGCCTGGAATAAATGGTCAGCACCTCACATTTGACTTTTCCTCCTCCTGCTGAGAGAACAGAACTTGCATGGCTCTGCCCCAAGCCTTTTCTTCTTTGTTTCTCTTTTCTTCTTGGCTCACCTCACCTCTGCCAGCCCACCTTCCCTGGGCAATGTCACCTACTCCCCCTGGTGGGCAGCAGAATGGAGAGGCTAGACAAAGAGCACAAAGGCAGGTCTGACCCCCCAGTGAAGGAGAGAGGGAAGGAAGGTTGGGTGGATGTAGCTTAGACCCCCCCAGCAATCTAAGGGCATTTGATAGGGTTGTGGGGGTATCCTTGAGCAGAGTCATGAGTCATCAGAGGAGTCCTGGCCTCCAAGGAACAGGCTGCTACGTTCAGTCACTTGCCAGGAGTGCCTATGGGAAGCACAGCCTCAACACATGGAGATGGATTTCAGAGAGCAGCAACTGGGCCTTGGGCAATTAAATTCCCCGAACTTAGAGAACTGTGAGGCTCATGTGTGTGGCTGCCACACCTGGAGTCCTCCTCCCCTCATCCCTACCTGGCCAGCTTCTACTCATTCTTCAAGTTTGAACGTTACATCTTCAAAGAAGCTGTTCCAAACCTTGGGATTGACCTGGCTTCCCTGCTGTCGTAACACATGAGTTCTAGCTCATCATCGGACTCCCTGAATGCACTCTCAACTCCAGGAGGGCTACGACTGTGCCTAGAGCGTCACCTACCAAGTCCACGGTATGTGGCAGTCCTGGCACCGGGAAGACCCTCAATAAGGAGTCGCTGAGTGAATGGATGACTAGTCACTGGTGCAGGTGAGACAGCTCAAATTGTGTGACAGTCTTGGTTTCAGAAAATATGCTTCTTCTGAGATGGATTGTTCTAGATAGAAGCTTTACCTTGATGGGGTATTTTTAATTTTCAGGCGGAGTTTCCACAACAATTGAAGAAATCCCTCGAGGGAAAAACATTTTGAGTCAGAGCAATGTTCCTGAGTCACAGTGGCTATTTCCCTGACTGCACCTTGGAACTGGACAAAGGGGTCCAGTGGAAACATAGGTCCCAGTCCTGCTTTGATCACTCATGGTCCTACATTTCTTCCCCGAAAACCTGTGTTTGTACTGCTTTTCTTTGTTGGGTTAAACAGAGCCCTAAATTACGTAACAGACATGGGAATGTGTTGGCTAGTTCTCATACCAGCCCCAAACCTGGACTGTAATGTGCTGCTATTGTTTATGGACTACATGTTTCTGGATGAGGAGCATGTGGGGACGAGTGAAGGGAAGAGAAGATGCTGATTGGGATATTAAGACACCCCAAGATGTTTTGAGGGGAGGTTGTGCCTTAGAAACTAGCACAGGGGTTCCTAAAAGGAGATTAGAACTGTCTGATAAGTAAGGAGGGTTGTAGAAGCCATAGAGGCCCCTTCACATGACTCTGCATCAGGTGTAAAAATAGGACCCCCGGGTTGCCAGGCTCTAAAATAATCACTTAGTTCCAACTAATATTCTTTATTGGGAAAAATGGGGGCAGTTCTTTGGTATGAAGCAACACTTCCTGACAGAAGTCTGTCTATCCATTTAAGATGCTCAGAGCTGTGTCCCTCAAGATGTCTAAAATGGCTCAGCCAAGTTGGCCACAGTCCCAGGCAACATTACACGCTGCTGAGAGCCATGTGTGTTGATGGCAGCTCCACCCCCGCTCTGAGCGCAGACCCGTTCGACCTCAGCCCACCAGGGAGGACCCTCCGGGGCCCTTCTCTGCCGCCAGAGCACCCCCTGGGAGCACCTCTGGACACGAGCACCTTCCTGGGTCTCTGAAGTTGCATGGCATGTGAGGAACGAAATGGGGAAGGCAGGGAGAACTAGCTTCAAGCCTTGACTTCCCAAGTTGGCCCTGTGACCTCGGGCTCTTTCCATAACAACCGCTTCTTCATCTGCAAGTGGATCTGCAGCCTTCTCAAGGTCGGCTATGAGGATTCCAGAGCATGTGTGTCATGTCTCTGGCACACAGCAAAGGCCCAATAAATGAGAACGATTATTATCATTTACCTCAGCAGGGAATGGAGAGCAGACCTAGATTGGGACCCTAGTTTTGCCGCTTACTGTCTGAGGCTCATTTTCCTTCTTTGTAAGTTGGGCAAAATACCACTTAACCTTCAGTGCTGTTGTAAGAATTACTTTAGGAAAGGTGCCTAATCAGGTTCCTGGCACACTTGTATGCAATACAAGTTATCTGTTAGGATTATTTGTTGATCAAAAACAGAATGAAAATTCTTGATGTTGGTTTGTAGAAAGCAAGCATGTGCAAGCATAACAAGCCAACTTGAATTGTTCTGTGAGAAATAAATTGTCTTCTAAAATAGGTGGCCTCACTTCCCCAGGTTAGACCAGCTCTGAACCTGTGGGCAGCAGAGGCAGGGGATGGGCCCAGGGCCTGGGAGGCCACTCCTCCCCTCACTCCCAGATAAAGGGTCCTCCTTTATCTGTCCATTTTCCAGGAGACATTTGCTCCTCCAGCCTCAGGCCCCCTGAGGAGAGCTGGAGCAATAGGTCACCATTATTTAAACCGCCACAGAATTTTCAGACCATGAGACTCCTGTTTCTCTCCAGTCTGGGCTGGCCCAGCCCCAAGAGGGAAGGAAGCCAGGAGGTGGAGGAGGTTACAAAACCATTTTATATCCATCCTGTTTTTAATTGTTTTCACAGCAGGGGAAGAAAAAAAATCAGAATCCTTCCTACATAACCTTTCAATGTGGGAGTCCTCCCCTGGTCGGGAACCCCACGTGGACAGAGCTGCAGTGGGGCTGCATGTGCTGTTTTCCTCCCCAGTCTCTGAGCCCCGGCAGAGCTTGCCCTGAAGGCTGCTTTTGTGGGTCCCCCGTGCACCCCCTTGGCATGCTCACTTGAAAGAGGGGTAGCCCTGCCTCTGCTCTGGTCTCCAAATGGGACCAACTTTTCACCCCTTCGGTGTAAGCCTGTGTGTCAGCCAGGGCCTCTAGTCCTTTAGACTAGTCCCACACCCCAAGGGAGCCAAATCCTACCGGGATTTTTGTGGATTCCTGGGTGGGGTTAGGGGTAGCTAACATTATATAATTACATTTGGTCTCTCAAGTTTTCTGCATCTTGTTCCAGAAGCATGGCCCCCCAAAACAGTGTGTGAAGTCCTCTTTGTCAGGATTTGGTGGTTGTAAAGAATGGCTACATAACACTACAGAGAAAACAAAGTCAACATCACGTTTGAGACTTCCATCCTTAGAAGATGGGTCAGCCATCCAGCCATGGATGTGTGTGCATATGTGTGTGTGTGTGTGGGGGGGTCCTCTGTATTTATTAAATATTTTAAAATCTAAGCTCTGCCTCTAGGGAGGAGAACTAGGAGACAGGGAGACTGTACAGATTTTTATCTTTTTGAATTTTACATTTACATGTGTAACAATTATGTGCCTATAGGTGCACAGATGGACATACACATATCCCATACACACACACACCATATCCCTTATGCAATCTCCCTACTCCATGTAAAATGTCCTAGCTCTTTCTTTCTGCAGAGACAATCCTTCAAGGGCAGATTTCAAAAATATTCTTTTCTCAATTAATCAAGCCGTTAGAAGTTCCTTCTACTGGCTCTAAACCCTAACAGAATTTTATGTCACTCTTTTTTTTTCTTTTATTCTAAAGATTTTATTTATTTATTTGAGAGAGATAGTGAGAGACAGCATGAGCAGAGGGGAGGGGCAGAGGGAGAGGGAGAAGCAGGCTCTCCACTGAGCAGAGAGCCCAATGCTGGGCTCGATCCCAGGACCGAGGGATCATGACCCGAGCTGAAGGCAGACGCTTAACGACTGAGCCACCCAGGTGCCCTCATGTCAGTCTTAACTACGGTTGGGACCTACCCACAAACTGCCTCATAGTGTAACCTCATAGCCTAACTGCTTGTCTTCCGAGAGTAGCCACTATCTCCCATCAGTTCCTTAAGTGTAGAGACTGGCAATAGATTCATTTCTTTAGATCCCTCACAGCACATAACTGAATGAAAGAGTTACAGACAAAGGCACAGCTAGACTAGAATGAAGGAAAAGGGCACAGCTAAGACCAAATGCCTTTTGGAACCTCGATCAGGTACCTGGTTGAAGTTCTTGCAGCTCCCAGAACCAGTGGTAGCAGCGAGAAGCTGCTTGTCAGTGGACCATTACTTGCCTCTCTTCTGTTGAAACAAGATCAGTTGGGTCTTTTTCAGGGGATGCATTTTGGACAAACATCCTGATATAAGAACACGTAACTCTACGGACAATTGTGGCCTAGGTGTCTGAGGGTAAAACTTTGACAGCTTTTTTTCCCCTTTTATTTAAGAAAAACTAAACAGAAAACATTTTAAGAAGTCAATGTCTTAACCAAGCCTTTCTTCTAAATAAGGACAAAGACAGCAAGCGGGAGGCGATGGGCAAGGTGGTGAGGAGACTGGTGAGAAGACCCCAAGCACAAAAGCCCTTCATTAAAAAGGCATCTTTCCTGACCTCTTATGGGGAAATTACTCTTCCTTTTGAATATGGAACCAAAAAAAAAGGAGAATGCCCTCCACCTATAGCTGACCTTTCCAGTAGGTATGGGGAGAGGTGGGGAGCCCTACCTCCCAAAGACCTAGAGCCTCTTAAGGTGCTCCCTCCCTTCACCTGTTCAGCATAAACAGTAATACCCCTCAGCTTGTGTTGCTACCACAGGAAGCTCCAACCCCAAACCTGGGCCTGTGGGCCCTGCCCCAGCTCCAGGCACACAAGGCACACGGCTGCATCCTTCCTGCCTCAGGCCTCCTCAAAATGTATCTTCCAGGGACAGAGATTCCACTGTGCTCCACAGCTGAGCATGTGAGAATCAGTCAGCACCTGCTCCTCCATCATCTCCTACAGTCTCTCCATCCTGAAGCCAGAGGTCTGCTTCAGGAGCCCAAAATCAAGTCTCACCTCTTCTCACATTCAAACCTACAACAGCCTGGGATTCGCGGAACGAGTCCGGGGTCTGCCTCCTCCATTTCTGGGAGTCCCCAGAGATGCCATCAGAGCAAGTATGTGTCACTTCACCTGCCACGTGAGGCCCCACTGCTGCGGCCTGAGCCTCCTGCTTCACCTCCCGCTCCCCGCCGCACCCCCCCCAAAAAAACTCAGCTACCTGGGAGCTTAGCTGTTCATAGGGACTCGCTGCAAGTGGGAACCCATCACTAATGCCTCACAAATTAACTCCCCGGTCTAGGACGGATGGATGGCAGTGCTTCCTGAATGTTTGGGGGATAAAAGAAGGAGATTGTTGTGTTCCTGGGGCTCACGGGCCCTAAAACCCTGGCCTCAAGGCCATATTTAGCTCCTATCAGGCTCTCCCATCTCAACGAGATTATTTAGAATAGATCAGGCCGACACTGAGTGGAGACCCCCCTGCCCCCCAACCCCTCTCCCCAGAAAATAGGGAGCATCGTCCCTTTCTCCTGCCCTGAGGCCTTTTCATGCCGCCCCCACAAAACTGGCCCTGGGAAACTCCATTTCGTTCCAAAGAACCCCCCTCCCAGATTCCCCAGAGCTCAGATAAGACAAGGGCACTCCTCAGCCTTGCACTGCCTGCATTATTACTAATTTAATCAGCATGGGGGTGTGGTAGGCAGAAGAATGCACCCCCCCCCCCCAAGACATACCCAAGATATCTTAATCCCAGAGCCTGTAAATGCATTAGGTTCCATGGCAAAGAAGAATTCAGGTTTCGGGTGGAATTAAGTTTGCTCATCAACTGACCTTGAGATGGGGAGCTTGACCTGGATTATCCACAGTGCTGGCTCTGAAGATGGAGGAAGGGGCCATGCGCCAAGGAATGTGGGTGCGTTAGACATAGAGAAAAGAGCCTCCAGCCTCCAGAAAGGAACACAGCCCTGCCAACCCCTTGATTTTAGCCCTGTGAGAATGTCCGACTCCTGACCTTGAGATAGGATGGATATTGTAAGATAGTAAATTTGTGTTGTTTCCAGCCACTAAGTTTGTGGTGGTTTGTTAGGGCAGCCAATAGGAAACCAATACATGGGGGATACAAATAATTTGGTCTAACTCCTTACTTCAGGACAATTTTTCTCTAATTAGTCAGCACTTAACACCTCACTCTAAAACTGCCACACTCATGATGTCTTTACCGCTTGTTCCCAGAACAAGCTGCTTTACTTTGGTGTGAATAAAGATTTGATCCTGGCGATTTCCTCGAAAACAAGAGAATCTGTTCCAAAACTAATTAAAGTGCCCATCTCCAGAAACCCAAGTGGCAGGGCCCTTACTGCAATAACACACACTTTAAGTTCCTCTGCTCTGGACACACACACACAGAAATCGCAGCCCTCTCTCCAAGCCATCTTCCTGCCATCCCACTGCCACCAGTGGGGTTCAGGCCGGCTCGGTCTCTTGCCTGGAAAACTGAGACAGCCTCGCTCTGCCCCCACTCCTTTTCCCAACACGATGGTTGGAAGAGTCTTTCTAGAGTTTGATCATCCTCCTGCTGATAAACATCCAGTGGCCCCCACTGCTCATGGGGTAAAGCACTGGGCTCTCACATAGCCTGCTCAGCCCTGCCCACGTGTCTGGCCTCATTTCCAGTACACACAGAACTAGCCCTAGAGCTGTTCTAGCAAATGTGCGGCCAACGAGCCCTGGAGTGTTGGGCTAGAGAATGCGCTGTGCAAAGCAGAGCCCCGCACTCATGTGGACTCAAGTTTGTAGGACACAGCTGTGGCTCTTACAAGTTGAACTTGTCCCCCAAAATGCGTATGTTGAAATGCTAACCTCTGGTACCCCAGAACGTGACTTTCTGGAAATAGGGTTGTGGCCGATGTAATTTGTTAAGATGAGGTCATACTGGAGTAGGGTGGGCTCCTAATCAATGTGACTGGTATTCTTATAACAACAGGAAATTTGGACATAGACATGCAAACAGCGAGCAGGCCCTGGCGAGACTGGCATCAGGCTGCCACGAGCCTGGGGGCCCCAGAAGCTAGGAGACAGGCCTGGGACCCACCCTTCCCCAAAGCCTTCAGAGAACTGTTGCCCTGCTGACACCTCGATTTCAGTTTTCTAACCTCTAACACTCAAAGGCGATGCACTTCTGTTGTTCTAAGCCCCCCAGTTAGTGGCATTTTACCCTGGCAGCCCTGGGCAACTCCTCCAGTGGCCCTCCTAGGTTCTCATCAGCTACAGATCGCTCCAGCACTTGCCACTGGTATGCGTGGCTCCGTGTGTGGAGATGTGTGCACTGAAGGAGGGATAGGGGAGCAGAGAGGAACTTGGATTTTCAGAGGTCCACAAAATTCGTTGAAATGAAAAATGCCCTTTACACTCTCACACTGTTTCTCAACTGCCTGGAAACCAGTTGCTAAGAAGAATTCATTAAAGGAGACGGCTTAGTGGGTTTGCCCTCAGTGAGTTGGTTTTGTTCTCTCCCTCCTTGGAGGTAGTGAGGAAGGCTCAATAACAACTCCGGCTTCTCAAAACACCACATGTTCCAGTGAGAACAAAGCCCGGCTTTCATCTCTCCCCCTTGCTCCTGTTTCTTCCTTCTGCACGGTATGCCCCAATCCTTGCGCTCTCTTAATTAAAACCAAAATTGACTTGACTCTTCAGGCCCAGTTAATAAGAGGTGAAGCCAGCTCGGCATGTCTGCGTTCTGAAAACTGCCCTGAGCAAAATGTTTGTGTGAGGAAAGACTCTGCCAGGGGAATGGCAAACATGAGCCGGCCCTTCCTAGCTGGGATGGCTCTTTCCTGCATGGGATTTGGGAGGCTCACTCCCAGGCAAGTCCCACCATCTCCTAAGAGGCAGAAGAGGAGTTGGACCCAAGACCCTGTTGTTCTGGGTGGGAGAGGCCGGGGCAAGGGGCCAGGGACTCGTCAGACTTGACCTGTGGCCGCAGCCCTGAGGATGATCTCTAGGTGGAGAAATGCCTCGTGGTGAGGCTGATGACGTGGAGGTCAGGCTTGGCGAGAAGGAGGCGAAAGAGCTAAGTGGAGTGAGGGAGAGACTGAGGGGGAAACAATGTTGTACTGAGAGGGGGAAAGAGCCCTCCACTGTCTGACCCAGTGTCCCATGGAAAGGCTTCAGTAAAGGCTGACCTGTCCCCCAGATGTCTTTCCCCCAAGCCTGACGTGTGACTCAACTTATCCATTTGTCCCTATAGATGACATTGTTGTCCTGGAGCAGATGATCAAAGCTAAGGCTTCTTGCATGTCTACATATTCCAGGTGCAGTTCTAAATGTTGTTCATGGGTTAACTGGTTTAATCGGCACAACAGCTTTGGGAGGCCAGTGCCATTATCATTATCCTCTCCGTAGTTCCAATGAGGAAACTGAGGCACCAGTGATGGAGGAACTCACCCAGTGTCATCAGACTGGTAAGGGGTAGAGCCTTATCAGAACCCAGCCTGGCTGTCTCCAGAGTCCACATTTTTCCCCGTTGAGCTACATTAATCCTCAAAATGAAAACCAGTAGATCAGGAAATTTACCACCATGGCTTCCAGAGCCATGTGTTGCTCCCTAATTGGGGCTTTTTTTAGGATGAGAGGTTGTCTTGAAGATAATTAATGAGAAACATTTGGAACCTTGGCCTCTGAGCACCTCCCCGTAGTCCTCCAACTGGGTTCACTAACAATTACCGTTCACACTCTTGTGCCTGCCCACACACACACCCCTGAGGTGGGACTGAAAGGCAAGAAGGCAGATTCTACAAATCCGAAGACTCAGACTCATTCCTTTGTAACACAGTGCATAAAAGCAGGTTATATGGCTCGCAAAGCTGTTACAGCAAGCATCGGTACTTAATTTTTTGGAAGCCAAATTAAAACACTGGATGATAGGAAAACTAGTCTGCTTGTCATTTGAGGTTACTGACATTTTTCTCAGGAAAAATACTATCTAAGCTACTAAAATCAGTGGGATTACATAATAGTACTATTACCAAAAACAGTGATGACCGTCACAGTCTTCTTGGGCAGCAATTATGTGTTAACTGGCAATTACTTGCTTCGTTTCATAGTTGGGGGCACAGAGAAAATAAGGGTTAAAATGATCGAGGTTATATAATTAGGTCAATGTTCAGTCTTTTTTTTTTTTAATATTTTTATTTATTTATATGAGAGAGAGAGAGCATGAGAGGGGGGAGGGTCAGAGGAAGAAGCAGACTCCCTGCCGAGCAGGGAGCCCGATGCGGGACTCGATCCTGGGACTCCAGGATCATGACCTGAGCCGAAGGCAGTTGCTTAACCAACTGAGCCACCCAGGCGTCCCCAGTGTTCAGTCTTAATCATACATTAAATCACACAGGCTTCTGAATATGCAGATACTTGAGACCCATTCCAGACCTGCTGAGTCAGGATCTCAGGTGGGTGGCTTCTGAAGGGCAGCTGGGTTGAGAGCCCCTGGCTGGTTAGTTAATGACAAGTACCAGTAGCCAAGTGTCCTGAGAGCCAAGCAGGACTCTCATTCTCTCCCCCACCTCCTGTTACCTACTTCCCCACTGCTTGGTTGTTATTCCCAGGATGTAAAAGAGAAAAATGGATACATGGTCATCTCTGTTTTGTACTCATCCACAGAACCTTTAAGCAACATTTCCCTGCAAATTCACTGCCCCTACCTCTATTTTGGTACTTCCCATAGTGCATTCAAAGTATCCCCTGACCCTGAGCCATAGAGTGATGCCTCATAAGGAAGTGACCTTGCTTTTATTAAGTTTCATATGCCAAATAACGAGCTCAGTTCCTGGCACAAAATAGATGTTCAATAAATGTTTGTATATAAAAGAGTAGAACGGAGGCTGTGGGGGAAGTTGCTGACTGCACAAGTGAATAGGAGCAATTGGAATCTTTTACTTCCAGGGGCCCCAGATACTCTGAGGATAAGTATTTCCTCTCTGTGGCAGGAAAGGACATGCGTCAGAATTACTTAAAGGACCATGAGGAAATCCTGGTCAACAAACAGCACAGATTGAACTGGTGTAAAGTTTCTCATTATGCTCCAAGCCCATTTAAATTCTGGATGAAATATAATGACAACAACAGCAACTTACTATTACCATCATTCTTTCATAGTCGAACTCAAAACTAAGCAAGGAAAATTCCCAGGACCCAGAAAAGAAGTAGAAACTGAAATGCAAAGAATTGAGCAAGTGCTAAGAGCAAATGATCTACAGGGGTACCAGAAATAGGTGTTGGCATGGAAGATGAGTTTTAAGACCCACAGAAGAGACAATTAGGCCTCAGCCTGGCTGGTGGTTAGAAGCAGAAACTGACCTCTTTGAATAAAGCTAAAAGCCAGATAAGGCTATTGCTTCCATGAAATAAGGACTAGAAAACTCAGCCCACTGGTCTAAGGATGTAGCAGGAAGCTGACCATCTGCCTAACGTTGTGGGTGGTAAAAAAGTAGACCTCTAGAAATCAAACTTCCAAAATTGTACCATGTGCGGGTGTTAGTCAAAATTTCTCCAAACCGTAACTAAAGGAAGTTACAGTCAAAAAATAAAGACAAAAAGTATCCAAGAATGAACTCTGCAAAGGAACAATGAACCAAGTTACACAGATGCCTTTATAATACAGGCTTCTCAGGCTCTACAGGAAATGCTCCTTACTGAAGATGAGCTCACGGTAGACATGTCTGATTTCATGAAGAAAAGGACTATCTTGAAATACAGGCAACAGATGAAATGGGGAAAATTTTACATCCCATAAACTACAGAGAACAGAACAATATGAAAAGGGTTTTAAATAAATATGTTCAAAATATTCAAAAATTGAGGAAAAATAGAAGACACAAAGCAATATAAGACATTATAAAAAAGGAATATACAAATGTAAGAAAGCAGCACTTTCTGATATTAAATACACCTGGAAAATAGAGGCAAATGAATAGGAAGCAATAATGGAACACGGTAAGGTGGTTGGGACAAGATTAATTTAGAGAAATCGGTGGTCTTCCTACCTAAAAGCAATACCCACTTAAACATATAATAACAAAGAGACCTCACTTATAATAGCCACTACAACAAAAAGACGAATACCTAGAAATAAATATAATAAGAAATATTTAAAATATATATGAAGACAACTTAAAGATGTTATTCAGAGATACCAAAGAAGACTTGAAAAAATGTAAAGACAAACTCTTATTCATGCATAGGAAGATGTGACATAAAAAAAAAAAAAAAGTTTACCTCTAAGTTAACCTATTCTTGCTTATTTTTCAGAAATAAAATTTGTAAAAATGGCCAAAGTTTTTCTAAACTTGATGAAAACTATATACCCACAGATCCAAGAAGTTCAGCAAAACCCAAGCAAGATAAAGACAAACCACACAAAAATACATCATAATAAAATTGCTGGAAATGAGTAACAAAGATAAAAATCTTAGAGGCAGCCTGAACAAAACAAACATACTACACATAGGGGAACAAAGAAAAGAAAATCCTACTGACTTCTCAAAAGAAGTAACAGAAGACAAAAGAGAATGAAATAAGATTTTCAAAGTGCTGAAAGGGGGGAAAAAAACTATTAATCTAGAATCTATATTCAGTAAAAATATTTTTCAAAAGTAAACACAAAAATAAAAACATGTTTTATTTCAGGGAAACAAAAACTAGGTAAATTCATTGCCAGCAGACCCACACTAAAAGAAATGAAAAGGTTTTTTTTTCAATCTGAAAGAAATAATACCAGATAGAAATCTGGAGCCATACAAAAAAAGAGAACTAAAGGTGATAAATATTTAATACAAAGTGGCTAAATATAATATAGTTATTTCTCATTTTTAAGCTTCTTTAATAACACATTTGATTATTTAAAGCAAAATTAATAACAGTGTATTGTGGGATTTATAGCATATGCAGAGGTAAAATGTAGGACAGTGATAATGCAGAGGATAGAAGGGAGAAGTAGAAATATACAGGTGCAAGGTTGTATAATATTTGAAGATAGGTTGTGATAAGTTAAAGATGGATATTGTAAACTTTCGAGCAATGACTAGGAAGTCAATAAAAGAGCTATCGTCAATAACCCAAGAGAGGAGATACAATGGAATATAAAAAATCCTCAATAAATCCCAAAGAGGGTAGGAAAGGGTGAGATGAAGGAACGGAGATCAATTAGGACAAATAGAAAACTAATAGTAAATAGTATATTTAAACCCAACTATATCAATAATTAAATAAAATTGTCAAATACTCAAAAGGAAAAGATTGCCAAACTACACAAACGCAACAAGTGTTATCTACAAGAAAACCCACTTTTAAAAACATAAATTCAGAAGTTCAAGGCTGAGATAGGAAAAGATAGACTAGGAAAATAATCATGAAAACTGGAATGGCTGTATTTGTAGCAAATGAAATGGATATCAAGGCAATGATTATGGTCAAAGATAAAAGAGACGTTTTTTAATAATAAAGTTGTCAATTCATCAAGAAAACATAATCTTACATGTATATACACAAAACAGAGCTTCAAAAAATATATAAAGCAAAAACGAACAAAACATGAAAGAATTACAAAATTTCACATTTTTTTCAGTAATTGACAGAAGAGAAAATCAGGAGAGATATAGGATATCCGAACCACACTTGGCCTAACATTTATAAAAGATCACACCCCAACATAGAATAGTATCTTCTTCTCAAACATACATAAATATTCCATTTATGGACAATGGCACTGGGCCAAAAAACAAATCTTGATGCATTTAATTGAAATTATACTTAACATGTTCTGTGACATCAGAATTAAATTAGAAATCAGTAACAAAAAAAGATACATGAAGGGCCCCTAAATATTTAGAAATTAAACAATGCACTTCTAATTAGCCGTGGGTCAAAGAAGAAATCACAAGGAAAAAGAGAAAATATTTTGAACTAAAAGATCATCAAGATCAAACATACTAAAATGTGTGGGATACAACCAAAGCAGTGTTTAGAGGTAAATTTATACCTTTAAATGCTTACATTAGAAAAAGTCTTGGGATGCCTGGGTGGCTCAGTGGGTTAAACATCTGTCTTCAGCTCAGGTCATGATCTCAGGGTCCTGGGATCAAGCACCACATCAGGCTCCTTGCTCAACGGGGAGCCTGCTTCTCCCTCTGCCTGCCGCCTCCCCTGCTTGTGCTCTCTCTTTCTGACAGATAAATAAATATAATCTTTGAGAAAAAAAAAAAAGAAAAAGTATCAATGCAATGATCTAAGCTTTCATCTTAAGAAGCTAGAAAAAGATGAGAAAATTCAACCAAATACAGGAGAACACAGACTTGAGCCAAAACGGATTAAGCCCCTCCAAACTATTGCACTGATTATAACTAAAATACTGGACAGATTAGAAAGCCCCCAACTACCTGGGGACTCTGAAAAGTAAAGAAAAGCTGGCAGATAGAGAAGGAGTGTCAGAATTTGAGAAAGCAACATACAAGGGTGTGAGTTTCCAGGATTCCGCTCCTTTTTTTCTCTTGTGCTTTCCACCCATGGGAAGGCACTAGTAATGGCCCCACGGGGTCTGCAGTCATAAAGGAAAACCGAAAGTTTATTGGCAGCAGACATGCTCTAAAACAAATGCTAGAGGGAGTTCTTCACACTGAAAGGAGAGGATATCAGAGGAAAAACTTGAAACTTAGGGAATGAAGAAGAGTAGCAGATAGGGTAAATATCTGGGTTAATAAAAACTGCTTCTCCAGGGCGCCTGGGTGGCTCAGTCAGTTAAGTGGCTGGCTCTTGATTTCGGCTCAGGTCATGATCTCAGGGTCCTGGGATCAAGCTCCAAGTCGGGCTCTGCGCTCAGTGGGGAGTCTGCATGAGGAATCTTTCTGCCTCTCCCTCTCCCTCTGCTGCTCCCTATCCGCTGCGTGTGCGAGCACACACGCATGCACTCTCTCTCTCTCTCTCAAATAAATAAATCTTTTTTTCTCTCCCCTTCAGTTACTTATAGGTATGACTACTGAAAGCAAAAATTGTAAGACTGTATGGCTCACATTTCTATGTATGTAGAGGTGTACTACATTTGACAACTATGACATAAAGCTGGTAAAGTGAAAACCGATATGGTTCTAAGGGTTCTACATTTTACTTTAAGTGGTAAAATACTACCTTTAAGTAGACTGTGAAAGTTTAGGTATACATTTTAACTATTAGAGCACTGGCAAAATTATGTGTATGTGTATGTGTGTGTGTATAGCCAAAAAGCCAATAGATAAATTGAAATGGAACACAAATAAGTCAAATACAAACTCATCACAAATTCGTCAAATACACACTGAAGTGGCTATATTATTAGCAAACAAAGTAGACTTTGGAGTAAGGAATATTTCAGAAATAAAGAGGGACACTTCATAATAATAAAGGGCTCAATTCACCAAGAAGATAGCACAATCTTAAATGTGTATTCACCTAAAAACAGAAGTTCAAAATACATGAAGCAAAAACAAAGGTGAAACAGACATATCCACAATTATGGTTGGAGATTTCAACATTATTTTCTCACTCATCAATAGAACATGTGGACAGAAAATCAGCAAGGACGCAGAAGATGTGAACAACACTACTAACAAACCTGACCCGGACAGTATTTATATAGAACAGCAAAATATGTATTCTCTTCACGTGCACAATAAACATTCACAAGACAGACCACACTGTGTCACAAACAAGACTTAGCAAATGTAAAATAACTGAAAGCAAACTCTAGTCTCCAAACAGAATGGAATTAATCTAGAAATCCCTAACAGAAAGACAGTTGAAAAATGCTAAGATTTTTTTATTCAGTTGTTGAGTATCTATATGCTTATGTATTACTTTTCTGTTGTGTATATTAAAATAATTTCACAATAAAAATGTAAAAGTTTTAACAAGCACAGAATGAAAGCTCAGTGAGAATTAACTTAGTGATAGCCCCTCCTTATTACCAGGTTGTTATCGGAGACTCTGATAAAACTAAGAGGAGGTGTGAAGTAGATTGGGAGGGCGGGAGTGAAGAACCCTCATAAACTCTCAGAAGGGAAATTCTGTAACAATTAAGAACACGAGAGAATTGCCAAAGGTAAATAGGATCTGCAACGTAAATTGGTAAACTGTGAAATGTACCCACGGTTGATTTGTTCTCTGGCATTTGGTAAAGACAGAAAACAAGGACAAATTTTGAGAACTTTGCTGTCTCTCCAACAGCCTCTTTGCCACTCCCCCCCTTTGCTGCCTTCTTTCTGTCTCATTGCCATCCGCCTCCAATTTTAGAATTCCTGGCAGACATTGGACAGAGTCACCAGGTCCCTGTTTAATGAGCAATGTCGACTCAGGCTATGGGCAGCATCACCTGTTTCTGGTCTGCCTACTCCTCTCACCTCACCAGAAAATATTTTGGTCGAGCTCCACCTACACTGAGCAGCCACCACTATTTCGAGGATCTGGCAATGAGAATACATTGAGCCCCAGCTGTGAGAATTTGGGCAAACCACCTGATTCCTTAGCCTTGGTTTTCTTATCTGGGAAATAAAGGTAGTTAACCCACCCCCACAGGAAAGGGAAAAGGTACCTCACCAATGACTTATGGCTAAAGACCCCAGTCTCATGATCTCGCTGCGGTATTCATCTGGGGTAGTAGTGATCAGTTTCCTCCATCCTCCTTGAAAAGGTGTGCATGACCTGAGCCAGTGAACCATGTCATCATACTAGAGGGAGGTCAGAGGTGGCCAGCTGACCACCCAAATCTCTGCTCCCCTTCCCATGGTGTAGAGTTGATGCTGGAAAGTGACTGATTAGCCAGAGACCACATTTCTTGGCCCCCTGGCACTGTATGGCCATTGGTCTAGCTCTTGCTATTGGAATGTGAGCCATGGCTTTTAAGAAGTGCCGCTTTCTCTTTGTTCTTTTCTCTTCTTCTGCCTGCCTCGATGTGTATATGAAAATGACCAGACCCAGTTAATAGGGAGCCACAAGCCAGAAGAGGTCTGACTCCCTGACTCAGCACATGGAGGAAGAAACGCACCCATTTACAACAAGCATCTGAATGTGACCATTACATGAGCACAAAATTAATATCACTGATGTTTGAGCAATGATACGTTTTGTTGTATATGTGATAAAGCAGTTGACTGCATAACGGTTTTAGGTTTAATACCTTGCTCAGCCCAGGTTTTGTGACCCTGGCTATGGTACCTATTCTCTTTGTACCTTAGTTACCTCACCAGTGAAGTATGGATGATAATGGTTCTTGCCTCATTGGGTTGTTGTGAAAGTTAATTGCTATAATGCATACAAGCTGCCAATGATGTTCAATCAATGTTGGCCAATATTATTAGCAGCATAGAATTACCAACATTTTTTCAAAGTTCATTAATTCATTCCTGGAAAAGTTTCTACCTTGGTAGCTTATTTCTAGGTGACTGTGGCCATTAAATTCCCATCGAAATATTTTCCAAAGAAACTTTTTCAGGGCCACAGCAGTTTTTCCTGGACAGTTTGTGTGGGTTGTTTTTTTTTTTAAACATAGCTAATTGGAAGATTTCCGAGTCTAAATTTCCAGGCTCAGCTTTTACCTGAAAAGCCATCTGTGTGGACTTAATGATGTTCGTGACTTGAACTCCAGTTACGCCAAAGCCCCACTCACCTCTCCCAGGGTGCGCTCCCGAAGTCAAGGATGCTGTTGCCATAGAGCTGCAGGTCCGAATGTAACCAGCAGAGGGCAGCGCTGCACACAAACCGCTGCAACTTTGAGGCTTCCCCAGTGCCTTTCCACTATCAATAGTGTTTTTTTCCTCCCCATTTTCATTTCTTGCCTTTAGAAGAGTGACCATGATCTTTCAGAAAACATGTGGTTGTCTTCCGTTGTTCTCATCTTGTATAGGTTTTCTGAGTCTCTTGTGTGGTCACTGGCACTCTGTGGGGTTGGGAGAGGCAGAGCCGCTGAATGTAAGAATGGGAGCCCCCGCGCTTTCCCGAATCTGCCGGCGCAGCCACCTGCTCTCCTTGTCCTCCTTTCCTGAGTCACTTGACACCCACCCGGTTTTTGCAAACGATTCCATGCCATCTTCTCCCACATCATAGCAAATTCCAGGACTCAGGCCTACGTACCTGGGTGATTCTCAACTGTGTGTGGGGTGGGATGCATTTCAGAATCTCCTATATGAAGTGTTCTGAAAACACAAGCGCCCAGGTCTCACGCCAGAGCTCCCGAATCAGCTGCTGGGGTGGTGAGAGTTTGAAGAAGCTCCTGGGGTGATTAGGTGTGACAAGCACTCCCACCCCGTGCACCGCTGGTGTTGCTAGTGAAGACCTAAAGGAGGCAAGCGGCAGGAAGGGAAGAGGTGGGCCCAGGTGGGGGTGGAGTTGGCATGACTCAGGGATTGATTGGTTCTGTTACTCTCCGCATGTTTCCCACAGGGAACTCGGAAGCCCACTCACTCCCAACAGGTGATCTCACTGCTTTCTGAACTGAGAAAATTAAAGCCCTCCAACTGTTCTGCCCTCCTCGGTGACGCTCTGGGTTCTTATCCACATTCTCCACCGTTCTCCCAGACTCACTGCTCAGCCTGTCGCTCCTCCACGGTGTCTGGAGCCCACCCACCTTTCCTGCCCCTCGGGGGACTGCTCTCCTCCCGTTATCCATCCCCGCCCGCACCGTTGGCATCTCTCTCTCCAGGGCTCCTATCCTCCTTCCCCAGCTCCCTCACCTGTCCTCAACGCTTGCTCTTTCTCACTCCTCCGGATCCAATAAGCACCCAGTTTTATGAGTTCTCCCTGCTCTTGATGACCCTTTCATTCCGTCCCCTCTTCTGTGCCCCGTCGTTGTATAGGACTTTGTCACTCCTTCCCACCACCACCAACCCATCCTCTGAACTGGCCTGTCCATCTCCATGTGGCTCCCTCTCCAGACCGACTCCAGAGGGATTCTTCTAATGGGCTAATCTGATGTGTGTTGCTCTGACTGAAAACATCTCACTGCCCCCTGCCCAACACCACTGGATAAAGCCCACACCCCTTCACAGGTCACACCAGCTCTTCTGCACCTGCCCTCCCCCACTCTGTACTTCTCTCTCCCACAGTATGCACCCCCCATGAGCCTCTTAGGGAACATTTGCCTTTGCCTGGCCCCTTTCCCTATTTTGCTTCCTAAAGCAAACTCCCATACATCCCACAAAACCCAGTTCAGGCACCAGCTTCCACAAAAAGCCTTCCCTTATGCTCTTGGCTAGATTTCATCATTCCCCCTTGTGGGATACCTCTGATCTCCTATCAGGCTCCCACGGGTGCACCTTTCCACCCTGCAACCTTGGGGACATTACATATTCCTTCTTTGCATATTTTATTTATTGACAATTCTCTCTGCCTTTCCAAGCTTTGAGCTTCTTGAGGACACAGACTAGTAATTACTCATCTCAGCCCTCCTAGTGCCTAGCATCGTGCCTCGCTCACAGGAATCGTGGGAATTGGGTTAGAGCTAGTCTCCCTGCTTCCTTCAGAGACTTCTTTAAAATATCAAATCCCTGCCTTTACACTGTTTCTACTCCCACTCACTCCTTCACCCACTAAAATCTGTTTTCCTCCCATGTTTCTGATCTTTTAAAGAAATAAATGACTCACTCACATGTCTAAAGTGCACTGTGTCCATTCACTTTCCATATTCTTCAACCTCTGGGGCATTTGACACTGTTGACCATCACCCTCCTCGACATTCTTCTCCTGGTTTCTGTAGTGGACGGTCATGCTTTTGTTGCATCCATCCCACCTTCTTCTGGGAACAGCCCCTCAGTTTTCCTCTAGGGAAACATCCCTCCCTTATTCTCAGCCCTTGTGGTTTGGATGCTCTTTCTGATTACCTTAATTTTCATCAAGGTAATAACATTTTCCAGTTTTCCCTAGTCTGAAACCCTGAAGTTATCCTTAATTATTCCTTCTTAGTTCAGGGATCTTGTCCTTACTCATTAGGCTAATGAGAGTTTCCCAAGGCTGGTAGTGAGGAAATGTTCTCTTCTTCCTTGGTTGCTAAGCTCATAGGAGCTTTGAGGTGCTGGTGACCATCTTGCCTGCCTGAGAATGAAGCCATGTCTGACAGAAGCAGAGCTGAGGAGAGAGCAGAAGACTCCCTATGGAACCCTATATCCAGCCTTGCCTGAAGTCAGACCTATACCCTGGACATTACAGTTATACGAGCTACTGACTTTCCTTTTTTGCTGCCACCAGGTTGTCAATTTTCTGTTATAATCAAGGGAGTTGTGCTTGATAATGGCTGACTTTGTTGCTTGTCTTAAGGATGCCAGAGGTGTCTGATGATGGAAGACAGCAAATATTTAAGTAAGGTCCTACAACCACCAACTGGTTAAGGATCCCATGAGGGACCCTGGATGAGATGGCCTTTGATGTCCTTTCAGACTCTGAGAACCAGAGTTCATTTTGGGGTTCATTTTTGAATGGGAACAGTTTTGTTGGGAACATGGCCCCTCCTTTACCAAGCTCCTTCTCTTGGTCATGTCTCACGTTCCACCCTTCATCTGAGCTGTTGTTGCATTTCCTATCTTCCCCATTAAATCATGATCTCTTTGAGGTGAATGTGAAGATTGTGAGCTTTTATTCTTAGCTCAAATGGTGTTTATGGGAAGGAAGGGAGGAAAGGAGAGAGAGAAAGGAACAAAGGGAAGGGAAAGAAAGGCAAGAAATCTACTCTTCACGGTATATAAGCCATTTAATTGTGAAGCTCCATCTAGTCTCCTAATCGATCCCTAATCCCTCCTTGTTGTGTTTGCTACTTTTGAAAATCCAAAATGCTTTTCTGTGCTTTTAGGTCGATTTTTAAAATAGAACCCACAGATGGTTGTGTTAGGTCGCAAAGGCACCTGGTATGGGGGGCTCATTCTAAACTGCAGTCCTGCCCTCTTGACTTTGTCTTCTTGCTTACCTCTCCATTTTCTCATGATTTACTCAGTTTCCTTCTTCATCATAATGAAATGCTCAGACCTACAGGCACTTGATTCATAGTAGTGTATCAGGATAAGCACAGAAGCTCCTTCCAGATGCATGTAGACAAGGGACACTACCGTCTAACTTTTCTAAGGAAAACTTGATAATGAAATAATTGTTTCCAGCAAGTTACAGAAACAATCTGTTTGAGATAAGGGAAACAGAGATGCCTTATCAGATATTTGACCCCCCGCCCTCCGCCCCCCGCCCCCGAGAAAGAAAGAAAGAAGGAAAGACTACCCTAGCCACCTTCTACTTCTCATTGTCTGGAAGGTTTTTCTGTCTAGACATTTCTCAAGCAGTTAGAATGTTGCTGAGTGTAATTGTGGCAGGTCCAGCTGGCCCAGACTTCCCTAAAAGGGCCTCTGCATTGCAGCATGTTTAAAATAGTAGCCACTCCCTCAAGAGGATGAGGTTTCTCAGGCAATGATGTTTGTCCATGCATCCAAGAATTCATATTTAAATACTCGGTGTGTACTGCACGCTATTAAACTCAGAGAGAAGATGCTAAAATATGGGATGCTGTCCTCACTCTCTAGGGGCTTATAATCTAATCAGAGAGATAGGATACATACACCCACCAACTAATTTCCTTTCAGCTGAGAACCTGAAATCGGGTTCTCAATGCTGGCCACACATTAATATCACCTGAGGAACATTAGGAACACTATTGATGCCTGAGCCTCATCCCACACAACTGAACGAGAAATATCTGGGTTGAGCCTAGGCATTAATTTTTAACCCTGCCATCCCCCTCGTCCCCTCCCTTGTAAGTCTAAGGTGCAATCAGACTTGAGAAACTCTGGCCAAAATGCCACCTCTTCTTACACACAGAGATCGGTTTGCCCTCCCTGATCTCCCCAGCCAGAAGGAATATATATTGATTGATTCCCAATGGTTCCAAATGTTTCTGTCAAAGAAAGACCCAGGAAACCTCAGACCAAGTCTTGTTTTCCAGAAAACACAGGAGGAGGAGATCATGACAGGAAAGTCAACACACAGCAGCCTTGGCCCTCATGTGGAAGGTTTCTTTACTCAGATTTGACAAAAGGCAAGGTCCAATCAGCCAGGCCTATGTGATGATAGAGAAATTAGAAGCCAAGGTCAATGCAAATACAGTCCAAGTCTTGGACTAACCATATGTATTTCTTGGCAGCCACTTGACTTGCTTGAAAGCACCGACATTCATAAACTTGGGGTCCAGTAGTTATGTAGACCAACGGGAAGGACGTTTCAAGCCACAAAACTGGAATCTTTGGGAAGCAACAGAAGTTGACCTAGATTATTTTCCTCCTCAGCTTCCATCTTTTGACTGTATTCCCGACTGGTGCAGGTGCAGAGTCCCATCTAACAGATGCCGGCCAGGCCTTAGCGTCCCGGAACATTCTTAGGCACTGACGATGGCTGACTGGCTGGGAGATGCGGCTTAGTCTTGATTAAAGTAGTCTTTTACTTCCCTTTGTCCAAGGGAGCTCATTCATCCAACACTAATCCATTTGTCCAATGAGCTCTAACCTAATCACCAGTACTCACGGCCAAAGCCTCTAATGCCCTGACCTACCTTTGTAATCGCCCTGACCAATATAGCTGCATCTTCCCACTGAAAGTTCAGACCAGGCCGGGCTCCAGGCTCTACCTCCAAATGTGATTAATGCACAACATCTGAGCATGGGAGATGCACACTGGAAACTTTTTATATGCTGCAGGCAAAACAGCAAGACTGACTATAAACTTCCACGTAATTATTTCCTAAGGGTATACACAAGATGCTTTTGTTTAGAAGGTGGCAAGTTTTCCAAGGCTTCAGAGGGGTTCCAAGAGCTTACTCAGGACCTGTTGCTTTGGAGGAAACAAGAGCTTTCTCACCAAAAGAAAAATCCAGCTCTCAAGCCTACTTGGACATCCAATTTCAGAGTGGCTCTGGCCTTCCAGAAAGGACTTTGGGATCCTAAAACCCCACTTGATCACAAGCTGCGTTTTCTGGGAAGCAGTGACACCTGGTGGTGTGGTCCCTCAATGGCTTGAGGCTCTGCCTTGAGGGGTGAGAACAGACCATTTCACTGCTTTCTGCCCTCAGCATTCCTGCCACAGAGTCTCCAAGTGTCACGATCCCAAATGTCACGTCCAGGACATCTCTAGTCCATTCTCCGCTTCCCTGCCCCCATTCTGAATGAGGTTGGAAGGAAAGTAGAAATTCCCTGGACCTGTGTCCCCCAGAAGGCATCCCCATTTGCCCCTTAGCAATAGGGCAGGGCACCTTGCATTTCTGGGGGACGTGTTTTATTTAGCCCATGGTGTTTCCCCTGCAATACCAGCCATATTCTAATTGGTTTCTCCATCAACCTTCACTCAGTTTCTACTACATGCTGGGTAGGTGCTAAACTGTACACTTCAAAGGCTGTCAAGCTGCAGAAGAAGTAGCCCCTCAGGGAGCTTCTACTCTAACCAAGAATGGGAGGGTAATGACGTTAAGGATTCCTGGGCTAGGGTATCCAGAGCAAATAATATTGACGCCAGTATTGATGGAAAATGAAGGCTCATCACTGCATTCAGCTCATTTACAAAAGAAGAAAGTCCTCATCTGACTCCATCTCAGAAGGAATTTGAAAGGTGACCTTTTTTTCCCCTCATTGTCCTCACGTGTTATCTCAGAGCCCCTCACCCACACAACACTGCCAACTTCCTTCTGGCCTAACCTGTCACCTCCACTGGTGAGGTGACGTGGCTGTTCTTGGACCACTGCTTTGTCCCCAGTCGGAACGTTCTGCTTCTTTGGAGGAGGGCAGCCTTAGGAGTTGTACATAAGAGCGAGTGTTCCCTCCGGTGAGAAGTCCTCCCACGCTGCTTCTGTGTGAGGCCCAGAACCAAATGAATCGGAGGATTTAGCACCCTTCTCCCAGCCCTCAAAGTGTTGCATTGGAATAAAGGTTAATTAAGGCAAAAGGGGGAAGATGTTCTTACGCTAAACTTTCCAGCGAAGTCCCTGGGTTTTCCCCTCTGTGTTCGCCCTTGGAAGTTCAAGCAGAGAGAGCACGTCTTCAGCTGCCACCAGCCTCACCGTGCTGTGCTCTGACCTCCTGAGTCATCTCTATCTTCTGTTCTCCGTCTCTCTTCCAGGAGAAGGTTTTGCATGGCCCTCCCCCAATCTCATTTCAGTTATTTTGGTGTATTTCCTTTCCTAAGTCAGCCTTTGGGGGCAGATCTCTTGAAAGCAGGGTTCTCAGCCTGGGCCACACATTGGACACACCTGGAGGCCCTAAGTTCTGTCTGCCACCCGGGGGCCCAGCCCCAGCAGTCCGATTGGTTTGGGGCGGGGTCCAGGCCCCACAAAGTTACAGCCTGCCCAGGCGGTTCTAATGGGCTGTGAAGACGCCCCCACTCTGGTTTTCTCTTGCCCTGCTTTCTCCCACTCTTCGTATTCCATGTGCTCGTCCGTCATCATTGCTCGTTATTATAAAGATGGAGCTGAAGCAGGGCAATCGCTTCATTCTGGAAGTTAAACATGACAACAGCAAGGGAAATGATCTCCCTCATTTTCAGCCACAGCTAAGAGAACTCTCATTCCTGACCCAAATTTTATCTCAACGTCACCAGTTCCCAGAAGAGGTATTGCCCATATTTCTGCGTATCACTGTGAAAACATAAGTACCCTGTTGCGTTCTAAAAAGTGATACTATGGAGCTGTTAGTCCATGGAAGTTGTGGGCATGTGCGGCATGTGAGTGTGTCTTTTTTCACTTCTTCTCATCTCTACTGCCCTCTGCCCCTCCGACTCTCTACCTTAAGAAAATCTTTGAATGTATCATAAAATATAACTAAAATATTTTTTCCATGTTCATTTGAGACTATTTTTGATCCTTGTCCTTATTTTTTTTTTCAAGATACATTTCTGTCTGAAAGAAAAGAGATTGCTACTTAGGTGGCCCACCTCCAATTTGTAAAGGCAGAATGAGGCAGCAAGAACACCGTCTAGGGGCAACCAGAAGACCCATGTCCTGCTTCAATCATTTGCTACTCACGTGCCCTGAAAGGCAAACCACTGACATTCTCTCTCCCTTCTCCCAACCGCAAAATGGAGAATCATGTTTTCATGGCCCATATCCACAGCCCACATTCATGGTTATTATGAGAATCAAATAAGCCAGTATTTGTGAACATATTTTGATTTAAAAAAAAAAAAAAGGTTCCTTTTCACGGGTATACAGTGAGTTTGAATCTTTCTGTAGAGAAATTTTCCATGCCCATTCTCTAAACTCTCATTTCATTTTCTTTGGAAACCTTGCTTGCATTTGTGTGATCAGAGCTCTTGCTGGTCTATAGGAGGCTTTTCTTTTTCTGGGAAGGCTGTTCCACAGTCTGTCTGCTGCTCTCTGGAAGTTCCATTTCAGAAGGCAGCCCTGGTTAAGTTCCATCCCGACATCTGCAAATCACATCCACAGGGAAAATGTGACTCACTCAAGTTACTGCGTTAAGTTTTCATGGATATTGTTCAGGGAGTAGGTGTTGTCTTTGGGCCAAATCACTTGAAATCATCATGACATCAGGCCTGTCACTGAAAAACTGACTCTGCCCCCACAGGAAGCAAGGAGAAGGGTGGGTGCTGGGACACAAGGTTACTATAGGAAAGGCCGCTTTCCTAGCCCTCCTGAAGTTTTAGGGGGGAAGGGGGAAGGGGGAAGATGTTCTTACGCTAAACTTTCCAGCGAAGTCCCTGGGTTTTCCCCTCTGTGTTTGCCCTTGGAAGTTCAATCAGAGAGAGCACGTCTTCAGCTGCCACCACCCTCACTGTGCTGTGCTCTGAACACCGAACACCATAGGACGCCTGGCACATAGTGGGAGAGCAGTAAATGGTGCCCAACAAATTATGGCACGTTTGTAAGTAACCCAGTACAAAATTGAACAGCCAAGGTGTCTCAACTCCTGTGCAATGAGATACAAACAAACCATAGTTTACGCTGCATGGATGGTAAGTATATGAAATTCTGGCTCCCCACTCTCTCTTTTGGTTACATCTGACATCACTAATTGGTCATCACGTTGTCTGCAGACGACCCCGGATCGAACCCCAGAATCTGATGCCACTCAGTTGAAACAGCTGCTACCAATCAATCCAAGATGCCACTTGCTATGAAACCGTTGGAAATTCCCAGTATGAAGGTTTCAGTAACCAAATCAATTCATTCATGGCACTTGTCCCAACACTCAGTTCACATCATTACCATTAGCATCTTCCTCCTCCTCATCTTTATCATCAATGTCATCATTGTACTTGTCATCATAAAGCTACTTTGAGCTATTTTCATCAAAAGTCACTTTTGTCTTGATGTGGCACCTCACCAAGATGGGGGTTCCTTCTTTCTATCCTTTTATACTTTAGTCTTGGTGGCCATACCCTTCTCCTTCCCTGTCCCTCCACTTCTAGTCATAGCTGAATATATTTCAAAAAGAGAAAGAAGCTATGTGCATTGTCCCTTTTGGCATAGGGTTTTCTCTCCCTTATAAGATGATACCATAAATCCAGATCTGAATATTAATGAATTGTTGAATCCATGAGAACAGACTACTGACATTGGAGTAGACTCCAGGAGAAACATGTGGTAGGAGGAAGTTCTATAATAAATTGCAAAGGAACTCGGCCAAAGAGAAGAGAAAAATTGAAGGGGAGGGCACCTGTAGGGAGAGCAACATCCTCTACTGAAGGAGGAACATATTCACTATAGGAGTTCATTATCTCTTGGTTTCTCTTTGGCCCCTTTGCACAGTTGCTTAGAGAGAAGCACTTACCCAGGTTCGAAGCATCCTCCTCCCCCTGGTTTGATGGCTTCAGTCCTCAGAAGCTGGGCCACTCCAGAAGTCAACATCTAGATATATAGAGGAGAAGAGTAGGCTCCTGAGTGGCTTTTAGGATTTCTGGGCCTACAAATAAACAGGGGACTCAGCCCCCTCTAGGGCAGGCTCTCCTAAGGTAGCTTAGCCGGCCCTAGATATCGCAGCTGTCAAAGCTGGTAGGACTGAGATATGGCCACCTGCCCTCCTGAAGAAGATTCTTGGGAACCTACCTACCTCCATGGCAGTCAGCTGAAGACTTCCTGCCCTAGGTTCATAGCAAAGCTTCTCCAGTACATAAGTCAGAAGACAATATGTTGTTAAGGTGCAGGTGGGGAGTAGATGTAGGACAAGGTGAAATTTTTTAAAATTACTTTTAAGTGAATGGAATAAAAACCCTAAATTGATTCCAATTACCTCCTGAACTCAGTGCTAGAGAGAAATAGCGGACCCAGTCAAATTAGAGAAATCCAAGAGGCCTTGACCCATCAGTAAATACAGACTCCTATATGAAAATGAGTGAATTCACCGCCGAGCTCTCCAGCCACTTTCCACTGGACAGTGAAGCTAACACAAAGCTGAACTATCAAGAGTGCCAACCATATGTGCTGTGGGTGTGTGTCCATGTGGTGGGCAGCCCAGTCCAACCCAAACCTATAGGAATAGTACAAGGCTCTGGTTCAGAAGCATGTGTCATGTCCCAGTCTCAGCAATCACTGTGGCCAGCAAAGATTCTCAGGGCAGCGCGTCACTAAAGCCAGAAAAACCAGAGAGACCAGAAGGTATCCAATTTCAAGAGGAGCACGAGAAGACCGACCAAAAGCAGGCTGTGAGTAGACTCCCACTGAATATCTCAGGTCCTTTCCCCACTCTCTGAAAGATAAATGTTAAGGAGGCATTGGAAGCCCTGAGCTTGCTCAAGAGCTGCCCAATGAGAGTGTGGAATTCAGACTCTGAAATCCTAGGCCAAAAGGCACTATGACCTTCAACTCCGCTTTCATCAAGCTCTGTGTTCCAGAAATCAAGGCTTGAGTTTCCATGAGAAAGGAATGGAAATGATCACCTGTCTTGTCACCGGGCCAAGATCCTGACTTATATTTATGTTTTGGATAAGGAGAAGAGAGAGGTAGGGTACAGAAGGGAGGGGTGAAGCTGATGATAAGGGGGTGGAAATGCAATAACATTCTCACTCCGGAGCCAAGGGAATTTGGCTCTGTAATTAGCTCCACTGCCCTGAGTGAAACCAGTCAACGCATTCCAGCATAGCTGGGCCTGTGCTTTCCTGGGATGATGGTGCTGCACCTATTTGACCACTGTCACCCTCCGATTCCTCAGGAACACGATAGCACCCGGGTAGAGGACACTCCCAACTTGTAAGGAAATACTTGTCTCAGTCTCCCTGACCAGGCCTGGGTGCATTTGGCCAATCAGACTTTTCTGCTGCTCTTTGCTGTCACATCCTGAAGGAAACTTCCCCTAATTTCACCATATTCTCTCTCTTGCCCTCCAGCTACTCTGCCTCTCCTTGGTACTCTATCATTTCTTGCCCACTGTGTCTCTGTCCCATTAGACTCTGAGATTGCTGAGGGTGGCAGCTTTATCCTGTTCTTGATAAGTCCACATGGTCTAGCTCACCCCCACATGGGCCACACCCAAACCATGATTCATTATATGTTTCTGGAAGGGAAAAGGAGAATGGAATGACCAACCTGCCCAGGTTTGCTGGGATTTGCCTGGTTTTCGCTTGAGAAAGGCCTCAGATTTGGGCAAGCCGAGACAACTGGTCACCCCGCCAGAAGGGAAAGAGGAAGGTAAAGAGGAAGGAAGGCAAGAAAGAGGGTAGAACCCTGTGCACTCTTCTTGGCCACCTGAGGAGCAGCCTGCCTTGCTGCTGAGGTCCTGGCCGCTGAGTGACAGATGAGCTGTTGGGGACTGCAGGGACATTCAGTGAGCTCATCCCTATAAAGGAGCAAAGAGATGATGGATCAGACTTGAATCAAGACGTAACTGAATTCTGAAAGTGGAATTATTATATTCATTCAGGGAGCATCGGTTGAGCACCTATACTTGGTCAGGTTCTGTGCCAGATACTGAGGATACAGAAGTGAAAACGGGCCCTACCCATCAGGAGTGCAGGAAAGCAGGGAACGTGCTGAGGAAATGTCCAGTGCACTTCCTGTTTCATCATGTGGGTACAGCTCTGAACACACCATTGGTGCGCATAAACATAATGAGCTGTTTGTCTGCCAGGTTGGCATACACGCTGTCGTCTACCTTGGGGACCCTAGAGGACACTGTTACAACCTCTATAATAGGACGTCACCACATCCTCTCTTGTCTGTAAAACCACAGGGCCAGAGGGCCGTTGGTTGGTTGGTTTTTAAGCAGTATGTAGGCCTTCTCAGAGGCAGATTGAAAGGGTCACCAGGCCCGTGGCTTAAATTAGACTTGACACCATGACCAGGCAGACACGAGGCTGCCAGAGCTGGTGGGGGGCTAGGCACACACGAAGGGCATGGCCAGGGCAGAGAGGGGTGCCCGGTTTCCACTGAGCTCAGGGCAGATGAGCTAATCCCCCAGATACCAGCCCTACCTGCTGGACGGGCAAGCCGTCCAGGGGCCAGTGTCCAGGCGGCTGCCTCCTAGGCCAGAGCGGTGCCCTGCCTTCTTTTTGCCCTACTCCTGGCTTCCCATTCTCAACTATGGGTCGTGGCCCAACAAGGACGGTTTTGGGGACTTTTATCATGGCCCACAGAATAGAGACACAACAAATGTTGAGCAGCGTTGACTGTCTTAGTCTTGGTTGGTCTCCAATCTGGCCACGGGTCCGCCACTGTGTTTATCTGGCTCTTGCTAACTGCTGACTGATTGTCTTCCCTACACTCCCACCCCACTCCTACCCCCTATGGCACATTTAGAGAATGGATTCGTTAATGGAAAGAGAACTATTATCCTCCTGAGTTGTTTCAGAACTCAGAAACCTTGTAGGAGGCACTCTGTTTTACAGATCAGAGGGAAACAGACAGGGGATAGGTTTCAGAATTAAGATTAAATCACCAAGACTGTAAATGGTTTCTCTCTCTCTCCCCTCTCATCTGTTTATAGAATGTCTCCTCCCTTTTTCACCTCTCTTTCCCTCCCTCGTTTCTGGCCTCTGGCCGTGAGCTGGGGGTAGAACAGTAAAGCAGGACTTGTTTTTTTTTTAACCTTCTGAGACTTCACAGGTAGTTGGAGTTTATTACTATCTTAAGGCAAAGATTGGGAGTTCAGCTTCTTTACGGGGAAGGTCATAGAGGAAGCCCTCCCTTCATCACCTGCCCACTGTGTCCCATGTTTATAAAGTATTTAAACACAGTGTGCTAAGCCAAGAGGGAAATGATGCGGAGGGCCTGAGGGGAGAGCAGGAGTCATCAGAAAGGCTTCACAGAGGAGGTGATACTCAAGTTGAGATTTGAAGAATAAATAGAAGTGTACTATGCAGTTATGATTTAACAAAAATTCTCAGCAATTCGTGATTAAGATGAAACCAAAAACATGAAAAAACAAGTTTCTCTCAGAGATTGAGCGTTCAGGGCAAGCAGAGGGGTTCAGCATATATTTCCACCGGGGCTGGGACCCTTCCCTCCACAGGCTCTCCACCGTGTTTGCGGTGTTGACGTCCCGACTGCTGCCCTAAGATCCCATAGTCCCCGTCCGGAATGGCCTTAAGGAAGTGAACTGACACCGTGTAAAAAGCTTTTCTGAATTAAGGGTTAAGGCAAAGGATTTTGGCTCCATTCACAGTTAACTAGAAACTTCCAGTCACCGAAAACGCCCATGCCCCCAGCCGGCTGGCCATTGAGGTATTGCTGCATCTGGCTCTTTGTGTTGCTCTCTTCCTCCTGTTTGCTCTGAGCCCCTTGCCTTTACTCTGGAGTCTGCGCTCCTGCCTCGGCAGCAGCATTTCTTCTCGTCCTCGCTCCTCCCCGCCCCCTCCGCTGTCAGCGCCCGACTCAGCCCGAGCCGGTGCGAACACGGGTGCGGAGCGGAGCAGGGAGTCCGGGCTCTGCAGGCGAGTCATGTCTGGCTCCTCGTGCCTCGACAGGGTACACCTAGCTCCTCCTCAGCTGACCGCTCTCCTTGAAGCTATTTTTGTGGGTGAGGCCATAATCCCGTCCTCCAGACTGAGTAGGAAAAGCAGGGCACAGGGGGTGCACGGTCAGAGAGACTGACGTGTCTGAAGGAGGAGACTGGAACTTTGACAAGACACAGCTGGCTGAGGGAGGGCGCTGGAAGATTCCGCCCTGGGGTGAGGGAGACGAGGAGGAGGGGCCTTTAAATAGCAGGTGGCTTCACCGCTTCTATAAATGAAAATGGGATGTTTTCACTGAACACCGACTACGAAATGGGCTTTTATTAGACAGCTGCATCACCCATCGGACAGCCCCCGAGGCGCTCGCTGGGGACCCCGCCCGGCCGCTCATCTATGCGGACGACTGCGCCGCGGCACCTGCCGCGTCTCTCCGCTCAAGGACTCGGCTCAGGCCAGGGACGACGGACCCGGGGAGATGGAGGGACAGAAACAGGCCGCGGCTCGATTTCTAACACTGCCAGATCGCATTCTTGCTGCCATTTGTGTACCGGTCTGAGAGTCATTCATTTTTCTCTTGAGGAGCCTGAAAAAGAGACCCACGTGCTGTGCCTTGGGGGACGAGGGCGGGTAGGGAGGGGGAGGCCGGGAGGAGGCAAGCCTTTTAAAGCTCTCGGCAAGTCTTCTCTCGGTAAGGCGGAGCTGCAGGTGATCGGTCTTTCCTCTCCTTAATTAACCGGAAAAATCCCTTCTGGGATGGCAGAATAAAGTGGGTAGGAGCCTGAGGAGCATTTAGCCTCTGAGTAAATCACCTGCCTTGCAGCCTCCTTGCTTTTAGGAAGCTCAACGCAGTGTTTCTCGGCAGGTCAGAGGCGTCCGCCCCGCTTGCCACCGTCCCGGGAAAGCAGGGCAGCCCAAGCGACTGAGTCATCGCGGTCAAGGAGGAACCAAAACCTCACTGGCTAGGTCCCCACGCTAAGCCAGGGGATCCACTATCACTTCCCAAGCAAAAGGCGAATAATAATAGCTAATATTTAGTGAGCACCTATTATGTGCCAGGCAGGGTGCTAAATGTTCTATATTCATGAACTCATTTAATTCTAGCAACTCCACCAAGTAAGTGCTGTTTTCACATGAAGCCACCAAGAAGAGAATCAAGAACTTGCTGGCAGAGGCATAGCTGGGAGGTGGCCAAGCCAGAATTCAAACCAGGCTGGTCAGCAGCCTAATGCTCAGAACTGCCCCCCTCCCCATGCCGTCTCCCTCCATACTGCACTGTGAAGGGGTTCAGAACATGCCACCCCAACTACGCCGCTCTGCCACATTGACTCTCTTGAGGTAAAGGCATTCCAACAACAGCAAATACAAGAAACAATTCCAACCTTCCTTCGAATTTTGCTCAGAAGCAGGAGAAGGAGATGCGATTCTCATAGAAAGCTGTCTTCCCAGTACCAGGAGGAAAGTAACATTCTTATCATCACAGATAAGCTGGGATGGAGAGAATTCTACGCAAACAGACCTTGTTAAAATAATTCTTACCCTCCTCTAATCTCCTTCTGTAGTTTCCACACTGCCTCTCTTGGTTTGACCGAATCTGAAAGCAAGTAGGTTTTGCCATTTGTTGGTTCTTCATTCCTTGTGAAGGCTCTCGGGTCACATAAAACTTGCATTAAATAAATTTGGATATTTTTCTCCTGCTGATCTGTCTGTGTCAGTTGAATTCTCAGGCCCAGCCTAAAAGAACCCTAAGAGGGTAAAGGTAAAAGTCTGTCTCCCCACAACTACTCTCTTCCAAATTTACCCTGTTACCACACCCGCATTTTCTCTCCCCATCTGTCTTCCTAGACTTTCCTACCAACGTGAGACACTGCAGTGCAGCCTCTCACTGCAAATGCCAGACTTCCGTGGTCAGATTTGCTCAGCATGGGACTTTCTGCTAAGATACATCAGGGACATTACTACTTTGAGAGAAATGCAAGCAGAAGTTGTCTATGACCCATCTGCTAGGTAATGAGATGCTCAAAGGCTACCTGGTGCGACGGGCTTCTTTAGAATTGGCGGGGGGGAGGGGGAGGATGGACAAGGAGGCCATAAAAGGAGTCAAGACCCATCTAATCCGAGCCCCTCCGAGACAGAGCATGTGTCAAGAAGCACGTCATTCAAGAAGTAGGCTACAGAATCCAGCCGTCTCTCAAACGTACGTTTTGTAAAGCCATTTCAGCCAAGTGAGGAAAATTGATTTCTCAACATGAAAAGATAGTTTTGACAGCAGCCCTGGAGAAAACGCTGGGTCTTGGACACTCAATCAAATCAGTCAACCTGGAGGCTCAGCTGGACTTCCCAAGCAAAGAGCGTGCAGCTTCCAAACCTTCCTTGTCGGCCCTCACAGAGACCGTAGGCGGACAGACCACCGAGTGTTGTGGGAGCAGGGCTTGCAGGCACCCAGCCAAGCGTCCAGTCCCCACTGGGAGCAGAGGCAACACATGCACTTCCCAGATGGTGGGTTTTGGAAGACAGGGGCTGGCCGCCCACCAAGCCCTTTCCTGATTGCCTGGCTTTGGCTCGGGGACTGGGGTGGAGGCCGCTGCTCTGAGAAATGCATTTGCCCTTTGGTTGCAAAACATCTCCAAGTGATTGATGAACCAGTCCCAGGGAAGAAGAAATAAGTCACCTACACCTGAAATATAGCCTCCTCTAGAAAATATCTCACCCTTTCAGGAAGCCCCACGCCACGTGGACATTAATTACAACAGGAATAAAAGAGGATCAGATTCAGTTGCAGTCGTAGACACTTGAGGCTGCCTAACAAAGGGATCATGGTTCCGTGTAACAAGATGAGAAATTTACTCACCATAAACCGTGACCTTTGTTTTCCCCTTTGGCTAAATGTCCTCAGTACCCAATCCAGCCCTCAGCAGGGGCCATAACTCTTTCTCAGCAGATGGTGTCTGCCAGCCTTAGGAAATCAGGAAAGGCTGCAGACCGGGTTGGCCCAGTGCACACGGCTGGCTGGGTGAGGAGCCAAGTTCAGAGTTGGCCTCTTGGGGAAGCTACTGGCCTTGTTCAGGCCAGAACTCCCAACTTTGAACCCTTATTTGGTGTCCTTGTGACCACAAAGTCGCCTCTCTGGGCCTTTGCTTCTTCTTGTATAAAAGGTAGGGATCAGTCTAGCAATGTGTTTTCACACCTTTATTAGCAGTGGAATCCATTTTATAATCTAAATACTGCAAGATGCCCAATAAGACATAAACCCAATGCAAGTGGAGCTTCTTCAAGGTTAGTATAACGTGATGGGAAGGAGTTGTATTATGCAAATTCCAGCTCTGCCACTTACTAGTGGTGTGATCTTGGAACAGCTACTTATTGGCCCAGCCGTAGTTCTCTCATCCATACAACAGGTGTACTAACACCTGCTTCCTAGAGTGATTTTAAGGGCTAAGGAGAGAATACACGCACAGCTCTTAGGACAGAGGGTTTCATAAACACTTGCTCCTATTATTCACCATGATCAGACTGTAGCAGGGTGGGAGGCCTCAAGTTTCACAAACTCAGTCCTTCCCCTTCATTCCCACTGCATCCTTCTGTAGCGCTAGAGAAGCGGTGAGAGATCTCCAGGCTCTGCGTGGTCCAGCCTGAGAACCACTGGATAGGTGAGTGCTTCCCAGACTTTCTGAGATCAGTCACCTGAGGTGTTCATCAGATACCTAGGTGACCAAGATTCAGGAGGTGTGGTTCAGGTCCAGGGCTCTGTGCTTAACAAGGACACAAGGTGCTTCTTATCTTCAGGGTCTTTGGGGGGACTCCACAAGAGGATCCCCAAAGTCCCTTCAGCTCTAGCATGCTGGGATTCTATCTCTTTTCTGCCTCAGTCATGGCCAGGACCCACATGCAGATAAGCCCTGTGGGCTTGAGGCTGGTGGGGAAGCAACCCGTGCCTGGTTCTGAGGCTCACCACTCCATCTCCTCGGCCTCCTGCAGTCTGGATCCTGACCTCTTACTCCAAACCTGAGGCCCTTGTCTACCCTCTCAGCCTCAGCTGACTTCCTCGGCCCTCACACGTGCCCGTCCAGAACTAAGGTCTCTCCTTGTTCTGTTCCTGCCAGCGTCCTGGTGGGACAATTTCACGGGTGGAATCAGAATGCATTAGAGTAAGAAATCTAAGGAGATGCTATTTTCTGTCTAATCTCTTCTCTCCCCATGGGTCAATTTGGCTGCACTTTTATTTTGAAATAAAAGAACCTAGAAACAAATGAGCAAACACCTTATTATTGAAAACCATCTGCAGAAAATCTCACGGAGCAGCTCCAAGGTTAAAGCTTATCTGTTCTGCCTCATACACAAAGCAGCCGGCAGGCAGGCAGGATGGGAAATCATAGAATCATAAGAAATTTGGGTAAAAGCAAGCATCTTCTGTTCAATCGAATGTAAAAGTAAGAATTCTCTTTGCAACCCAAGTCTTAAAACTAAGAACATTTGTGTATTTTACAGAAACAACAACGATGGTGTTGAGTTGGCTGGGGTGGTCAGGAAAAATCAACAGCAGCCCTGGGACTCATGCTTGGCTCTTTCTTTCTCTTTGATCCCAGATTTTCATTTTTCAAAAAGTGCCATCTGTTCTTTTTGTAACTTTCATGTGGAAGAAAAATAATTTCAATTCTTGAAATGGTGTATTTCCTCTCCTTCTTTCCCCCAGCCTGAGTCCCTCTTTCTATACAGGTAAAGGGAAGGGAGGGGGTCAGAACTGAGTTTCTGTTAATACTGTGTGTGCCTAATTCCAACCAGCAGAGGATGAGCTCTGGGATGCAGGGCTACTGAGCAGTGTTACGAGTAGAATACACCCTGGGGTCTGCTTTAGGTTACCTATAGATCTGTCTGTGATGATGGAGACGTTCTATATCTGCACTGCCCACTGGCCACATATGGCTAGTGAGTTGTTGAAATGTGGCCGGTGCAACCAAGGAACTGAATTTTTAAGTACATTTCATTTAAATTAATGTAAATCTAAAGTTAAATATTTCAATATATGACCCAGTTTAGGGGATTAATTGTGTATGTGTTGGGAGAGGGTGCAAAGGAAGTGAGCAGTGCTAGGATCCTATAGCAGCAAGCTTTGACCCCCTCCTTCTCTTGGTCTCCTCTTGGTCCATGGTCCTCCCACGTTCCATCAACAACTGCCCGAATAGCTCATGAAGCAGTTTCCTTCAACATATGGCCCCTTAGCTTTTTTTCTTTCTTTCTTTCTTTTTTTTTTTTTTTTAAGTGATTGTAGCTTCAAGCTACTGTTGTCATTATGTGGGCTATCCTGGTCTAACTATACTCTTGAAGATTTCTAGCATAAAAAATTAAAAATTAAAAAGAAAAAATTTTAAAGCACTCCATGAAAAGGAATGTGAGGTCAGCTTTCAGCTAGAGAAGATGCCACATTCCATTGGAAATGTCTGCCATGATAGAGAAAGTGCCGCGTTCCATCGGAAATGTCTGCCGTGGCTGCAGGCATAGGAGAAGTGGTGGTTCTGGTTCTCGGCTCTGCCAGTCTCAGAGTTAGTCCCTGTTGTGGCTTCGCTTCGCAAACCAGTGAGCTAATTAACTTGCACATATCCAGTATATCCCATATAGGTACTGTATTTTATGAGAGAAGACTCTTGTTTTCTTCTCTTTTGCCCCTAATGCTTGCCTACCTGTTCAACCCACCATCATACTCCCAAACCCAACATCCGTAACATTTTAAAGCCTCTTGGCAAAACATGAGTAAAATATATAAATAATTCATATAGAGTTAATCTGTTATTTAAAAAGACTAAACAAAACCAGCCAGATTGAATTAGGGAAAGAAAACCAACCTTTCCCACAAGTCTCCCCCTCTGGTCTTAAAGAAAACAAAGCAGTCGACTCCTGGTTTTCTCCGGCTCAGTACTGTTATAGGGCTTTTATAAAGTGCTCAGTCATCAATGATGCCGTTTGCTACTCATGATTGACACCGAAAGGGCAGGTCACATTTTACAGATGAAGGAATGAAGGTCCGGGGTGGACAAAGGCCTTGCCAATGGTCATGGGTTACTTTTGTGCTTTGAGCATTTGGAGACTAGGGTGGGACCCCGCATTCAGGAGCCTGTCTGATTGAGTGGTGGGAGGGCCTTCTAAGAGCTGACCTGCGTGAGGGGCATTTTTATTGAGAAGGAAGAGAGTTAGTATTAACTCTCTGTTAGTATTGTGTTACTATGTTTCATACGACGTCTCTGTTACTGAGGGGCAAGTGAGGCTTAGAGGAACCAGGTAACACAGAAATAAGTGGACACGTGAAATTAACTTGCAAATGTGACCCAAGTTCTTCCCAGAGGATTCTACCTGCTGCTGCCGGGGCAGTGTAGTCAGGTCTACAGCAACACGTGAGGCAGAAGGTCAGTTAAGGAAGCAAAAGAGCACAGCGCTTTGTAAAATGCCTACTCACAGGAACAACAGATTTTTTGAAGAGAAGAAAACACCTGGATGTCTTAGTAGTGGACCAAGAAAGACCCTGGAAGAGCAAGCATGCCCCAAATAGATTTTTTTTTTTTTTTTTTTTTTTTTTTGGCTATCACACTGATGAAAAGTAGGTCACAGCAATGAGAACGAGCCTGGACTGGGCCCTGGGCCCTTCCGGTGGACAGCGAGACCAGGAAGGCTGTCCTCTTTCCTTCCAGGGGGGCTAACAGCTCCCCAAACACAGGAGACTCAACAAATACTTGTTAGCTGATCACCTAATTTTAAACTCTCACGCAGTTACATTTTTCAAGGAAATTTGGCAAAGGAAACCAAGTAACTATTTTTGGCTTCTCTTTAGGTTACACTTTATTCCGCACAATTTTGAGCCAATACAGTACGAATATATAATTACATATGGGGTAGTTTTAGCAACTCTGCAGAAGATAAACTTCCTGCTACTGGTATTTATGTTCTGATGCAGGAGACATCAAAAGGAGGTATTAGTGAACAATTTACAGTTCTAGACATTTTACCCTCAATCTATATTTGATTTTTCTCTTTACCTCTTTTTATGTCCTCTCCTTTTCCTGTGAAAATGGGTGGGGGGTGGCACAGCAGGATCTAGGGCTGTTTCTTCTGCCTCAGGGCTGCAGTGGCTCTGGAAAATTCCTTTCCTCGGGGCCTCTCATATAGGTACAGTGAACTAAGGAGCAAGAATAAATACCACGAGGGTCAGACCAAGCCAGGAGTCTATAGGGGCGATGTCTAGGACAAGGGGTAAGAGGAGCTCTTGACTTTCTGCCACGTGGCTCTTCACCCCCCCAAAAATAAATGTCACCCCTTGAGGTAGAGGCCACTGCCCGGGAGAAGCTGGAGCAGCCCCCAGAACCCGTGTCCACAGGAACTTATTGCCTGCTCTGTTTCCTCCCCATCTCCTTTGACTTATACCTGACTCCAGACATAAAAACTCTCCATTTTCACTTTATCCTACACATTTTCCCCTTTTATTTGATAGTGTTTACAAATCCTATGTCACTGTTAGCTTCATTTACTAACAGGTTTTTAGCTTCTCACCTCATGGCTTTGGGGTTTTATTTTGATCATGTATAGCTTCGTCTTTTATGTTTTTAATCTCTTCCTGGAGTTCAGCCATTTCTCTGATTTTAAATCTCATCTAGCTGTAGCTTCTCTTTAAAAAAAAAAAAAACACAAAAACTTAATATTATTTTACTGGAATTGTAATTTTTCTCCCAACTTCCCAGATACAAAATTTCTTAAATTTTACTTCAAATTTTATTTTTAAACCTAATTTACTTTAGTTATTTTTTTCCTCCTTTATTTTTATTGAAATGTCAAAGTTGCTTATTTTAAAACTTATTTTGAAATGCCTTTTTGTGTTTAAGATGTCTGGTTTTTAAGCCCATCTTAATCTACTCATCTTCTTTTTTTATTGAAATTAAATCTTTTTTATTACCTTTCTGTTCTTCTTATGTATTTTTTATCTTCCATGATTTGTTTTTCAAATGGTCAGCAGAAGCTGTAGCCCCAGGAGTGTTCATAGTGGAGAGATTCTGCCCCCCGCCCACAGACAGGTTGGAGGTCCCCTTCCCTCCTGCTGACCCTACGGGCTCCTCCCTATTCTCTTGGTGAGACACAACCCAGTAAAGGGTTGTTTGACAAAGACCCTCTCCTCAATGGGCTGGACAGATCCAAAAGTTAATCCCCATCCTGTCCCCAGGCAGTAAATCTCATTGCACAGATGGAGCCTCAGGAAAAATGACCCTGTGGGGGTCCATTTTTGCCCTCCATGCTCTTGGGACCTGGCTGAGATCTGTGCATCGAAGCTTCTCCAAGCTTCCCCATTCTTCTCTGCTCTGCCAGGGAACAGGATGCCATTCTGAGATCAGAGTGCCCAGGACTCCTGGATCAAACCTCAGAGCCCTACTGGCCTGATGAGATGCCAACACTACCCACCTTACCTCCAAATCTCCTTCAAGTCCCTTTGGAGGAATGCCGATGGGCACTATCTTCCCCAAGATTGGTGTGTCCCACTATTACATAATCCAGCACTCTGCACTCCCACCTGTTTTTATCTTCTTACACCTTTCCTGAATGAGAGACTGGCTGTTCAAATTGCTCTTCTGTCTGTCCACACCCACCGTCCCTGGTAGTGCCCCTTGAGAAGGTTCCTTTGGCTCTGTTACTAGTGAGCTCTACCCTAATGCAGCTTACCTGGCTCAGAAATCCTAGAAGCCCCCTTAATTCTAGAAACCATTTGAACATAAACTGTTGTAGCTTGGAGGCGCTTGGTGTACCAGATCTGATGAGTCATCTTACCAGGAAAAGCCCAACCAAATTCTACCCTAAAAGCTTCACCCAAAGCCCCCCGTTAATTTTGAGTATCAAATAAGAGAATCTGTACCTCAGTGGAGTAACAGCAAAGAATACAGTGTGACTGGGGCATATTTAGGCCCTAGAATTCTCTACTTAACCTGCATAGACATCATCTCGCTGAGGAATGTCCAGAGAATCGACTTTGTTTTGGTTGATTATTCTTGGGGGAACCAAGAACTTTTTTCCAGTAAACATGCCAGGTTCGCATTTGCCACAGTCCAATCTGCTTCTGTCTGTGGTTCTGAGGAATGAGCACATGCTGTTCCTTTCCGGAAAAGTCTCCTGCCTATACCCAAGGAGCAAGCAGATGGATTGGAGTGGGGTGGAGATCCATGGAACTGGTGCCATAAAAAGCTCTCGACAGAAATAAAACCTTGTCTTTCCTACAGCACTTAATACTGCCTTTCACGCGGCAGATGCTGATTAAAATGTGTTGCATGGCATCGAACCCAAGCCAAAGCCTTGCCTTGCTGCCTCTGGGATGGCTACATGGAGACCAAGGTGAAGCATGGCCTCCCCATCAGTGACGCTTCCTGGCCTCCAGAGGAAGCTCAAGGTTCCTTCAATCCTGAGCACTGGGGTAGAGAGAGAAGAGAAGGAGGTGCAGGGAGGAACCTCAACCAGCATGCTCTAGGCATCAGGACAAGGGCTCAGCCAACCAGCTTCCTGGGCACTGCTCTGCCATTGTGCCATCTTGCCACTGGGAGCTGAGCATGGACAGAGGGGAAAGGAGCTGTGGACGTTCCCTTGCCTGCTGTGGCTCTAGGCCATTTAGGGGTGATTCTGTCCTCCATCAGGGAGCCTAACCAATCAGGATACTATGTTGGGTTTGGCAGCAAAGGTTTGTGGCAATGTTGAGCTTTGTCCTCTGTGCTTATTCTTGCTCTCCCAGCAGAATGGACTGGACTGGAAGGGAGGGTGAGAGGGTTGACAAAGAGTGGCAGGAGAGACATTAAGGACAGACGATCCTCAAATTCAGAAGGTACCCTACCTTATAATTCAGTGCTAGGCCTGTACCAAGATGGGCACCCTCAGATGCTATTAGTGGGATGCTCCACTGGATTACTTTTCTGAGGAACAATATGGTCACATGAAACCAACACTTCTTACAAGGTCCAATTCTTAAGGGGGAAAAATCATATTTGGAGCAAAGACTTAGGTACAAGGAAGTTTATCACCACATTATCTATAATGCCAAAAACCAAAACAAACAGGAAAACAGAACTTAAATGCCAAGGGCTAGAGATGAGTTAAATGCAGTCTCATTCACTCAGATGATGGAATACTTTGCAGTCATTGTACATCAGGTTTTCACTATCTATTGATATGGAAAAATGCTCTAGAATAATCCCTATTTTCTGAAACAATTGAAAATTACCACATTTCCTCATTTCTAAGATACTGATAACTGAAAGAGGCACCAGAGGTTTAACAAAAATCTTTCAGAAAAAAATAATAATACCACATTAAAGACATATCAATTGTAAGATACATCCCAGTTTAAGAAACATTAGAAGGTGAGAAATATGTGCCTTAGAATAAAAAATATATATATATAGCGTATCTCTGGGATCACTGACAATTTGCATTTCATTCTTTAGGTGTTTTCCTGTATTTTCCCAGTCTTTAACAGTAACCATAATTGCGTTGGGGGAACACCTGGACCTGTGTCTGATGTTTCCTGCCACGTGAAGGTGAGTACCACTGTGGTTTCTAGGAGTCATCAGATTGGTGGGTTGAGAAGAGACTGGACTTACCAGGCCCTGCCATTCGTCTTCCTCCAGGGAGCCCACCTTCCAGTCCAGAGCACAGCTCCTGGGCAGGAGATGGGAGGGCTGTCATTTGTGGGGTTCAATTCGGTTCTAGGATTCAGCATTAGGAAACCCATTTGTGTGCAGATACAAACCCCATCCATCCTGCAATATCAACTCTATCCGTAAACTGGTCCCATTTGATTTGCCAAATGCTTACTTTTTTTTTTTTTTTGCTTTACTTCTCAGTTCAAAACCCAAGCATGGAAGAGGGGTACTAAATTGGATCTTCTCAAAAACAAACCTCCAACAAATAGGTTGAATTTTATAGGCAGAAAAAATAGTTGCACAAAGAAGAAATCTAGCCAAGCAGAGCCAAACCCCCTGGGGAATGTTGCTCCCCTCACAGTGAGCTCTGCGTGGGCTCTGGGGAGGGGAGAGGGACCAGGGCACTCAGGATAGGCCTTTCTGGAGACCATAGAACAAGCGAGAACTCTAGGTCAGAGCTGTCCTCTTTTCCCCTCTTTTGTGGCAGCATCTCAGTTACAAGATGCTACCGAGAGAAGAATCTGCTTTTCTTCCCCTTGCAGCATCTCTTGGTTGCTAAGCAGATCCCTTGGGTAACTATGTGGGCATAAAACCTTTGCAGAACTGCCAGGAATCTGCTTCACCCAATTGTCAAAGTGAAAAATGAAATCATTCCTTTCACCTGTCACTACTTTGCACAAAGCTCCCATTATTGAATGGTGATGGCCCAGAATGTGATTCTCACCTACTTGTGGGAATATAAATGAGTTTTGCATATTTTACCCCCAAGAGAGTGGGAGGGGAGGAAGGGAGTGTTGGGATTTCTCAAGCTGATACTCTTGTGAGTCAGTGATCAGGGAGTAGCAGATGGAAGACACCAGCCTGTCTTCTGCCCTTGGAAAAATGGTGCTACAAACAGGTGAAGACTTACCTGATTTAGAGTAGGCTCTCCTTAGGCTCAGAGATGTCCATGAACCCCTCTGATGTTAGATCTACTGAATCAGAATCAGAAACAGAATCTCTAGGGGTAAGGCCAAGAAATTTCTGCCTTTTAAAGACACTCCTTGGAGGGTTCTTATAGACACTATGTGCTTTCAAGTTTGAAAACCACTGATTTCTTTTGTGTATAAAAATAAGTGCAAGAAGATGTTCTAGGTGTTATGATAAATGTGTCCAGGAAGGAGTGAAACACTATTAGAAGGAGAGTTAACTGAGAGTGCAAGGGAAGTGTTGCTTTGAGCCTTGAGGGATGAGTAGACAGTAGGTAGAGGAGGAAGGAGAGAAGGACATCCTAGGCAGAAGAGAATAGCTAGCAAAGAAACAGCCATCTGAAGCTGGTCCGATGAGTAACACAGGATCTCTAAAGCTTGAATGGACAGTGTAAGGAGGGGAGAGGGCATATATAGGGGGAGAAGGCAGGGAGGACCTAGAGGTTAAGGAGTTTAGAATCTAACCTATGGTCATTGAGTTGCTACCAAAAGTACTTATCAAGTAAGTGATACCACTTGGATTTGTATTTTAGGAAAGTCATTCTGAGGGCTGGTGCAGAAGATGGTTTGGAAGGGGGCAAGAGAGGAGGCAGGAAGACCTATGAAAAGCTGTTCTTGCAGCCAAAGTTAGGCCCAGGAAATGTATGAGGTGGTGGGAATGAAGCCCATTGTCTTCCTTGGCCCCAACCCACTTGGACAGCGGGTATATAGCACTGAACTCTATGGCAACCCTGTTCCAGTGGCATACCTATTTATTAGAAGGATCAAAATGTATAGAACTATTCATTAAGCACCAAATATGATGATGATAATTCTTTCCAAATATTTAAAAGCAAAATTTAAAATAATCCCATGACATAAACTAGGCAAGTCAGTTAATTTGGTGTTTCTCAAAAGGGCTATGATGATGCTAAGCGTGACGAAAAGCCATAAGAGGAAAAGAGTGTATCTCCCGAGAGTACATGATTCCTTTGATATTGGAAGACATTATTTTTTATTAGTTCAAATGCAAACATCTTATATTGTGGTGGACCAATTTAGTCTGATGGCTCATTCTTCTCAACTATTGGCCTATCTGTAAAATGTAAGGGTTGGTTTCCATTACCTCTAAGGTCTTTTCATACTCCAATATGTGATGATTTTCTTCTCCTACCTAGTTAACATCCTCATCTTTTTCCTCTAGATTTCAGAGAGAGGTCATTTTTTCTATTTCTGTAAGGTCACCTTCCTTAATTCATATTCTGGCTGCTGGCAGCTTTTCACCCCCTTCTCAGATCCTTTTAAGCACAAAGTGGAGCCCCTCCCCCTCCGCCCCTGCAGTTCCTGCTCAGCCAGCAGTTTCCTCTGCTCTCCCTCCACCTATGTTCTCTAGAGTTTGTCACCTTCCTCATCCCAAACTTAAAAAAGGAAAAGTGGAGGAGGCAACAAAGACAGAGTAGCCCTTTCTTGTGAGAAAGGAGACTTCCATCCTCCATTTGACTTTTCCCTCAATTACTGCTGGTTTGACATTTTTCCCCCTCATTGTGAGAAGTCCCTCCTGAACTCTCTTCTCATTTGGAGTTGGAATTATTTTGCATTCAATGACTTTTCAGCTTTTGATTTAACATTTAACAACTTTGCCTGTCATCCTCCCTTCCTTTTCCTCCAGAATGCTGTAAGAGAGCCGAAAGGAGTTTCCCCTACTTAAAGTCATATCATCACTTAGAGTGGAATTTGCTGAAACTTGAACAGAAATCTGACTGGTTTCATCAAGCAAGAGAAGCAGGAATGTAAGCCTGATGTTGCTGAGTTTATAATCTGCATTTTCTCAAGCTTCTGACACACAAACACACCCCGCTCTTAAAAACTGTATTTTTAGGGATTGGGGTGGGATTGGAAAATTTTGTCATGAATAGAACACTGGCATAAGACAGAAAACAAAAGATAGCCACAAGAAAATTCACCTCTCAATGGAAAAGAAACCACAGTGGTTTCTTTTAATTTTAACAATTAAATGTAGCCTAAGAAATACTCATGAAACCTCCAGTTTTCAGAAGGCTTTTCAGCTATTAAATAATAATCCGATCTGGGCACACCACAGAACAATCTCTCAAAGATAGGTGAAAGGGCAAGATCCTGAAAAAAGAATTGGTGGGGTAAAAAAGTACTCCGTTATATATTTAGGGAGAGAGAATTTAAGTTATATTATAAATTAATAATATCTGCATTTTCTCTTACATTCCAGTAAGTGTATAACACCATTAATCATAGGAAAATGCAAATTATAACTACAATGAGATACCTCAGTACATCCACTAGAATAGCCAATAGGAAACCTAGGAGTCACGTAGGTTTATTAAAGCAATTAACCTGGTTCAATTGTTGGGCTCAAAACTAGAGTGAATGGTTTTGCATCTGTAGGAAGGATATTGGAAACCAAAGTAAGTGTGTGTGTGC